>NC_083243.1:13806559-14158686 GCF_032191835.1 Heteronotia binoei
TGGGACGAAGGTTTTATGATGACAATGATCATAAGAACATAAGAGAAGCCATGTTGGATCAGGCCAGTGGCCCATCCAGTCCAACACTCTGTGTCACAAATAAGAACATAAGAGAAGCCATGTTGGATCAGGCCAATGGCCCATCCAGTCCAACACTCTGTGTCACACATAAGAGAAGCCATGTTGGATCAGGCCAGTGGCCCATCCAGTCCAACACTCTGTGTCACAAATAAGAACATAAGAGAAGCTATGTTGGATCAGGCCAATGGCCCATCCAGTCCAACACTCTGTGTCACACATAAGAACGTAAGAGAAGCCATGTTGGATCAGGCCAATGGCCCATCCAGTCCAACACTCTGTGTCACAAATAAGAACATAAGAGAAGCCATGTTGGATCAGGCCAATGGCCCATCCAGTCCAACACTCTGCGTCACACATAAGAACGTAAGAGAAGCCATGTTGGATCAGGCCAATGGCCCATCCAGTCCAACACTCTGTGTCACAAATAAGAACATAAGAGAAGCCATGTTGGATCAGGCCAATGGCCCATCCAGTCCAACACTCTGTGTCACACATAAGAACATAAGAGAAGCCATGTTGGATCAGGCCAGTGGCCCATCCAGTCCAACACTCTGTGTCACACATAAGAACATAAGAGAAGCCATGCTGGATCAGGCCAGTGGCCCATCCAGTCCAACATTCTGTGTCACGCATAAGAACATAAGAGAAGCCATGTTGGATCAGGCCAATGGCCCATCCAGTCCAACACTCTGTGTCACACATAAGAACATAAGAGGAGCCATGTTGGATCAGGCCAATGGCCCATCCAGTCCAACACTCTGTGTCACACATAAGAACATAAGAGAAGCCATGCTGGATCAGGCCAGTGGCCCATTCAGTCCAACACTCTGTGTCACACATAAGAACATAAGAGAAGCCATGCTGGATCAGGCCAGTGGCCCATCCAGTCCAACATTCTGTGTCATACATAAGAACATAAGAGAAGCCATGTTGGATCAGGCCAATGGCCCATCCAGTCCAACATTCTGTATCACACAGTGGTCAAAAAACCCAGGTACCATCAGGAGGTCCATCAGTGAGTCCAGGATACAAGAAGCCCTCCCACTTTGCCCCCCAAGCACCAAGAATACAGAGCATCACTGCCCCAGACAGAGAGTTCCAACAATACGCTGTGGCTAATAGCCTTTTCTCACAATGCAAGAACTCATGGACACTCAATTAAACTAGCAGTTGAGTTGGAATAGATAAATAGAAGTACTTCTTCACCTAAAGGATGATTAACACATAGAATTCATTGCCATAGGAGGTGGTGGCAGCTGCAAGCATAGACAGCTTCAGGAGGGGAATTGGATAACCATAAGGAGCAGAGGACTATCTGTGGCAGCCACAAGGTATAGATTAAACTCTCTGTCTGCGGCAAGTGGTGCTGCGGGGGTGTGTGGACAAAAGTGGGGGGGCTTCTAGTGTCCTGGTCCCACTGATGGACCTCCTGATGGCATCTGGGGTTTTTTGGCCACTGTGTGACACAGAGTGTTGGATTGGATGAGCCACTGGCCTGATCCAACACAGCTTCTCTTATGTTCTTATGTTCACCACAGGTACACAAAAGAACTCATATGTGACTTTTTTGAAGCCAAAAGGGCAAAGAAAGGAGGTCATGGTTCAATTTTCCTTCCTTCCCCACACTGTGTTCCTCCTGGATAAAGCCATCCTGGCACCTAAAACAAAGAATGCTGTTACCGTTAAGCAAACAGCACAACCAGCTATTGGGATATTCAGCTAACACAGGAGAGTTTGCTAGTCATAGAAATGTAATTACTGAGTGCAGTAAATAAACCTTCCAAGCAGTATGTTATATAAAAAAGGTAAACTTACATTTATTCAAGCAGAGGCTAGATGGCCCTCTGACAGCAATGCTGATTCTGTGAACTTTGGCAGATCATGAGAGCGAGGGCAGGAAGGGTTGCAGCCGTGCTGAGTTCCCGTGGCCATTTCTGACACACCCGGAGCAACGGTATGAATCCCCTGCCCCTCTCCAGTTCCCTACGCTGTGCAGGGGGTTGGACTAGATGACCGCGGAGATCCTTTCCAATGCTGTGATTCTACATTCAAGTTGCAGTCAAAAGGAAGAAGAAGAAGATGGTGGTGATGATGATTGCAGATTGATACCCCACCTTTGTCTTTGAATCAGAGTCTAATACCAGCTTACAATCTCCTTTATCTTCTTCCCCCACAACCGACACCCTGTGAGGTAGCTGGGGCTGAGAGAGCTCTCCCAGAAGCTGCCCTTTCAAGGACAACCCCTGCCAGAGCTATGGCTGACCCAAGGCCATTCCAGCAGCTGCAAGTGGAGGAGTGGGGAATCAAACCCGGTTCTTCCAGATAAGAGTCCGCACACTTAACCACTACACCAAACTGGCTCTTCAATAGGGAAGCTATTAACTGGGTCTGGGTTCTGAGGTCAACTGCGCAATGTCTTCTCACGATCCCTGGGCCTAAAGACCCCCGGCTGGCTTCAACAAGGGCCAGGGCCTTTTCGGTCTGGGCCCCTACCTGGTGAAATGAGCTCCCGCTGGAGATCTGGGCCCTGTGGAACTTATCTAAGTTTTGCAGGGCCTGTAAGACAGAGCTCTTCCGCCAGGTTTTCAATTGATTCAGCGGGTGTCCCCTGTAATCATTGCTCCCCCCCAGCACCTTATGCTTATGTTATGCTGAACATTACCAGCCTATAGGCTTGCCAATCCCCAGGTCCCAGCGGGGGTTCTTCCGCTTTCCCAGGCTCCTTCCCGCCTCCAGAGGACCATGTGTCTTTCCACCTCCAGAGGCTTCAGTCTCTGACTGAAAGGCTTCCTCTTGGGATGGTGTGTCTGTGTTACTTTGAAGAAGTTGGCAGCAACTCGCGAGTAGAGAGGCCAATTCCTCGTTTCAGAGTCGCCAGAAACAGGGGCGGGGGAGGGAAACGTCTGCAGAGCACTTCATTATTCCCTATGTGGAGATCGATTCTCATAGGGTATATTGGGGAATTGATCTGGAGGTTTCGGGGGCTCTGGTTGAGCTGTTTTTTGAGGTAGAGATACCAAATTTTCAGTATAGTATCTAGTGCATCTCTCCAAAGTACCCCCCACGTTTCAAAATGCTTGGACCTGGGGGTCCAATTCTATGAGCCCCAAAAGAAGGTGCCCCTATCCTTCATTATTTCCTATGGAAGGAAGGCATTTAGAAAGGTGTGCTGTCCCTTTAAATGTGATGGCCAAAACTCCCTTGGAGTTCAATTCTGCTTGTCACACCCTTGCTCCTGGCTCCGCCCCCAATGTCTCCTGGCTCCACCCTCAAAGTCTCCTGGCTCCACCCCCAAAGTCCCCAGATATTTCTTGAATTGGACTTGGCAACCCTACCAGCCTATATGTGGTCTATGATTTGTTGCCAATGACATGGGTTATGGTTTTTGTCAGTTTCTGTAATTATGAGATTATCTAGTTTGGATGTAGTTTGCTTGATGTTTTGTGTTTTAACAATTTATTAATAACATATGGTTACGATATTTAATTCTCTTTTCTATACTAACCCATATGATATTTCAACCCCCCCTCCCTCCAGTATTTGACTTCCCCAAAGTTATAAATTTAAATTCAATTATAAAGGTACCGCTAACCAATCAAAGTTCAATATTTTTCTTCTCTCATTAATACGAAAAAATTGTCCAATGTCTTTTTACATTCCACTCTTTCTCCATATATCCTTTAAATTTCTTCCACTCCTTTTTGAATATGTCTAAATCATAGTCTCTTAAAGTTTTAGTTAATTTGTCCATCTCACTCCACGACAAAACTTTCACAATCCAATCCCATTTCTCTGGTATTTTTCTCTGTTTCCACAGCTGCGCATACAATGTCCTAGCAGCTGAGAGCAAACACCAAATTAAAGTCCGGTCTTCTTTTGGAAATTTTTCTAATTGTAATCCAAGCAAAAAAAGTCTCTGCAGTTTTCTTAAAGTCATAACCCAAAATTTTGGAGATTTCTTGTTGTATCATCTTCCAGAATTCTTTCGCTTTTTCACAAGTCCACCACATGTGGAAAAAGGAACCTTCGTGTTTTCTACATTTCCAACATCTATCCGACATCTTCTTACTCATCCTAGCCAGCTTTTTCGGAGTCATATACTAGTTTGCTTGATGTTTTGTAAGGTTTCTTAATGTTGTAAGCTGCTGCCCAGAGCCCGCTTGTGGGACAGGGCGGGGTATAAATAAAAAAAATTAAATTAAATTAAATTCAAGGATTGCTTAGGGGCTCTCTCACAAAGTCACCATCCAGGCTTGGTTACACGTGCCTTACACAAGCCAGTTTGGCATGGTGGTTAAGTGTGTGGATTCTTATCTGGGAGAACCGGGTTTGATTCCCCACTCCTCCACCTGCAGCTACTGGAATGGCCTTGCGTCAGCCATAGCTCTGGCAGAGGTTGTCCTTGAAAGGGCAGCTTCTGTCAGAGCTCTCTCAGCCCCACCCACCTCACAGGTGTCTGTTGTGGGGGGAGAAGATATAGGAGATTGTAAGCCGCTCCGAGTCTCTGATTCAGAGAGAAGGGTGGGGTATAAATCTGCAATTCTTCTTCTTCTTTGCCTTTAAAAAAAGTCAACTCTTTGCCCCTTCGCAACCCCTGCCTCCTACGACCTCCCTTTTAGCACTTCCATCTGCAGCAGGACTCCAAAACGAAACAGCTGGCTGCTCTCCTTTTCACGGGGCGGTCAGCCAACTCTGGCTGCTTGTAAATCTTGAAATGTTAAAAGCGTGCAGCCAATCCATCACGTAGGGAATTCGAGTCCACCGAGAGAAGACTGCCAGCGACCAAACTCAAGGCAGCCTCCCCATCCTTCCCCCCCTCCCCACCCCCACGCAGAAACAAGTCCCCAATTATGCAAAGGTCACTGCCTACAGATGGAGCGGGAATTCTGACCAATTCTGCAAGAACATTTTGGCTCGCTTGCCTCATTGTTCTCAAAATACATAATACAGACTCTGCTCTCCCCCCCCCCCCAATCCAAAAGCAGCGCCTTCCTTTAGCTATATTATTCTGGCCTAGATATATTCCATAGAATTCTAGATCAAAACAAGCCCAAACTCTCTCTGGAAGCTAAAATGACCACACTGAAGCTATCACGCTTTGGTCATGTTACAAAACGACAAGATTCAGTGGAAAAGACAATAGTGCTAGGAAAAGTTCATGGCAGCATGGTCCCTCTTCACCCAAAGAGTAACGAACATGTGGAATTCCATGACACAGGAATTGGTGGCAGCTACAAGCACAGACAGCTTCAAGAGGAGACTGGATAAATATAAGGCACTGAGGTCCATCTATGGCCATTAGCCACAAGGTACATAAGAACATAAGAGAAGCCATGTTGGATCAGGCCAATGGCCCATCCAGTCCAATGCTCTGTGTCACACAGTGGCCAAAAAACCAGGTGCCATCAGGAGGTCCACCAGTGGGGCCAGGACACTAAAAGCCCTCCCAATGTTGCCCCCCCCAAAAAACACCTAGAATACAGAGCATAACTTGCCCCAGACATGAGACCATATGAGAAGCCATGTCGGATCAGGCCAATGGCCCATCCAGTTCAACACTCTGTGTCACACCATAGCCAAGAAAACCAGGTGCCCTCAGGAGGTCCACCAGTGGGGCCAAGGCACAAGAAGTCCTCACATTGCTGCCCCTCCTAAGCACCAAGAATACAGAGTATCACTTGCCCCAGACAGAGAGTTCCAACAATACGCTGTGGCTAATAGCAACTGATGGACCTCTGCTCCATATCTGTATCCAATTCTCTTGAAGCTGGCTATGCTTGTAGCCGCCACCACCTCCTATGGCAGTGAATTCCACATGTTAATCACCCTTTGGGTGAAGAAGTACTTCCTCTTATCCGTTCTAACCCGACTGTTCAGCAATTTCATTGAGTGCCCACAAGTTCTTGTATTGTGAGAAAGGGAGAAAAGGACTTCTTTCTCCATCCCATGCATAATCTTGTAACCTCTATCATGTCATCCCTCAGTCAACATTTCTCCAAACTAAAGAGCCCCAAGCGTTTTAATCTTTCTTCACAGGGAAAGTGTTCCAAACCTTTAATCATTCTAGTTGCCCTTTTCTGCACTTTTCCCAATGCTATAATATCTTTTTTGCGGTGCGGTGACCAGAATTGTACACAGTACTCCAAATGAGGCCGCACCATGGATTTATACAGGGGCATTATGATACTGGCTGATTTGTTTTCAATTCCCTTCCTAATAATTCCCAGCATGGCGTTGGCTTTTTTTATTGCAATCGCACACTGTCTTGACATTTTCAGTGAGTTATCTACCACGACCCCAAGATCTCTCTCTTGGTCAGTCTCTGCCAGTTCACACCCCATCAACTTGTATTTGTAGCTGGGATTCTTGGCCCCAATGTGCATTACTTTGCACTTGGCCACACTGAACCTCATCTGCCACATTGACGCCTAATTGCCCAGCCTCGACAGATCCCTTTGGAGTACCTCACAATCCTCTCTGGTTCTCACCACCCTGAACAATTTAGTGTCATCCGCAAACTTGGGCACTTCACTGCTCACTCCCAACTCCAGATCATTAATGAACAAGTTAAAGAGCATGGGACCCAGTACTGAGCCCTGCGGCACCCCACTGCTTACCGTCCTCCTCTGCGAAGACTGCCCATTTATACTCACTCTCTGCTTCCTATTAATTAGCCAGTTTTTGATCCACAAGAGGACCTGTCCTTTTACTCCATGACTCTCGAGCTTACTAAGGAGCCTTTGATGAGGAACTTTATCAAAAGCTTTCTGGAAGTCAAGGTAAACAACATCTATTGGGTCTCCTTTGTCCACATGTTTGTTCATCCCCTCAAAGAACTCTAACAGGTTAGTGAGACAAGATCTTCCCTTACGGAACCCATGCTGAGTCTTCCTCAATAACTTGCGTTCATCAATGTGCCTACTCATTCTCTCTTTGATAATGGTTTCCACCAATCATTCAATTAGGGTTGCCAAGTCCAATTCAAGAAATATCTGGGGACTTTGGGAGTGGAGCTAGGAAAGTTTGGGGTGGAGCCAGGAGACATTGGGGGCGGAGCCAGGAGAAAGGGTGTGACGAGCATCATTGAACTCCACACACCTTTTTAAATGCCTTTAGGAAATAATGAAGCATAGGGGCACCTTCTTTAGGGGCTCATAAAACTGCACCCCCTGGTCCAATCCTTTTGAAACTTGGGGAGTATTCTGGGGAGAGGCACTGGATGTTATTCTGAAAATTTGGTGCCTCTACCTCAAAAAACAGCCCCCCCCGCAGAGCCCCAGATACCCGCAGATCAATTCTCCATTATTTCCTTTGAGAATCAGTCTCCATAGCGAATAATAAAGTTCCCAGCAGACATTTCCCTTCCCCTCCCCCACCCCTGCTTTCTGATGACCTTGAAGCGATGGGAGGGCCTCCAAACCGGGGGATCTGTTGGGATTAGCAAGTCTGCAACACTTCAGTAATTAAAGAGTTAACCCTGTTGTTATTGTCAATCAACAGGAAGTGTTTACTGTAACCTATCTGTCAGCTAGAGAGAAAGCCCCTGAAAGTCTGTAGGAGGTCTAGGCTTCCCAACCCTCCCGCCCTGGCGGGCGACCCCACGATTTCCACCCCTCTTCCCCCGCTCCCCAAAAAAAACGGAAGCAGGGGGAGGGGGGGAAACGGCGCCGGGGAGCATGGCGAGCCGCCCGATCCTGGAGCGGGCGAGGCCGCTGCGCCGCGCCGCTGCCGTCCCCTCCCCGCCCACCGCAGCTGCTCCTCCGAGATGGGCCCAGGCTGAGCCCATCTCAGAGGAGCAGCCAAGAGGCGGCAGCAGCGCAGGCAAAACCAGCGAGGCAAAACCAGAGAAGGTGGAGGCAGGCCAGGAACATGGCAAGCCGCGAATCCGGCCCCTTCTAGGACCTGGACTCGCGGCTCGCCACGCCCCCGGCCCGCCTCCACCCCCCCTCCGATTCCACCCCAGAGGCGGAGCGGGCGAGGCCACCGCGCCGCTGCCGCCCCCCCCCCCCCGCGCCCCACCGCAGCTGCTCCTCCGAGATGGGCTCTCGGAGGAGCAGCCACAGCGAGCAGAGAAGAGACGGCAGCCACGCAGCGGTGTCGCCCGCTCCAAGACGGGGCAGCTGGCCACGCTCCTCGGCGCCGTTTCCCCCCCTCCCCCTAGCTCCACCCGAGTGTCTCCTGGCTCCACCCCCAAAGTCTCCTGGCTCCACCCCCAAAGTCCCCAGATATTTCTGGGATTGGACTTGGCAACCCTAAGGAGGTCTTAGTTAAATGACCAGTAATTAAGTGTTGTGATTGGAAATCAATGTATTGCCTATTCTGCATTTTATGGCATCTCTTCCTCCCTTTGTCTAAGTTTGAAGAAGAGAGGCCATCCCTAGCTTTGTTCTCAAGCTCTAAACATGTAGTAGCGTCTGTTATTTTATTCCCAGTTTCATTCCCAGTAGTTTTACGCAAAGCAATCATATTCCTTTAAACACACACACGATCTCTGTGTATCCTCTGCTGTGCTACTCATTTCTAACTCTGCTAAATAATATTTTTCTTTAAGAATGCCAACAGGATCCCCTGCTCCCACCTGGGGATTGGCAGCCCTACGATTCAATCCAAGTTCAAAGGTAGAGGAAGGAGAACGGGGCATCGTACGGCTTTTATATGCAAAAGAAACTCCTCCCTTGACATCTTCAACACGCCATTAGGAGTTCCTTTGAATGCATTTATTTGATTTGGAATATTTTAACCGCCACTTTCCATCAGAAAGGCCCCAGGCAGCTCATTGCACAACGCGAAACTGTGTCTCAGTCAAATATATATATATATAAAAATTAAACTATCCAGAATAAAAATCAAACCCATTGAAACGGCAGAACAGAATAAAGCAGACGCACAGTCACAGCAATAGAGCTGCATTAAAAAAGAAAAAAATCAACAGAGTCAAATGAATAAAATATCAAAGAGCAGGAAAGAAAATAAGAGCAGGATACAGCGGGCGCAGCAGACTTACGGCAACCTCGCAGGGTTTTCAAAGCGAGAAGAGTTCAGAAGTGGTTTGCCATGGCCTGCGTCTGCACAGAGTGGTAAAGCTGCTATACTATAGTGGGTTCTATGCATGACAGAGTCTCGGAGTAAGCGATAACAAGCTTTTTCAATAGGAATTACATAGTAAAAGGTTACAGTACAAGACCAGCGTTGGGGCCCACGGGCCGAACTTATACACATCTCTGGGTTCCCGCACAAGCACGTTATTGGGTCATTCAAACCGGTGGGGGCTCGTGATTGGTCCTGGGCTGCGGGGGGGGGGGGTTTGAATCCTACAGCCCTTTGTTCCCAAGTCCTCAAGCTCAGTCCGTATGGCTCCAATGAGCCAGGTGGAAACACCAAAGTCTTCTCTTGAGTCTAGGGTTGCCAACCCCCAGGTGGGGGCAGGGGATCCCCCGGTTTAGAGGCCCTCCCCCCCGCTTCAGGGTCGTCAGAAAGCGGGGGGAGGGGAGGGAAATGTCTGCTGGGAACTCTGTTATTCCCTATGGAGATTTATTCCCATAGAAAATCATGGAGAATTGATCCGCGGGTATTTGGGGCTCCGGGGAGGTGGGCTGTGTTTTGAGGCAGAGGCACCACGGTTTCATAATAGCGTCCAGTGGCTCTCCACAAAATACCCTCCAAGTTTAAAAAAGATTGGACCAGGGGTCAAATTCTATGAGCCCCCAAAGAAGGTGCCCCTATCCTTCATTATTTCCTACGGAAGGAAGGCATTTTAAAAGGTGTGTGGTCCCTTTCAATGTGATGGCCAGAACTCCCTTTGGAGCTCTGTGCTTGTCCCGCCCTTGCTCCTGGCTCCGGCCCCAAAGACCCCAGATATTTCTTGAATTGGACTTGGCTACGCTAATGCAAGGAGCCTCCTCAAACCCAAAATTGAACAATCTGCTTCTTGGGATATGCAAACCCTCTTTTCTTCACCCAAGCCTGGCTGGCTTGTTCGCTTGTTTCTTAAAAAGAAAAGACAGAAAAGCATTTAATATCCTCT
Organism: Heteronotia binoei; assembly: GCF_032191835.1. Classification (NCBI taxonomy): domain Eukaryota; kingdom Metazoa; phylum Chordata; class Lepidosauria; order Squamata; family Gekkonidae; genus Heteronotia; species Heteronotia binoei. The sequence goes on from NC_083243.1 coordinate 13,816,665, forward strand.
TGGTGTTGCCCGTCGATAAATCCCCGTTGTTCCCAAAGCAGTTAGCTGAAGTTAAGTCGGGGCTTTTGCGCCAGCCATTAACTTGGCGGGAGCAGGTCAGGCGGGTCTCCAGAGAGGTGGCGTCGGGTAATCTTTCTTCTTATTGCCGTCACGGTTGGCCACATCGGATCACAAAGATGACAAGCTGAACCAAATGGGCTTTGGCCATGGGGAGAGAAGGGGGGGGGGGCGGGAGAGAGAAAAGAGCTTTGGTGAATGAGCTGAGACAACGGCCCCAGGGAATTGGACCATTTGTTTCCTTTGCCACTGCTTTGTCAGGGATGCTAAACTTTCACTTCAGTCGGATTTTTAAAAAAGGTGGGTTTGGCACACACACACACAAGCAAAGCGGCCTGGTCTTGACTTGAGCCCGCTGTGGATCTACATAAGAACATAAGAGAAGCCATGTTGGATCAGGCCAGTGGCCCATCCAGTCCAACACTCTGTGTCACATAAGAGAAGCCATGTTGGATCAGGCCAGTGGCCCATCCGGTCCAACACTCTGTGTCACACATAAGAACATAAGAGAAGCCATGTTGGATCAGGCCAGTGGCCCATCCAGTCCAACACTCTGTGTCACACATAAGAACATAAGAGAAGCCATGTTGGATCAGGCCAGTGGCCCATCCAGTCCAACACTCTGTGTCACATAAGAGAAGCCATGTTGGATCAGGCCAGTGGCCCATCCGGTCCAACACTCTGTGTCACACATAAGAACATAAGAGAAGCCATGTTGGATCAGGCCAGTGGCCCATCCAGTCCAACACTCTGTGTCACACATAAGAACATAAGAGAAGCCATGTTGGATCAGGCCAGTGGCCCATCCAGTCCAACACTCTGTGTCACACATAAGAATATAAGAGAAGCCATGTTGGATTAGGCCAATGGCCCATCCAGTCCAACACTCTGTGTCACACATAAGAACATAAGAGAAGCCATGTTGGATTAGGCCAATGGCCCATCCAGTCCAACACTCTGTGTCACACATAAGAACATAAGAGAAGCCATGTTGGATCAGGCCAGTGGCCCATCCAGTCCAACACTCTGTGTCACACATAAGAACATAAGAGAAGCCATGTTGGATTAGGCCAATGGCCCATCCAGTCCAACACTCTGTGTCACACATAAGAACATAAGAGAAGCCATGTTGGATCAGGCCAGTGGCCCATCCAGTCCAACACTCTGTGTCACACATAAGAGAAGCCATGTTGGATTAGGCCAATGGCCCATCCAGTCCAACACTCTGTGTCACACATAAGAACATAAGAGAAGCCATGTTGGATTAGGCCAATGGCACATCCAGTCCAACACTCTGTGTCACACTGTGGCCAAAAAATCCCCAAGTGCCATCAGGAGGTCCACCAGCGGGGCTAGAAGCCCTCCCACTGTGAACCCCCCCCCCAACACAAGAATACAGAGCATCACTGCCCCAAACAGAGTTCCAAGAATAATAGCCACTGATGGACCTCTCCTCCATATGCTTATCAAATTCCATCTTGAAACTGGCTATGCTTGTAGCCGCCACCTCCTGTGGCAGTGAATTCCACATGTTAATCACCCTATGGGTGAAGAAGTACTGCCTCTTATCAGTTCTAACTGGACTGCTCAGTAATTTCATTGAATGTCCACGAGTTCTTGCATTGTGAGAAAGGGAGGAAAGTACTTCTTTCTTTACCTTCTCTATCCCATGCATAATCTTGTCAACCTCTATCCTGTCACCCCGCAGTCGATGTTTCTCCAAGCTAAAGAGCCCCAAGCGTTTCAACCTTTCTTCATAGGATCTGTTTTCTGGGCAGAGAAAGTAGGGATGCCAGATTCCAGGAGGGACCTGGAGATGCTCCGGAATTCAGGCTCATCCCCAGACTACAAAGTAGGACTCCGGTAGCACCTTTAAGACCAACAAAGTTTTACTCAGAATGTAAGCTTTCGTATGCATGCCTACTTCTTCGGATGAGGGAAATGGGGTACAGTGAGCAGAGCTACATATGGGTGAAGAGTATAAAGTGATATAAAGTTAGGCTCCGATGGCAAAATAATGTAACAAACAAATGGAAAGACCATTTGGCCTGGAGAGCATTTGCATGGGAACTCAATGAAAGGTAATGAAAGTTGCCTGTTAATTGCTCTTGCTACAAATGGTCTTCCAGTTTGTTTATTACACTGTTTTGCCATGTGATCCTAACTTTGTATCACTTTACACTCTTAACTCACCAGTTATATGCAGTTCTGCTCCATGTAGAAGAAGAATTGCAGATTTATACCCTGCCCTTCTCTCTGAATCAGAGTCTCAGAGTGGCTCACAATCTCCTTTCCCTTCCCCCCCCACAACAGACACCCTGTGAGGTGGGTGGGCCTGGAGAGGGCTCTCACAGCAGCTGCCCTTTCAAGGACAGAGTCTCAGAGGGGCCTACAATCTTCTTTCCCTTCCTCCCTCACAACAGACACCCTGTGAGGTGGGTGGGGCTGAGAGGGCCCTCACAGCAGCTGCCCTTTCAAGGACAACCTCTGCCAGAGCTATGGCTGACCTAAGGCCATTCCAGCAGCTGCAAGTGGAGGAGTGGGGAATCAAACCCGGTTCTCCCAGATAAGAGTCCGCACACTTCACCACTACAGCAAACTGTCTCTCCCCTACTACACCACAACCTCTCCCCTACTCCCCACAAACCACTACACCAACTGTACCCCATTCCCTCGTCTGAAGAAGTCTGCATGCATACGAAAGCTTCCATTCTGAATAAAACTTTGTTGGTCTTAAAGGTGAAACCGGACTCCTACTTTGTTCTATTGCTTCAGATCAACATGGCTGCTCATCTGGATCTCTCCAGACGACAGAGATCAGCTCCCCTGGACAAAATGGAGACTTTGGAGGGTGGACTCAGTGGCATTGTCCCTGTTCCTTTCCTCCTGGGGCTCCTTCCCCAAATCTCCAGGGGTTTCCCAACCTGGATTTGGTAATCGTTCTCCTGCTGGATGGAGGGAGGGAGGGAGGGAGGGAAGGAAGGAAGGGAGGGAGGGAAGGAAATGAGGCATGGAGGGAGGGAAGGAAGGGAGGGAGGGAGGGAAGGAAATGAGGGAGGGAAGGGAGGGAGGGAAGGAAGGGAGGAAAATAGTACCATTATAAACCTTTTGATTGTTTTTAGACCATTGACTTCTCACTATGCAATGTCTTATTTTTGCATGAATTTCACAGGTCCTGTATGTTATTTATAGGTTTCCATTCATTTCGTAAATGCTTTTATTATTTAATAAAATCTTTGAAATATGGGGGGGAAGGGAATTATATATTCAAGGGACAGGGCATTTTTCTCCATGCCTGTTGGCAGCCTTGTACGGGACTGTGACGGAACCGGCCCGATTTCAGACCCGGTCCCGTCAACTCCCTATTGAGTCGCCAACTCCTGGAGGGAGCTATTTCTCCTCCGGCCACTTGGGCTCGCTGCCACCACCTGCTCAGTCTAGGGGTTCAGATTGAGAGGAACAGGACTCCCAAACCCCCTCTCCAGCTCTGAGGCCAGGCCTCAAGGTCCTCTGCCACCCTGTACTTGGGTATCACAGAGACCACAGCACTTCTTCGGGGAACCCCTGGAGGATTGGCACCTTATCCAACTGCATGCCTTCCCCCTTCCCCAGGGCCCCCTTCATAAAGCAGTGTGGTCTAAGCGGTTGGGGATCTATGTGGTACAGAGTTTGACTGCCAGCATTCAAAACAGTAAAAATGTTTAATAAGAAGAGAAAGAAAAAAACAAAAAACAAAAAAACAGTTACATGTAAAAGTTTAGCACAGCACCTGAACAGCAACAAGAAGGACAAATAAAAGGTGGATTTAAACGCATCCTCTTGTCCCTGGTGTAAACTAGCCCTACCTTGTGAATTACTGCCTGGGGTCCCACAGGCAGGAGCCCACAGACTGGCAACCTCCCTTCCTGAGCACCAGCTGAGAACTGGCCTTTCCCCGCCTAACTCAAATAAATAAAACAAAAGAACTTCCTGCCCCTCTAGGAGGCCTTCCCCCCCAGAGTTGCTGGTTTAACTCCAGAAGGGGGGAGGCAATGAGGGGAAGGCTAAAGAACTTCCTACCCCTCTAGGAGGCTTTCCCCCTAGAGGCGCTGGTTTAACTCTGGAAGGGAGGAGGGGATGAAGGGAGGCTAGGCCAAAGCCTGCTTTAGTAGTTTAATGTTCCCTTCCAACGAAGCACCAACATTAACTAAGGTGGCGTTCCTCCACAGGGACACTTTAACCAGGATACGAGGGCAAGCTCCCTGCCCCAAGGAACGCCACAATCCGAAATTTGCCACAGAGGAGATAACAAAAGACAACGGCAATAAAGAGAATCCGTGCCACTTCCAGGACACATTTGTTAAGCACATGCATGTGGCATAGGAAAACGATAAAGAACTAGAAACATTGCATTTGCAGCTGAATTAATTAAGAGTAATTGAGGAATCTGGGTCAGGGAATCCCATCCCTTTGCCAAGCAGAAGCCAAGGGTTTTTGTCTTAAGTACTGAAGCACGATGTTTGAACAAGATGCAGCGATCGATACCTTGGAAGCTGAAAAGGCATCCTCTGCTGCGATCAGGGCTTTCTTTGTAGCAGGAGTCCTTTGCATATTAGGCCACACACCCCTTGATTTAGCCAATCCTCCAAGAGCTTACAGGACTCTTCGTTCAGGGCCTACTGTAAGCTCTTGGAAGAATGGCTACATCAAGGGGGTGTGGCCTAATATGCAAAGGAGTTCCTGCTACAAAAAAAAAAAAAAGAGCCCTGGCTGCAATTATATATCAGGCACAGCTCTTATAAAACAGGGGGTGTTTCTCTAACAGATCCTGGCCAGCGTTAGAGAGGCAGAGGGATGTAAAGTCAATTGTGGGGGGGGGGGGGGGGGAGGCTGTTTCAGATCCATGCGGAGCGTAGGGGGTGCTAAAGGGAGCAAGGGCTGAATAGATGTGGATTTATCGCCCCGTGTCCAGCACAGCCGTCGCTTTTGTGTCGCCCGCCTCTTTGCTGACACTGTTCCTTGTTAACAGTAGGGCATTTTGAAAAGCAGGAGGAGGGGGAAGGAAAATGAGCCGCTTTGTCTCTGTGGCCGGCCGGTGCCAGCCCTGATCCGTGGGCCAGGGGAGGGGGGAGAGGAGGAGGAAAAGCCTGGCAGAAAAATGGACCCCTTCATCACCGAGCTCCTATTGATCCATCCATCAATGCTAACAATGGGAGACCAGCTAGGAGGGCACAGGCAGCTGCTACTGGCAAGGAGCGACATTAATTTGATCTGGCAGATGGGTTTGTCTGAAGCGGCAGGCCGGGTTGCCCGTGCAGCCGTTAACATTTGGATCTGTGGGGCTCACCCTGTTCCAGACTGGGCATAAGAACATCAGAAGAGCCCTGCTGGATCAGACCAATCATTAATCTAGTCCAGCATTCCATCTAGGGCTGCAAAGACCCTGGGCCGGGCAGGAGTTCCCCCGCCCTGGAGGTTCCCAACCCGTGGCCCACAACCCACTGGTGCAATGATGTCACCTGGAAGTGACGTCATCATGCCAGTGACATCGTGTGCCAGCCACTCTAGGCATTTCTGGGGAAACTCTATGGTTTTCCCAGATGCTGTAGCAATTTGGGAGGGAAACTCTATGGTACAATATTTATTTATTTATTTTAGTATATTTCTAGTCCGCCCATTCCCCGTAGGGCTCAGGGCGGAGTACTGATTATGATAAAACAATAAAATACAATAAAACATTCTATAGGTACCATAGAGTTTTAACCTCCCAAATTGCTACAGCGTCTGGGAAAACCATAGAGCAGGGATGGCCAACAGTAGCTCTCCAGATTTTTTTTTTTTGCCTACAACTCCCATCAGCCCCAGCCAGCATGGCCAATGGCTGGGGCTGATGGGAGTTGTAGGCAAAAAAACATCTGGAGAGCTACCGTTGGCCACCCCCGCCATAGAGTTTTCCTGGAAATGCCTAGAGCGGCCAGCACGCAGCGCCTGTGCAGTGACGTCACTTCCATGGGGGACTTGGAAATCTTAATCCTGTCTCACACAGTGGCCAACCAGTTTCTCTGGAGGGCCAAAAACAGGGCAGAGAGGCTGAGGCCTTCAGAAGAACATCAGGAGAGCCCTGGTGGATCACAGCAATGGCCCATCTAGTCCAGCATCCTGTCTCACATGGAGGTCAACCAGCTCCTTTGGAAGGCCACCAAGAGAACACAGAGGTCGAGGCTTTCATAAGAACACCTCACTAACGTGGTGCTGTTGGACTCGGATCCTGCTCTCCCACCGCAGATGTTTATCCACCTGAAACTACCCTGGGAAATGTCCTTGGTCCTTGAGGTGCTACTGGACTTGAATTTTGAAACCAAACAACATCTCTTTCCCACAGCAAAGAGCTAGTCCCAAATCTGCTCCACATCTTTGGTACGGAAGTTTCTTTCACAGAGCTCAGGAGGCAGCAGTTTAGAAGCTGTGGGAAGGACTTGTTTGGAAGACCCTGCCTTGGTTGTAGGAAGAGTCTGTGACTGGACCTCCCAGTATTTTTTGACTGGACTCAGCCTCCAATGGCAGCCATTTTCTGCTGGCACTCAACGCTTTGCCTCAAAGAAACCAAAGCGTCTACGACATCAGCCAAGCTGCTTCTTCATCATCATCATCATTATTGGAGAAGCTGTGGCTCAGTGGTAGAGCATCTGCCTGGCATGCAGAAGGTCCCAGGTTCTATCCCAGCATCTCCAGTTAAAAGGACCAGGCAGTAGATGATGGGAAAGACCTTAGCCTGAGACCCTGGAGAGCCAGAAGGAGGAGCCATAGCTCAGTGGAAGAGCCCCTGCTTGGCATGCAGAAGGTCCCAGGTTCAATCCCCGGCATCTCCAGTTAAAAGGACCAGGAAGTAGGTGATGGGGAAGACCTCTGCCTGAGACCCTGGAGAGCTGCTGCCAGTCTGAGTAGACAGTATTGACCTTGCTGGATCAACAGGCTAATTTAGTATAAAATAATTTTGCGTGTATTTATTTATTTATAATCTGCCTTTCTCACTTGGACTCAAGGCAAATTACACAGAATGAGTCAACACGGATGGGACATTCAGTAAACAATACAATAAAATTAGGGCAGCAGAACCAATCACAAATCTAAAAACAGAATGGAAGCAAAGCATAACATGACACATTAAATGATGCAGAAATTCCCTAGCAAGTTTAATAAGAACACAAGAGAAGCCATGTTGGATCAGGCCAGTGGCCCGTCCAGCCCAACACTCTGTGTCACATAAGAACATAAGAGAAGCCATGTTGGATCAGGCCAGTGGCCCATCCAGTCCAACACTCTGTGTCACATAAGAACATAAGAGAAGCCATGTTGGATCAGGCCAATGGCCCATCCAGTCCAACACTCTGTGTCACATAAGAACATAAGAGAAGCCATGTTGGATCAGGCCAATGGCCCATCCACTCCAACACTCTGTGTCACATAAGAACATAAGAGAAGCCATGTTGGATCAGGCCAATGGCCCATCCAGTCCAACACTCTGTGTCACATAAGAACATAAGAGAAGCCATGTTGGATTAGGCCAATGGCCCATCCAGTCCAACACTCTGTGTCACATAAGAACATAAGAGAAGCCATGTTGGATCAGGCCAGTGGCCCATCCAGTCCAACACTCTGTCACACAGTGGCCAAAAAAACCAGGTGCCATCAGGAGGTCCACCAGTGGGGCTAGAACTCCAGAAGCCCTTGCACTGTTGCCCCCCTAGCACCCAGAATACAGAGCATCACTGCCCCAGACATAAGATCATAAGAGAAGCCATGTTGGATAAAGCCAGTGGCCCAGCCAGTCCAACACTCTGTCACACAGTGGCCAAAAACCCAGGTGCCATCAGGAGGTTCACCAGTGGGGCCAGAACACTAGAAGCCCTCCCACTATTGCCCCCCCCCCCAAGTACGTAATGAAACACGATTTAAACCTGGGACTTGTGTAACAGTACCTGTTGGATTGAGGACTGCTACCTCAGGAATGAATCATAATTACCGGTACTGTCTGTGTCTATCAACAAGGAGGAAGTAATTGACAGCAGAATTTGGTACCATATTTCTACAAGTATCCAGAGTTGTATCAACTATTGGAATTTTGTTCGTGGACTTTGGACTAATGAGAAGTTTGTGTAGAGCGATTGGTGTACAAAGCATTATGAAGAAATGTATAAGTTAAATGTTTAAAGCATTTATTTGCAGCATGTAATTACACATTAGGCTTCCCAACCCTCCCGCTCTGGTGGGGGACCCCAGGATTTCCAGCCTCTTCCCCCGCTCCCCAAAAAAATGGAAGCGGGGGGAGGGGGGAAACGGCTCCAAGGAGCGTGGCGAGCCGCCCATCTTGGAGCGGGTGACGCCGCTGTGCTGCTGCTGCCTCTTCTCCGCTTCACCGTAGCTGCTCCTCCAAGATGGGCTCAGGCTGAGCCCATCTTGGAGGAGCAGCTAAGATGAAGCGGAGAAGAGGCGGCAACAGCGCAGCGGCATCGCCCGCTCCGCTCCGCCTCTGAGGTGAAATCAGAGAAGGGGAGGGTGGAGGGAAGGAAGGCATTTAAAAAGTTGTGAGGTCCCTTTAATTGTGATGGACAGAACTCCCTTTGGAGTTCAATTGTGCTTGTCACACCCTTGCTCCTAGCTCCACCCCCAGTGTCTCCTGGCTCCACCCCCAAAGTCTCCTGGCTCCACTCCCAAAGTCCCCAGATATTTCTGGAATTGGACTTGGCAACCCTATTACACATTGTTTGTTGTGTGTTTTACCCGCCTGGGGATTGGCTACCTTAGCAGTTGCTGATTTTGCCCACTTGGCATACAAGGGAACAATTCAGTGCCATTCACCTTTCTGAATGTTCTTTACAACGTGTAGTTAGAATAGTTAACAGGACGGCATCCTTTCGGCCCGGTCCAAAACTCAGCATTGTAAACCTGGTCTAACTGTTCCCTGCCGGAATCAATACTCAGTTTTTCCAGAGGGGCAGCCGTCCTAGTGTGCTTCCGATAAAATACCCCCCCCCCCAAAAAAAAAATTGTGGCACCTTAGAGATGAGCAAATTTGCGGCAGGAAAGCAACCCAGCTACAACAAGCTCCGAAACATCTGGGCCACCTCGAGCACGAACCTAAGATCTGTTTTTATATAGAACATCCAGCTGGAACAGCAGATATAAAACAGTATAGGCAGCTATCCATCTTCTCAAGTGGATTACCATCGAAAGATCAATATAGCACTTGAAATGTTTGGATATTTTTATGATTGTGTCTTAATGTATTTTTATATTTCATGTATATACATGGGCACGTAAGCCGCCCTGAGCCTGCTATGGCAGAGGTGGGGGGGGGGGGGGCGGGATATAAATCAAACAAAGAAACAAACAAACAAAGATTTCAGGTTTTCACGGCTGGCAACATCATTAGGGTTTGTAGAATCTTTCGGGCTCAAGTGCCGTATTCTACTGCAGAAAGTTTTCCTTCCAGACGTTTCGTTCTCAGCTGCGGAGAACATCCTCAGTGGCGTTGCAGCCGGAGCAGGCGCTTTGACCTTCTTGGCTGCTGTGCATTGAGTGAGGCCAGGGCTGCTGGAGAGCTGCTAACAAACAACCCTTTTTATCTTTGCTCCATGCTCAAACAGGATTCACCAGGCCGGAGACTGCTGAAGCGGAGTGATAGCAGCTCTAAGTATTTATCAGAGAATGGCTGATAACTCTGTGGTGTTAGGGGGTAGGGGAGAGTGGAAGATAAAAAGAGGTAGGATTAAGTTCCGGTTGCCTCCAGTGAGGTTTCCTGACCGGCAGGGCCGTAGACAGGATTTTAAAAGTCGGGGGGCTTTTTAAAAAGTCAGGGGGCACCCTTTCCCATCCAATGTGGGGATTGCTGCATCTCAGAAGCTTTCTGGGATACGGGCAAAAGCTGGAGGCTCCAAATGTGGCCAAGTCAAGGCAGCCAACCCTAAAACTTTGGAGTCAAGAAGAACATAAGAGAAGCCATGTTGGATCAGGCCCATCCAGTCCAACATTCTGTGTCACACAGCGGCCAAAAAACAAAACAAAACCCAAGTGCCATCAAGAGGTCCACCAGTGGGGCTAGAAGCCCTCCCACTGTGCCCCCCCAAGCACCAAGAATACAGAGCATCACTTGCCCCAGACAGAGTAACATAAGAACCTAAGAGAAGCCATGTTGGATCAGGCCCATCCAGTCCAACACTCTGTGTCACACAGCGGCCAACCCCCCCCCCCCCAAGTGCCATCAAGAGGTCCACCAGTGGGGCTAGAAGCCCTCCCGCTGTGCCCCCCCAAGCACCAAGAATACAGAGCATCACTTGCCCCAGACAGAGTTCCAACGATAAGCTGTGGCTAACAGCCACTGATGGACCTCTGCTCCAGATGCTTATCCAATCCCCTCTTGAAGAAGGGACTGCATCCTGTGTGCAAGGAGGGAGGGTTTCCTTCCGCTTCCCTCTCCCCCACTTCTCAGCCAGCAGCTCCATTCCATGTGGCTTCTGAAACTTCTTGCTCCTCAGCCTCCCTCCTCTCTACCGGCTGCTTTTGCTGTTGCAGGGCCCTGTGCCCTGCTCAGCTCTCCTGGCTCCACCTGCCGCTGATGATATTTTGCCATCTCAGCCATGGCAAAAAGAAGAAAAAGTACACTGGGCCCTGGAGGGCCCCCAGGAGTCAGGGGGCCCTGCCTGGAAGTCAGGGGGCAGTGCCCCCACAGGCCCCGCTGTGGCTACAGGCCTGTTGACCGGATGCTTCAGGCTAGTCTGATCTCATTAGATCTTGGAAACTAAGTAAGGTCACCCCTGGTTAGTATTCGGAAGGGAGCAGGGATTGTTTTGTAGAAAAAGAGGTGGCGGAGCTCATTAGCATAACTCATTAGCATAAGCTGCCCCCCCCCCAGACAAAAGCAACTTGATGCAAGAAAGGAGAGCCCCGGACGGGCGAGGCCTGCTTGGGCTGGCTACAGATCCAATGGGTTGAAATTAAATCAAAAGAGTTTCCGGCTCAACATTAGGAAGAACTTCCTGACTGTTAGAGCGGTCCCTCAGTGGAACCGGCTTCCTCGGGAGGTGGTGGGCTCTCCTTCCTTGGAGGTTTTTGAACAGAGGCTAGAGGGCCATCTGACAGCAATGAAGATCCTGTGAATTTAGGGGGAGGTGTTTGTGAGTTTAGAGCAGTTCCTCAATGGAACAGGCTTCCTCCTCAGGAGGTGGTGGGCTCTCCTTCATTGGAGGTTTTTAAACAGAGGCTAGATGGCCATCTGACAGCGATGAAGATCCTGTGAATTTAGGGGGAGGTGTTTGTGAATTTAGAGCGGTTCCTCAGTGGAACAGGCTTTATCGGGAGGTGGTGGGCTCTCCTTCCTTGGAGGTTTTTAAGCAAAGGCTATAGATGGCCATCTGACAGCAATGAAGATCCTGTGAATTTAGGGGAGGTGTTTGTGAGTTTCCGGCATTGTGCAGGAGGTTGGACAACCATGCCGGACACTCATGTCTCCTGCTGGATCCAGCTGTTCAGGTGGGGATTCCATTAGTGCAGGACCCAATTCTTCTGATTTGGAGGAGGAGGAGACGACGATGATATTGGATTTATATCCCACCCTATACTCTGAATCTCAGAGTCTCAGAGCGGCTTACAATCTCCTTTCCCTTCCTCCCCCACAACAGACACCCTGTGAGGTGGGTGGGGCTGAGAGAGCTCTGACAGAAGCTGCCCTTTCAAGGACAACTCCTGCAAGAGCTATGGCTGACCCAAGGAGATTCCAGCAGCTGCAAGTGGAGGGGTGGGGAATCAAACCCTGTGAGGTGGGTGGGGCTGAGAGAGCTCTGACAGAAGCTGCCCTTTCAAGGACAACTCCTGCAACAGCTATGGCTGACCCAAGGAGATTCCAGCAGCTGCAAGTGGAGGGCTGGGGAATCAAACCCTGTGAAGTGGGTGGGGCTGAGAGAGCTCTGACAGAAGCTGCCCTTTCAAGGACAACTCCCTCAAGAGCTATGGCTGACCCAAGGCCATTCCAGCAGCTGCAAGTGGAGGAGAGAGGAATCAAACCTGGTTCTCCCAGATGAGAGTCCGCGCGCTGAACCACTACACCAAACTAGAGGAGAAGGAAGAGGCGGCATCTGACTGGCCCATGACAATATGCACCATAGGGAATATTGGCTCTTGGATCCTGAACTAACCCAATAAGTAACGTTTTAATTTTATTTGATTGCATTATAGGTATGTATAGCCCAGTTAATTTAATTTAATTTCGACCGATATCCCGTCCTATCCCTGTCACCGCAGAATCAAGGCAGCTACACCTGAAACACCCATATTCACCCATTGAAACAGACCATTCTAAGATTCTGCATCAAGATGCCACGCTGAGGCGGGGATTGTACTCGCAGAGCGGTGTAAGGGCACATGGAAACCCGGCAGGGTTTCCTGCTAAATAAAATTGGAGTCCTGCGGCACCTTAACAACTAATCAAATCCATTCCAGCATAAGCTTTCAGGAATCAGAGCTCACATCTTCAGATGTAGGATCGTGGCTAGGCCTGCTGTGTTTTCTGTGGGCAGCAGATCGCCATCCCCCAGACGGTATTGGCCGCCAGCAATCCAGCTATTGGCAGGAGAAACAATATTGAAACCCCAGTGTTGGCGATAGCATGACATCCCTTCTCTAGGAATCACCAAAAACTCTAGGGGAACCCTCCGTACGGTTGCTTACCTGCCACGGTTAAACTGCTCGCGGCATTTCTAAACCAGCAGTACATCCGCCTCTTTTTGTATAGGCCGAATCATTTTCTGAATAGGAAGGGTCTGGTTAGTGAACTGTCCACTACCCAGAGCCAGTCTGGTGTAGTGGTTAAGTGCGTGGACTCTAATCTGGGAGAACCAGGTTTGATTTGCCACTCCTTCGCATGACTTGCTGGTGCGACCTTGGGGCAGTCACAGTTCTCTCAGAGTTGTCCTCTCGAGAGCAGTTCTCTCAGAATTCTCTCAGCCCCACCTGCCTCACAGGGTGTCTGTTGAGGGGAAGGGAAAGAAAAGGAGATTGAAAATCACTCTGAGACGCCAAATGAAGGGCGGGGTATAAACCCAATCTCCTCCTCCTCTTTCTTCTTCTTCTTCTTCTTCTTCTTCTTCTGCTTCTCCTCCTTCTCCTTCTGTAAACGCCACACAGTTCACAGGGGAACTTTAACATGGGCGTATTGGGATTTTTTGTTTTGTATTCTTTGCTCGGCTACAAGTGGAACTAAGGCCAAAGAGTTCCTGGCTGCCAAGGAAACTCTAGAGGAATCCTGTCATGGACTATTAATAGGGAGATCTGTACTCCTGCTTGGTAGCAAACCACGGAAGCCGCAAAGTTGTGTTTAATTTGCTACCAGAGGGGAGAAGGCGGCTTGGCTGCTCCATTATGCTGAGGGTGAGATTTCTGCATCAGGCCCTGGAAAGCGGCCATCGCTCAGCTGGGGGTGGCTGGGAGGGAGGGAAGAATCAAGTTCTTTGCAGAAGAAGCCGTGGGCATTGCTAAAACCTACAGCAGAGGCAACAGAACGAAGCCAGAGAATTTGAGAGGCAAAAATTGCTCGACAATCATCTCCTGGGAAGTAAGGAATAAGGCAGAATGAACTGAGTATTTTGATGCCATTTTAAGAGTGATAGACTCTAATCTGGGGAATCTCTTTGGCCCCTGAAGAATGCAGGAAATCTGCAAATACCTTCCCCGCCACACACACCCCCAGTGACACCTCCGCCATGCTCAAGGAAACTCGCAAAGTAAAAACAATGCAATAAAGCACTACGGTTCTCCCAGATAAGAGCCCGCGCACTTCACCACTACACCAGACGGGCTCTCCAAGTAATAAGCTCTCCAAGTAATAATTTCTCCGAGAAATAAGCTGCGATACCGTATTACATAACAGCCACCCGTGGAGCACTTGTCAAATGTCCTCTTTGATTAATCCAGGCGAGGAGCCTCCTCGGGATCTGAAGAGGGCTGGCTGCGCGTCGCCGGCTCCAAGCGCCTTCGAAATGCAAGCTGTTTCTAAGTTCTCTCTGCAATGGATGCCAAAGGTTGTCCTCCTTCCAGTTGATAAATGACGCCCCCCACCCCCAGCACCGTATTTGTCTTCCACCCAGACCTGTAGCTACAGGGGGGCTGGGAGGGGCCAGGCCCACCCTTCCACCCACCCCCTTCCAACTGTCTGGCCCCTTCCTCAGAGGGCTCCCAATCTGTGCCCTTTGCTCACCACCACTCTGAGCAAGTAGTAGAGTTGCTGCTGGTCTTTTTGCTTTTTCCTCTCCCCTTCCCTAACTAGGGTTGCCAATCCCCAGGTGGGGGCAGGGGATCCCCCGGTTTGGAGGGTCGTCAGAAAGCGGGGGGAGGGGAGGGAAATGTCTGCTGGGAACTCTATTATTCCCTAGGGAGATTTATTCCCATAGAAAATCATGGAGAATTGATCCGTGGGTATCTGGGGCTCTGGGGCGGCTGTTTTTTGGGGTAGAGGCACCAAATTTTCAGCATAGCATCTAGTGCCTCTCCCCAAAATACCCCCCAAGTTTCAAAAAGATTGGACCAGGGGGCTCAATTCCATGAGCCCCAAAAGAAGGTGTCCCTATCCTTCATGATTTCCTAGGGAAGGAAGGAATTGAAAAGGTGTGCCGCCCCTTTAAATGTGATGGCCGGAACTCCCTTTGGAATTCAATTATGCTTGTCACACCCTTGTTCCTGACTCCACCCCAATGTCTCCTGGCTCCACCCCCAAAGTCCCCAGATATTTCATGATTTGGACTTGGCAACTACCAAACCAGGTGACCCCTGCCCGTCCCCGCAAACAACAAATCCCGCTGTGGGCCCCACTAAACATGAAATCCTGGCTACGGCCCTGCTTCCACCTGCCAGCGAGGTGGGCTTCCTCTCGAGTCGCCTTAAAAGGCTTCCCAATCCCCAGGTCCCAGCGGGGGATTCCCCGGTTTTACAGGCTTTCCCCCGCCCCCAGCCAGCTGACCGGCGGGGGAAGCTGCTGCCCCACAGCCACCCTGTATCTCTAGATCTCGGGCAGGACCTTCAAACAGGTTCGGTTTTAAAACGTGTGTGCGCCTTTAAATTGCAGCAGGAAGTACTTCATGGGGAAGGGTTAGCAACAGCAGACCTCCTGAGGATGCAGCCCCTCTATTTGTTTTGCTTTCCTTTCGGACAAGTGAGTGTGTGTGTGAAAGAGCAGTGTAGCCCCTGTACTTTCCAGACCTTGTTTTGGAGGACTCAGAGACTCCTGCTTTGTTCTACTGCTTTAGACCAACACGACTGCCCACTTGCACCAGAGACGTTAAGCGTATGTGTGAGTGAGAGGGAGAAAACGGGGGAGGGGAGGGAACTCTATTATTCCCTATGGAGACTTATTCTCATAGGAAATAATGGAGAATTGATCTGCAGGTATCTGGGGCTCTGGGGAGGCTGTTGTTTGAGGTTGAGGCACCAGATTTGCAGCATAGCATCCAGTACCTCTCCCCAAAATACCCCCCAAGTTTCAAAAAGATTGGACCGGGGGGTCCAATTCTAGGAGCCCCCACAGAAGGCGCCCCTATCCTTCATTATTTCCTATGGAGGGAAGGGATTTAAAAGATGTGCGGTCCTTTTAAATGTGAAAGCCAGAACTCCCTTGAGGTTCAATGATGCTCGTCGCACCCTTGCTCCTGGCTCCGCCCCAATGTCTCCTGGCTCCACCCCCAAAGTCCCCAGATATTTATTGAATGGGACTTGGCAACTCTACGCCTTAATGAGATCCCTCCGAACCGCGTAAACAAACTACTCCAGCAGGCTGCACGGAAGGGAAGGCTCGGCCTGGCTCAGAAGGGCCTACTTGACATGCACACCGGAAAGGAGAAAATGGCACCAGCACTTCCCTAAATCTGCCTGGGCAGGCGCCCACAGCAGCGGGTACTTCAACAGCGAACGTGACAGCAAAATTAATCCCAAACTAATAGCACAAAGGGGGGGGGGATCTCTGCCACTCACCAAAGAACCAATGAGACACTTCATTTCAACCCACTCTCTCGATTTGAACGAGAATTTTTCAGGATTTTTGTTTTGCTTTTTTGTCTGCACGAAGGATTGAACATCAATAATCTCAAGGGCATGTTTATTACTTTCTTATGACTAGGAACAGGGGTGGAATTCTAGCAGGAGCTCCTTTGCATATTAGGCCACACACCCCTGATGTAGCCAATCCTCCAAGAGCTTACAAAAAAAGAGCCTTGTAAGCTCTTGGAGGATTGACTACATCAGGGGTGTATGGCCCCTGCTGTAGCCAATCCTGATGTGACCCCTGATGTAGCCAATCCTCCAAGAGCTTACAAGGCTCTTTTTTTGTAAGCTCTTGAAGGATTGGCTACATCAGGGGTGTGTGGCCTAATATGCAAAGGAAGTCCTGCTAGAATTCCTTACAGGGCTCTCAGTACAGGGCCTACTGGAAGCTCCAGGAGGATTGGCTACATCAGGGGTGTGTGGCCTAATATGCAAAGGAACTCCTGCTAGAATTCCACCCCTGACTAGGAAACAATACATAAAATACACTTTGGCTTCACTGTAGGGTTGCCAGGTATCAAGAAATATCTGGGGACTTTGGGGGTGGGTCCAGGGGACTGAGGGGTGGAGCCAGGAGCAAGGGAAAGACAAGCATGATTGAACTCGGAAGGGAGTTCTGGCCGTCACATTTAAAGGGGCTACACACCTTTTAAATGCCTTCTCTCCATTTGGAAATAACGA
This sequence comes from Heteronotia binoei, assembly GCF_032191835.1. NCBI lineage: Eukaryota > Metazoa > Chordata > Lepidosauria > Squamata > Gekkonidae > Heteronotia > Heteronotia binoei. The sequence goes on from NC_083243.1 coordinate 13,833,465, forward strand.
ATTAAAGGGGCAACTTCTTTTGGCCCTTGTTGAATAGTGGGTTCATTGCATGAGGAGGCTGGTAGCGGTGGATCAAAGCTCTTTTATTGTGATTGCAGCATAGTAACGGCTGACTAAAAGACCGCTAAACTGGGCCAAACAGGTGCCGCAGGGCTCTGTACTGGGTCCCATGCTCTTTAACTTGTTCATCAATGATTTAGAGTTGGGAGTGAGCAGTGAAGTGGCCAAGTTTGCGGATGACACTAAATTGTTCAGGGTAGTGAGAACCAGAGAGGATTGTGAGGAACTCCAAAGGGATCTGTTGAGGCTGGGTGAGTGGGTGTCAACGTGGCAGATGCAGTTAAGTGTGGCCAAGTGCAAAGTAATGCACATTGGGGCCAAGAATCCCAGCTACAAATACAAGTTGATGGGGTGTGAACTGGCAGAGACTGACCAAGAGAGAGATCTTGGGGTCGTGGTAGATAACTCACTAAAAATGTCAAGACAGTGTGCGTTTGCAATAAAAAAGGCCAACGCCATGCTGGGAATTATTAGGAAGGGAATTGAAAACAAATCAGCCAGTATCATAATGCCCCTGTATAAATCCATGGTGCGGTCTCATTTGAAATACTGTGTGCAGTTCTGGTCGCCGCACCTCAAAAAGAATATTATAGCATTGGAAAAAGTGCAGAAAAGGGCAACTAGAATGATTAAAGGGCTGGAACACTTTCCCTATGAAGAAAGGTTGAAACGCTTGGGACTCTTTAGCTTGGAGAAACGTCGACTGCGGGGTGACATGATAGAGGTTTACAAGATAATGCATGGGATGGAGAAAGTAGAAAAAGAGGTACTTTTCTCCCTTTCTCACAATACAAGAACTCATGGGCATTCGATGAAATTGCTGAGCAGTCAGGTTAAAACGGATAAAAGGAAGTACTTCTTCACCCAAAGGATGATTGACATGTGGAATTCACTGCCACAGGAGGTGGTGGCAGCCACAAGCATGGCCACCTTCAAGAGGGGTTTAGATAAAAATATGGAGCACAGGTCCATCAGTGGCTATTAGCCACAGTGTGTGTGTATATATAAATTTTTTGGCCACTGTGTGACACAGAGTGTTGGACTGGATGGGCCATTGGCCTGATCCAACATGGCTTCTCTTATGTTCAAATATATACACTGCAAAGTTCCCGCACTAGAACACCATTGGGTCATTTGAACCAGCAGGGGGCTGGGGTTTGGTCCAGAAAGTTCATATAGCCAAAGCGATGGTATTCCCAGTAGTAATGTATGGTCGTGAAAACTGGACCATAAGGAAGGCTGAGCGCAGAAGTATAGATGCTTTTAAGCTGTGGTGCTGGAGAAGAATCTTGAGAGTCCCTTGGACTGCAAGAAGATCCAATCAGTCAGTCTTAAGAGAAATCAACCCAGACTGTTCCCTGGAAGGTCAGATGCTGAAGCTGAAGCTCAAATACTTGCACCCACTGGAGCACCCACTGGAGAAGATCCTGAAGCTGAGAAAGACAGAAGGCAAAAGAAGAAGGGGACGGCAAAAGATGAGATGGCTGGACAGCGTTACTGATGTAACAAACACGAATTTGAGCAGACTTCGGAGGATGATGGAAGACAGGAGGGCCTGGCGTGACTTTGTCCATGGGGTCGCAAAGAGATTTGGGCTTGCAAGACGAAGCTCTTCCGCCGGGCTTTTAACAGATCCGGCGGGCATCCCTTTGAATGCCATCACTCCCCCCCCACCATTTCACACTCATGGTGCTTATACAGAGTTGACCATCGTTGGCCATACGTGTTTGCCGCTTATGCCTGAAACAGTGTCTGTCTCTTCTGAATATGCCGCTCTGGTTTATTGGAACTGTCTTAGCATGTTTTTAACTTTGATGTTTGTTTTTGCTGTTGTTAAGCCGCCCTGAGACGCTTGCGGGATAGGGCAGGGTATAAATAAATTAAATCAAATTAAATTAAAAACTGTGCTAAATGAACAGGTCAGGGCAAGAAGAACGTTCCATCAAGTTGCAACTCGCTTCCAGTGACCCAGGCAGCAGAGGACACCATGGAAGTGGCTTGCCATCGCCTGCCTCTGCGTAGCAACCTCAGACTTCCTCTGTGGTCAGCCTCATCTGGGCTGGTTTTGGTAAAGGTGTACACCAGGGGTGGCCAACGGTAGCTCTCCAGATGTTTTTTGCCTACAACTCCCATCAGCCCCAGCCACTGGCCATGCTGGCTGGGGCTGATGGGAGTTGTAGGCAAACAACATCTGGAGAGCTACCGTTGGCCACCCCTGGTGTATACAAATCAAGGATGTTGTAAACTTCACAGCACCCTGACCTGGATAGCCCAGGCTAGCCCGACAGGGTTGCCAGGTCCAATTCAAGAACTATCTGGGAACTTTGGGGGTGGAGCCAGGAGTCTTTGGGGGTGGAGCCAGGAGACTTTGGGGGTGGAGCCAGGAGACTTTGGGGTGGAGCCAGGAGACTTTGGGGGTGGAGTCAGGAGACTTTGGGGTGGAGCCAGGAGACTTTGGGGGTGGAGTCAGGAGACTTTGGGGGTGGAGCCAGGAGACTTTGGGGGGGTGGAGTCAGGAGACTTTGGGGGTGGAGCCAGGAGACTTTGGGGGTGGAGCCAGGAGACTTTGGAGGGGGAGTCAGGAGATATTGGGGGTGGAGCCAGAAGACTTTGGGGGTGGAGCCAGGATACTTTGGGGTGGAGTCAGGAGATATTGGGGGTGGAGTCAGGATACTTTGGGGTGGAGTCAGGAGATATTGGGGGTGGAGTCAGCATACTTTGGGGTGGAGTCAGGATACTTTGGGGTGGAGTCAGGAGATATTGGGGGTGGAGTCAGGATACTTTGGGGTGGAGTCAGGAGACTTTGGGGGTGGAGCCAGGATACTTTGGGGGCGGAGTCAGGAGACTTTGGGGGTGGAGCCAGGAGACTTTGGGGCTGGAGCCAGGAGACTTTGGGGGTGGAGTCAGGGGATGTTGGGGTGGAGCCAGGAGACTTTGGGGTGAAGTCAGGAGACATTAGGGGTGGAGCCTGGAGCAAGGTTGTGACAAGCACAACTGAACTCCAAAGGGAGTTCTGGCTGTCACATTTAAAGGGACCGCACACCTTTTCAATGCTTTCCCTCCATTGGAAATAATGGATTGGGGCACCTTCTTTTGGGGCTCATAGAAATGGACTCCCTGGTCCAATCTTTTTGAAACTTGGGGGGGGGGGTATTCTGGGGAAAGGCACTGGATGCTATGCTGCAAATGTGGTGCCTCTATCTCAAAAAACAGTCCCCCCCAGAGCCCCAGATATCCATGGATCAATTCTCCATTATACCCTATGGGAATAGGTCTCCATAAGGAATAATGGATTGCCCAGCAGACATTTCCCTCCCCTTTCTGATGACCCTAAAGCGGGGGGAGGGCCTCCAAACAGGGGGATCCCCTGCCCCCACCTGGGGATTAGGCAAAGCAAGAAAAACACCGCGCACTCAATGTTGCAATATAAGCGCAAAACACTCTTTCACTCAACCCCTTCATCACTGTAATTCTTAAATGTCCTTCAAAGCAAGTAAAGAGTCCTTAGTAGAAACTCAAACTTTAAACGTCGCCAGGTATGAAAATCTGCTGTCGTCTTGTCTTTCTGTTGAGAGACGCAGATAGCCTGGCTGTTCCTCTTAGAAGAGTGATTCAACAGGTGTAGGAGCGGCAACACGAGTCCCAGGTTCAAATTCGTGTTTCCTTTACACTTCCTCTGGCTGCTAATTTTACGCTCCGGAACCTGTGCTTAGGCAACAGCTCACAGTCATATCTTATCAGTATGCACGAACGGTTCTGATAAGAGCAAGAACCGTTCGTGCATACTGATAAGATATGGCTGTGAGCTGTTGCCTAAGCACGGGTTCTGGAGCATAAAAACAGCGGCCGGAGGAAGGGTAAAGGAAACACGAACTTGAACCTGGGAGTCGTGTTGCTGCTCCTACACCTGTTGAATCACTCTTCAAAGAGGGACAGCCGGGCTACCTGCGTCTCTCAACAGAAAGACAAGACGACAGCAGATTTTCATACTTAGCGGCGTTTAAAATTTGAGTTTCTACTAAGGACTCTTTACTTGCTTTGAAGGACATTTAAGAATTACAGTGATGAAGGGGTTGAGTGAAAGAGTGCTTTGCACGTGAATTGCAACATTTGGTGCGCGGTGCTTTTCTTGCTTTGCCTAAACTCCACACCGCAAGTTTCCTTATTTACTGCCCACCTGGGGATTGGAAACTCTATGAACATCCAGTATGTTCACCTGTTCTCCGTCTGCCTGGGACAGCTGTTAAAGCACTTTTGCAGCCATGCAATAGCTGGGGAAATGATGCTTTGTTTCTTTACGGTGGTGAAGTTTCCTTTCTTGCCCTTGTTGGGGAGTTTGCACCTACACACTAGAACAGGGGTGGCCAAACTGTGGCTTGGGAGCCACACGTGGCTGTTTCGCTCATATTGTATGGCTCCCAAAGCCCCCATCGCTCCATTGGCCAGCTTGGAGAAGGCATTTCTCTCTTTAAATCGCTTCTCCAAGCCAAGCCAGCCAGTTTGGAGAATGCATTTAAAGTTAAAGTTGCTTTCTTTCTATCTCCCTTTCCTTCCTTCCTTCCTTCCTTCCTTCCTTCCTTCCTTCCTTCCTTCCTTGCAGCTCTCAAACATCCAAGAACTAACCAGGACCAACCGTGCTTAGAGTCCAAGATCAAGCTAGCCTGGGCCATTCTGCACCTGTAACTGTACCTGTCCAGATATGTGAAAACCAGGGCTTTTTTGTAGCCAGAACTCCTTTGCATATTAGGCTACATCCCCCTGATGTAGCCAATCCTCCTAGAGCTTATGGTAGACCCTGTACTGAGAGCCCTGTAAGGAATTCCAGCAGGACCTCCTTTGCATAAGAGGCCACACACCCCTGATGTAGCCAGTCCTCCTGGAGCTTGCAGTAGGCCCTGTACGAAGAGCCCTGTAAGGAATTCTAGCAGGACCTCCTTTGCATATTAGGCCACACACCCCTGATGCAGCCAATCCTCCCGGAGCTTGCAGTAGGCCCTGTACGAAGAGCCCTGTAAGGAATTCTAGCAGGACCTCCTTTGCATATTAGGCCACACACCCCTGATGTAGCCAATCCTCCTGGAGCTTCCAGTAGTCCCTGTACGAAGAGCCCTGTAAGGAATTCTAGCAGGACCTCCTTTGCATATTAGGCCACACACCCCTGATGCAGCCAATCCTCCTGGAGCTTCCATAGGCCCTGTAAGGAATTCTAGCAGGAGCTCCTTTGCATATTAGGCCACACACCCCTGATGTAGCCAATCCTCCTGGAGCTTCCAGTAGGCCCTGTACTTAGAGCCCTGTAAGGAATTCTAGCAGGATCTCCTTTGCATATTAGGCCACACACCCCTGATGTAGCCAATCCTCCTGGAGCTTCCAGTAGGCCCTGTACTAAGAGCCCTGTAAGGAATTCTAGCAGGACCTCCTTTGCATATTAGGCCACACACCCCTGATGTAGCCAATCCTCCTGGAGCTTCCAGTAGGCCCTGTACTTAGAGCCCTGTAAGGAATTCTAGCAGGATCTCCTTTGCATATTAGGCCACACACCCCTGATGTAGCCAATCCTCCTGGAGCTTCCAGTAGGTCCTGTAAGAAGAGCCCTGTAAGCTTTTGGAGGATTGGCTACATCAGGGGTGTGTGGCCTAAGATGCAAAAGAGTTCCTCCTACAAAGAAAGCCCTGGTGAAACATATTCTGACCAACAGGCTCAGACTTTTCGCAAACATCCAAACCGTTCATGGAAAAGAACAAAGCAGTAGACAAGCGTCATCTTTAAGACCAACTAAGTTTTATTCAGAATGTAAGCTTCCGTATGCACTTAAGCAGGCTTCATCGGACAAAATGGGAATGGCAAGCAGCAATTCTTAATATAAGTGGGCAGTGAGTTGGTACGCAGAATCATGGGAATGTTTTTAGCAGATTAAAAAAATCACAAATAGGGATCTGTGTTTGTTAGGGTTAGGACAAAGCAGGGCTGAAACAACACTGGAGGGTGATAAAAAGGAGACTGCTGTTGTAGGTGCGAAGTGCCATAAATCTAGGTAACATTCTGGCTTTGTTAGTTTAAACAGAGGGCATGAACATATGAAGCTGCCTTATACTGAATCAGACCCTCGGTCCATCAAAGTCAGTATTGTCTACTCAGACTGGCAGCGGCTCTCCAGGGTCTCAAGCTGAGTTTTTTCACACCTATTTGCCTGGACCCTTTTTTGGAGATGCCAGGGATTGAACCTGGGACCTTCTGCTTCCTAAGCAGATGCTCTGCCACTGAGCCACCGTCCCTCCCCTGCTTTCCAGGGGCTCAAGCTGAGGTTTTTCATGCTTACTAGCCTGGACCCTTTTTTGTTGGAAATGCCAGGGATTGAACCTGGGACCTTCTGCTTCCCAAGCAGATGCTCTACCACTGAGCCACTGTCCCTCCCCTGCTCTCCAGGGTCTCAAGCTGAGTTTTTTCACACCTATTTGCCTGGAGCCTTTTTTGGAGAAGCCAGGGATTGAACCTGGGACCTTCTGCTTCCTAAGCAGATGCTCTACCACTGAGCCACTGTCCCTCCCCTGGTTTCTCAAGAGGTTATAACATACATTATAGTTTGCCATTAGAAAAAAAGGAAGACATTGAAATACAGTGGAGGATGGGTTGGTACATGCAATAAGACAAGCAGCCGATATCCCCCATTTGAGGATGTCAGTACAAAAAAACAAAAACAAACCCCCCCAAATATTCTGATACGCTGTTCTAAAAGAGAAATAATATAAGTTAGCCATTCGAAAAACAGGGTGCATTAAAGTATAGTGGAAGGTGGGTTAGTATATGTAATGAGATAAACAGCCCACATCTCTCATTTGAGCATGTCAACACACACAAAAAAACGTTATTCTGATACACCAGGGGTGGCCAAGGGTAGCTCTCCAGATGTTTTTTTTGCCTACAACTCCCATCAGCCTCAGCCATTGGCCATGCTGGCTGGGGCTGATGGGAGTTGTAGGCAAAACAACATCTGGAGAGCTACCGTTGACCTCCCCTGCGATACACTGTTCTGCTTACCTGTTCAGCTTACCTGTTCGCTAGCAGCAACGGATCGTGAGCCAAACTGGCAGGCAAGGCCAGGGATGGCGGCTCAGTGGTAGAGCATCTGCTTGGGAAGCAGAAGGTCCCAGGTTCAATCCCCAGCATCTCCAACTAAAACGGTCCAGGCAAATAGGTGTGAAAAACCTCCGCTTGAGACCCTGGAGAGCTGCTGCCAGTCTGAGTAGACAATACTGACTTTGATGGACCCAGGGTCTGATTCAGTATAAGGCAGCTTCATAGGTTCATATGTTCATGTTCAAGGCCGGTTCTAGCCTTTCCGGCACCCTAGGCAAATCACCCACTAGCAACCCCCCCCCCCCCCATTAAAAATATAGGGAAAATGAAGAGCGCCAAACTTGAAACTTTTCACATTTTTAATTTACTGATTTTTAATTTTAATTTTTTTTAAAAAAAATGTGATATGTTATAAAAAAAAATTGCGAGAATAAGCGCTTGCTGGCCGCACCAGGAAAGAGGGTGGCGGGATAGGATGAGGTGGGAGACCAAGCCGCACATAGGGGAGAGGGGGGGTGGCTTGGCTTTGTTGAGGGCAGCCTTGGTGATAAGAGAAGACAAGGTGACAGCGGTCAGGAGCCGGAATAATGCGTCTGGGAGTGGCGCCCCCTAGGCCACGAGGCGCCCTAGACGACTGCCTACTCTGCCTACTCCCACGCACCGACCCTGCACTCAAGCCTTCCCAGTACAAATGAAAAGGTATATGTGGCCCTTTATAAAAAAAAAGGGGGGGCTAGGGGGTAGACAGCTGCATGCCGCTGCAAGAGCAAGCCAAGACTCTCAACTATCTCGCTATCAACTTACTGGAATGTGAATTTCTAATATAAGTGAGGAAGCTGGGCTCACACCCTAGGTCAAGAATCTGCTGAGACTGCCCTTAAACGCTTACATCTGTCTTCAGCCACAAAGGATTAAGCATAGCATAAAACCCTTCTGGCTGATCTCGGACATCCCTAAATAATAGTCAATATTGTATAGCAGAGGCTTTCTCCTGAATGGATCATCTTCGGCGAGAACTTGTGACTGACTCAAGGTCACATCAGCAGCTGCAAGCGGAGGAGTGGGGACACAAACCCAGTTCTCCCAGGTAAGAGTCCACACACTTCACCACTACACCAAACTAGCTCTCTGCTGCTCTTAATGAGCTCCTTTAATGCCAGAACAGTGAGATTCTTGTCCAGAAACACCTTGGAGACCAACCAAGTTTTCAGAGTACGAGCTTTCAAAAGCTCCCTTCAAGAGCTCCCTTCATTAGATACCTGAAAATCTAAGGTGGTTCTGGATTCAGATCCAGCAGTTCTATCACAGACTGACATGGCTGCCCACTGAAACTTGAATTCCAGCATCCAGGATCCAAATGCAGCCTTTTTTGAATACAATTTTTATTTCAATTAATAAACCCATAGACCTAAAGCATGAGAAGAAGATGATGATATTGGATTTATATCCCGCCCTCCACTCCAAAGAGTCTCAGAGCGGCTCACAATCTCCTTTCCCTTCCTCCCCCACAACAGACACCCTGTGAGGTGGGTGGGGCTGAGAGGGCTCTCACAGCAGCTGCCCTTTCAAGGACAGAGTCTCAGAGCGGCCTATAATCTCCTTTCCCTTCCTCCCCCACAACAGACACCCTGTGAGGCAGATGAAGATATTGGATTTATATCCCGCCCTCCACTCTGAGAGTCTCAGAGCGGCTCAAAATCTCCTTTACCCCCCCCCCCCCGCCCCCACTACAGACACCCTGTGAGGTAGATGAAGATATTGGATTTATATCCTGCCCTCCACTCCGAAGAGTCTCAGAGCGGCTCCCAATCTCCTTTACCTTCCTCCCCCACAACAGACACACTGTGAGGTTGATGAAGATATTGGATTTATATCCCGCCCTCCACTCCGAAGAGTCTCAGAGCGGCTCATAATCTCCTGTACCTTCCTCCCCCACAATAGACACCCTGTGAGGTAGATGAAAGATACTGGATTTATATCCCGACCTCCACTCCGAAGAGTCTCAGAGCGGCTCACAATCTTCTTTCCCTTCCTCCCCCACAACAGACACCCTATGAGGCAGATGAAGATATTGGATTTATATCCCGCCCTCCACTCCGAAGAGTCTCAGGGCGGCTCACAATCTCCTGTACCTTCCTTCCCCACAACAGACACCCTGTGAGGTAGATGAAAGATACTGGATTTATATCCCGCCCTCCACTCCGAAGAGTCTCAGAGCGGCCTACAATCTCCTTTCCCTTCCTCCCCCACAACAGACACCCTGTGAGGTGGGTGGGGCTGAGAGGACTCTGACAGCAGCTGCCCTTTCAAAGACAGAGTCTCAAAGCGGCCTACCATCTCCTTTACCTTTCTCCTCCACAACAGACACCCTGTAAGATGGGTGGGGCTGAGAGGGCTTTCACAACAGCTGCCCTTTCAAGGACAGAGTCTTAGAGTGGCCTACAATCTCCTTTCCCTTCCTCCCCCACAACAGACACCCTGTGAGGTGGGTGGGGCTGGAGAGGGCTCTCCCAGCAGCTGCCCTTTCAAGGACAGAGTCTCAGAGCAGCCTACAATCTCCTTTCCCTTCCTCCCCCACAACAGACACCCTGCGAGGTGGGAGAGGCTGTGAAAACTCTTACAGTAGCTGCCCTTTCAAGGACAAATCCTGCCAGAGCAATGGCTGACCCAAGGCCATGCTAGCAGGTGCAAGTGGAGGAGTGGGGAATCAAACCCAGTTCTCCCAGATAAGAGTCCGCACACTTAACCACTACACCAAACTGAGCTACAATTGTATAGTCATCCAACCGCACATAATTCCAATTGTCCACAATTGCCTCCAATCATCTAAGTCATTCATACTAGTCAAATAGAAAACGTCAGCACAATCGTCTCAATCGTACAAAAACATAAAACAAAACACTACAAGTGTTTAAATCATATAGTTATTAATCAAGTTGTATACCTATTAACAGAACTGGCTTACTGTATTATTGATTTTCTGCTTCTGTTTAAATATCGTTATTCTACCTTTTAGTTTATTTTGATATCTAATGCTGATTTTATCACAAACCTATCTTGCCAATCTCTCTTTTTTAAAAATCTATTTCATTTAAATTTAAGCTTATTCTTAACTTCCAGTGATATCCATGAAAAATGCTTCCCATTTTTCTTGAAATTCTCAGATCAGCCAACTGTGTATGTGAGATGTTAGCTTTGCCGTTATTGCATGTTCATCTATTCTTCCATTCCTTGAGATCCGGACATCTTTCTGCTTTCTGCCATGCTGCAAATATCACTCTTGTTGCTTTCACCAGGGCTTTTTGTAGCAGGAACTCCTTTGCATATTAGGCCACACACCCCTGAATTAGCCAATCCTTCAAGAGCTTACAGTAGGCCCTGTAAGAAGAGCCCTGTAAGCTCTTGGAGGATTGGCTGCATCAAGGGGGGGGTGGCCTAATATGCAAAGGAGCTCCTACTGCAAAAAACATTCTGCATATAGCCTTTGCTTAATTCTTTCTCGTACTAGTACACAATGATTTCTTTTCTCCCCACACCCCATTAACGAGGACAATGATGGGCCATGTCTCGGCCCCGGCCCCTGCTTAAATCTTGCCTGCATCATGGCACATGATTTCACTGCCAGCTCTCATTGAACAGACCTGCACTACTGGAAAGAGAAAAGTTGAAGGTCCTTTAAAAAAGAAAAGCAGCAGAAAGAAGCAAAAGGGCTTATTTCAAACTACACAGGCACCGAAGCATCAAAGATAAGATACTGAAGGTATTGGATTTATATCCCGCCCTCCGCTCTGAATCTCAGAGTCTTAGAGCAGTCACAATCTCCTTTTACCTTTCTCTCCACAACAGACACCCTTTGAGATGGGTGGGGCTGAGAGAGCTCTCCCAGAAGCTGCTCTTTCGAGGACAGCTCTGTGAGAGCTCTGGCTAACCCAAGGCCATTCCAGCAGGTGCAAGTGGAGGAGTGGGGAATCAAACCCTGTGAGGTGGGTGGGGCTGAGAGAGGTCTCCCAGAAGCTGCTCTTTCGAGGACAGCTCTGCGAGAGCTCTGGCTAACCCAAGGCCATTCCAGCAGGTGCAAGTGGAGGAGTGGGGAATCAAACCCAATTCTCCCCGATAAGAGTCCGCTCACTTAACCACTACACCCAACTGGCTCTCAAAACCATACAGTTGGTCCCAAAACCAGAGCATCGCCACACAGCGTCCCCAGCAAGGTGACGGCACCCGGAAATGATGTCACCGTATCAGGGATGTTGTATGACGATGTCACGGCTTGGGGGTGGGGTTTTGTCTGCCGACTGGGTGGCTAATGGTGGTTCAAAAGTAGGGGAACCCCCGCAGGGTCCTGAGGATGTTCTCTTACCTGGAATCCCATTAGGCTATACCTAAAACTCAGCTTTATCACTCAGGGCCATGGCGACAGAGTGAAGAGACAGTGTACCTGCAGTGGGAATCTGTAGAGCGGAGATTAGCCAAGATTCCAGAGGCCAGAGACGGGCCTCCTTAATCAGATGCACCGGAGAGGCGTGTGACGACTCAGCACTAATTCTCAGGCAGCAATTCGGCATTAATTTGAAACCAATTAACATATAAATAAGGATTTATGGGCGTCTTAACAGGGCTGAAGGAATATGTTACCGGAATTTGCATAGCATGGGCTACCTTTTGCTAGAATACAAATTTAACTGGGTTTCCCCTCCCCCCCCTTTAACTTTTTCTTTCTTTCTCACATTTCCCTTTTTAGAGCCTGGATTTAATTAAATTGGGGTCCCCAACCTTTTGGCGTCGTGGTTAAGTGTGCAGACTCTTATCTGGGAGACCCAGGTTTGATCCCCCACTCCTCCACTTGCACCTGCTGGAATGGCCTTGGGTTAGCCGTAGCTCTGGCAGAGCTGTCCTTGAAAGGGCAGCTTCTGGGAGAGCTCTCTCAGCCCCACCCCTCTCACTGGGTGTCTGTTGCAAGGGAAGAAGGTAAAGGAGCTTGTAAGCCACTCTGAGTCTCTGTAGTCTCTGAGTCTCTATAGTTTTTAAGTGTGCGGACTCTTATCTGGGAGAACCGGATTTGATTCCCCACTCCTCCACTTGCACCTGTTGGAATGGCCTTGGGTCAGCCATAGCTCTGGCAGAGGTTGTCCTTGAAAGGGCAGCTGCTATGAGAGCCCTCTCCAGCCCCACCCACCTCACAGGGTGTCTGTTGTGGGGGACGAAGGTAAAGGAGATTGTGAGCCGCTCTGAGACTCTTTGGAGTGGAGGGCGGGATATAAATCCAATATCTTCTTCTTCTGATTCAGAGAGAAGGGCACGGTATAATTCTGCAGTCTTCTTTTTGAGCCTGAGGGCACATTCAGGTTCTGACACGGAAATTACTGTTGCAGGAAGCGGACCAGAACATAAAATAATGGCCACAAGAGGCGGTGCCAGCCACACAGAGGGAGTCAGAGTGCAGGGGAGAAGAGGGGAAATTAAAAATACGCTGAGGAAGAGAGTGAGAGGAGACCACCAAAACACTGAAATAGGGTTGCCAATCCCCAGGTGGGGGCAGGGGATCCCCCAGTTTGGAGGCCCTCCCCCCGCTTCAGGGTCATCAGAAAGCGGGGGGAGGGGAGGGGAGGGAAATGTCTGCTGGGAACTCCATTATTCCCTATGGAAACTTATTCCCATAGGAAATAATGGAGAATTGATCCATGGGTATCTGGAGGGACTGTTTTTTGATGTAGAGGCACCAAATTTTTACCATAGCATTCAGTGCCTCTCCCCAAAATACCCCAAAAGTTTCAAAAAGATTGGACCAGGGGGTCCAATTCTATGAGCCCCAAAAGAAGGTGCCCCTATCCTTCATTATTTCCAATGGAGGGAAGGCATTTAAAAGGTGTGTGGTCCCTTTAAATGTGATGGCCAGAACTCCCTTTGGAGTTCAGTTATGCTTGTCACACCCTTGCTCCTGGCTCCACCCCCAAAGTTCCCAGATATTTCTTGAATTGGACTTGGCAACCCTACACTGAAACAATGTTATTTTAATCTGCATAACCAACACTCTGGTATTTGGACAAGAATTATGGTAGAAGCCAATGTTCCCTCTAAGCTGTTGAGTCTTGTAAGCAAAACTTCTACTTTGTGAGCTACTGACATTAAAGCTGTGCGTGCTACTGCATAAATTAGTTTGCTCTGGGGCCATTTTTCCTGAGCTAAGACAAAAATGTGCAAGCCAGAGGCTAAAAAACTGTGAGCTAGCTCACACTAACTCAGCTTAGAGGGAACACTGGTAGAAGCTGGTTTTAGCATGGAAGTTTTGCCCAAATACCAGAAGTCGCAGGTATGATGACATCACTTCCTGTGCAACACCAGCAATGTGGCCAGGACCTTTTCCGTTCTCCTAGGCTAGGGCTGGCAAGTTCCTGCCGGGGACGAGGATCCCCCAGTTTGGTGGGCCCCAACCCTCTGGCAGGGAGAAGGCTGCCGGGGGAATCCCCACCCCCCAAAAGTCCCATCGGTATGTGGCACAATGACGTCGCCCGGAAGTAGGGCTGCCAAACCCCGGATGGGGGCAGGGGATCCCCTGGTTTGGAGGCCCTCCCCCCCGCTTCAGGGTCATCACACGGGGGGGGGGAATGTCTGCTGGGCACTCCATTATTCCCTATAGAAATGGAATGTCATAGGGTATAATGGAGAATTGATTTGCAGATATCAGGGGTGTTGGGGGGAGGGCTGCGGTTTGAAGTAGAGACACCAAATTGGCAGCATAGCATCCAGTGCCCCTTCTCAAAACACCCTCCAAGTTTCAAAAGGATTGGACCAGGGAGTCCAATTCTGTGAGCCGCAGAAGAAGGTGCCCCTATCCTTCGTTATTTCTAATGGAGGGAAGGCATTCAAAAGGTGTGCGGTCCCTTGAAATGTGATGGCCGGAACTCCCTTTGGAGTTCAATTGTGTTTGTCACAATCTTGATCTTGGCTCCACACCCAGTTTCTCCTGGCTCCACCCCCAAAGTCCTCAGATATTTCTTGAATTGGACTGGGCAAACCTACCCGGAAGTGATTGTAATTCAGCAGTTTTCCTCTCCATTCTGTTCTTGGAATTTTGCTGCAGAGGAACTTCAAGAACAGAATTGAGAGGGAAATTGCCGAATTACAAATTATTATGAAACTTCAAACACCTCCCCGGGATTGAACAGGAATATTGGATTTTTATCTAATTACATATACTAAACCCACTTTCACCAAGTATAGCTATATATCCACAGTATTCCAATGTATTTCTCTTTTAGAAGAGTGTATCAGAAAAAATTTTTTTTGCATTGACATACTCAGATAAGGGACATTGGCTGTTTATCATTACATATCATATACTAATCTACTATTTTAATGCATTTTTTTTAAAAAAAATGGCAAACTAGAACGATGTTTTTATATGTGTGTTACATGTTTCAAGTAAGCCTCTGAGAATCCTATGCCCTCCTTTTAACCTAGACTCTCATTTATTAGAGTCATAGAATCATAGAGTTGGAAGGGACCTCCAGGGTCATCCAGTCCAACCCCCTGCACAATGCAGGAAACTCACAAACACCTCCCCTATTGCAGGATACTTAATGGAATTCAAGCTGCTATTCTGGTGTTTATTACTGTTTTTGTTTTTTTAGTTCAGTGAATACAGGCTGGCAGTCGCTAGGCCCGGCTTGTGATTCTTTTAATCTGCTAAGGGACATTTTCATGGTTTTGCGTGCTGATTCCCTGCCCACTTTCTGTATTTAGGACTGCTTGCCATTCAATCCTACTATTTGATGAAGTGCGCTTAGAGCACACGAGAGCTTCCATTCTGAATAAAACTTTGTTGGTCTTAAAGGTACAACTTGACTCCTGCTTTGTTCTACTCCTTCAGACCAACACGGCTGCCCGCTTGGATCTTTTTGCATAGAGAGTTCACATCTAAAGTTCAGGCCTGTCCTGTTGACTCCAACACCTTATCTGAATAGTTAATCAATAATCAATATGAGGCTAGCAACAATATTTTTGGGAGGGGGTCCTTGACCCTTACACTGACAACCCTAGGACAGTACAGTAAAAAATTATTGCATAAAAGCATTGGTCATTGCAATTACAGCAACTTACAAGTTAAAAAAGAGCTCCATGACGCAGAGTACTAAAGCTGCAGTACTGCAGTTGGAGCCCTCTGCTCACGACCTGAATTCGATCCCAGCGGAAGCTGGTTCAAGTAACCAGCTCCAGGTTGACTCAGCCTTCCATCCTCCCGAGGTCGGTCAAATGAGTCCCCAGCTTGCTGGGGGGAAAGTGTAGATGACTGGGGAAGGCAATGGCAAGCCACCCCGTAAAAAGTCTGCCGTAAAAACGTTGTGAAAGCAACGTCACCCCAGAGTCGAAAACAACCGGTGCTTGCACAGGGGACTACCTTGACCTTTACAAGTTGAAAGCAGTCAAGGACTCTAAGATTAACATATTAGATTATTCAAAATCTTAGTTACATACAGCAGCCCCATGAGTCCATAATCAGGCTCTAATAGATCCAAGTGGGCAGCCGTGTTGGTCTGAAGTAGTAGAACAAAATAGGAGTCGATTGCACCTTTAAGACCAACTTAGTTTTATTCAGGACGTAAGCCTTCGACTGCTCTAAGCACACTTCATCAGACGAGGAATCCGGCTCTAATAGTCCAGTTAACAGCATCATTTTACTGTCTACTGGATACTGCCTTTGCCCTGATTTCACTAGCAGCCAAAGCAAAAAGTGCTACCTTATAAGAAACCGTAGAGTCAATATCGGATAATAATTATCCATATCAGAGGCCAAATACAATTCATTTGTTATTTCAGCCAGAAACTTGCATCTAGGTTCTGAGTACAGTGGGCAAACCCTAACATAATGGAAGAGGTCTTCCACAGAAGTTTTGCACATACAAATACGCTGTTCCTGAGATGTTTTAGAGTATCGCCCCAGGAGGTATTCTGGACAACCCTAGGAGATCCCCAGGTCCCACCTCGGGGTCGGCATCTCATACTGTAGGGTGTTTCTGTTCTCATAGAATCATAGAATCATAGAGTTGGAAAGGACCTACAGAGTCATCTGTCCAACCCCCTGCACAATGCAGGAAACACAAATACCTCCCCCTAAATTCACAGGATCTTCATTGCTGTCAGATGGCCATCTAGCCTCTGTTTAAAAACCTCCAAGGAAGGAGAGCCCACCCTTCTTAAAATGTGGTGCCCCAAACTGAACACAATACTCCAGGCGACGTCTTACCAGAGCAGAGTAAAGCGATACCATCACTTCACGTGATCTGGACACTATACTTCTGTGGATACAGCCCAAAATTGCATTTGCCTTTTTAGCCGCCGCATCACACTGTTGACTCATGTTCAGCGCATGGCCCACTAAGACCCTTAGATCCTTTTCGCACAGACTACTGCTAAAACAATTCTCCCCCATCCTATAACCATGCATTGGATTTTTCCTACCGAAATGCAGAACTTTACATTTATCCCTGTTAGAATTCATTTTATTTTATCAAAGGACAAGCGTCTGTTCTGATTCGGTGGCTTTCGCCCTGAACATAGAGGCGTGGCAGAGGGCTGTGGCTATTCCTTGGAGGGGGGGGGGAATTCTCCAGGACGTGTTTATATTCAATCCGTTATTGTTCGTTCCATGACAAGTTCCAGGAGCCCTGGCCGTGCGTTCAAAAAGGGGACTGCTGAGTCCAGTCCCGGGAATGTACTTCAGTTTGGATTACTGGCTGCCTTCCATTTCCCTTTCTTTTTCCAAGCGTCCTCACACAGATCTGGAGTTCGTTTTGTTCCCTTCCCCCCCCCCCCGCCCTTTTTACATCACGCCGATTAAAAATAAATTCCGAGCCGCTGGTAAATAACCGGGTGATTTGGGACGGCTCTGTTTATCTTTGCGTTTAAATAGGATGGCTTGACATCAGCAGAGGGCTGCGCGGCCGGCGTCTCCGCTAAAATTACAGCTTGCCAGCAACCCAGAGAAAGAGAGAGAGCCTGCGAAAGTCTCCGGAAAGGCCTTTGGTAGCCTCTAACGTCTAATTAGTTACTTTGGTCCTGATCCAAAAAAGCAAACAAAAAAAAGCTTGTAAGGCCAGCGAGGTTGGCAAGGCCATGTGGCATCCTTTCTCAATCCAGAAGACGTCTGCTACGGAGCAAGCTTCAGACAGTTTTACAGTCTGGGGGTATATAAAACGACAACCAAACTGCTCAGAAATGCAAGAATCTGATCTGATGTTCTTCACCCCACCCAGTTCTGGAACAAAGGAAATACACAGGGACTTTATTTTAAAGAAGATGACGATGACATTGGATTTATATCCTGCCCTCCACTCTGAATCTCAGAGTCTCAGAGCGGCTCAAAATCTCTATTGTCATGGGTGCTGGGGACCCTTCAGAGGAAGTTGAGTCTGATGAGGAAACTGTGCCCCTGCCACCTGCACCAGCGCCCCTGCCTCCTGCTGGAGAAGATCCCAGCCCCCCTGCCTCGCCCTCTCGGGTGGCTCGTGTGCGTGACCGCCTCCGGCAGGACCTCAGGGATCGGAGGAGGGCGGCACGCTCACAAGCAAGACGCTCCCTGAGCCCTGAGTTCTGAGAGGATTCTGGCCCTTCTAAGAGCAAGGATGCTTGAGTGGTAACAGGATCCTGGCTGCCTCCCTGAGCCAGCAATTAGCCCAAACGGGCAACAGCCAGCAGAGGGCTATATAGCTGTGGGCTTTGGGAGGAGGCTTTGTGGAAGCAACTAGTCATCTCCCTGACATTCTAGCATCCACTCCGGCTTGACTTTGGTTCCTGACTCCCTGACTTTGGCTTTGGACTTCTGGACTCCCTGACCTCGGCTTCTGGACCTCAGACCTGCGATATTTCTACAGTGATTCGGATTTGGCGCCTCGGACCCTCCTGCTTACTGGCTACAGACCTCGGACTGCCTCTGGACTTTACCTGACCCGGCCCTAGCCGTGACATCTATCTTCATCCCCCATCACAACAGACAGGGGGTGGGGCTGTGAGGTTGGTGGGGCTGAGAGGGCTCTCACAGCAGCTACCCTTTCAAGGACAACCTCTGCCAGAGCTATGGCTAACCCAAGGTCATTCCAGGTCATTCTCCATTCTATAAGTGGAGAAGTGGGGAATCAAACCCGGTTCTCCCAGATAAGAGTCCGCGCACTTCACCACTACACCAAATTGGCTCTCCCAGAAGAAAAGGCCCAGCAGGAACTCATTTGCATATTAGGCCACACCCCCTGACACCACCAGTATCCATAATAGGGATTTTGGTAGAAAAAGCCCAACAGGAACTTATTTGCATATTAGGCCACATCCCTTGACACCACCAGTATCCAGAACAGGGCTTTTGGGTAGAAAAAGCCCGGCAGGAACTTATTTGCGTATTAGGCCACACCCTCTGACACCACCATTATCCAGAACAGGGCTTTTTGGTAGAAAAAGCCCAGCAGGAACTTATTTGCATATTAGGCCATACCCCCTGACAACACCAGTATCTAGAACAGGGCTTTTTGGAAGAAAAAGTCCAGCTGGAACTTATTTGCATATTAGGCCACACCCCCTGAGAACAAGCCAGCCGGAACTGCATTCCTGTGCGTTCCTGCTCAGAAAAAAAAACTCCTGTAAATACAGATCCGGGGGAAACTTGCAGACCTCTCGCAAGCGACTGATTACAAACCCAGGCCTCCCAGAATAGCAGGATGCGATGAGCCATCACACCTCTTTAGGAACCATTTGCGCAGCCAGTCGACCACAACAAAGGTTCCAAAGTATTTTTTTCCCCTTTTCTTTTTGGAGTTCAAAGGGCGAGGCTTGACGGGATCCAGAGCTCGGAGGAAGCACACAGAGAGCTGAAAAACAAAACAGATGTGCCCTGCGCAGAAGGCAAGGAACGGAGACGTTTGTTGTGGAAGGCGCACAGCGGTGCTCCGTGTCACTCTGTGGTAATTGAGACCCTCCGTTTCTCCCACTGGGGAATCCAGCAGCGCTGCGACCCACATGCATGTGCGACGGCATCTGGAGTAACACACACGAAGCTGCCTTATATTGAATCAGACCCTGGATCCATCAATGTCAGCACGGCCTATTCAGACTGGCAGCTGCTCTCCAGAGTCTCAGGCTGAGGTCTTTCTCATCGTCTGCTACCTGATCATACTAACTGGAGATGCTGGGGATTTAACCTGGGGCCTTCAGCATGCCAAGCAGATTCTCTACTGGTCTTGGTGCTTGGGGGAGGCCACAGTGGGAGGGCTTCTAGTGTCCTGGCCCCACTGATGGACCTCTTGATGGCGCCTGGTTTGGCCACTGTGTGACACAGTGTTGGACTGGATGGGCTACTGGCCTGATCCAACATGGCTTCTCTTGTGTTTGTCTGGGGCAAGTGATGCTCTGTATTCTAGAGGCTGGGAGGGCAGCAGTGGGAGGGCTTCTAGTGTCCTGGCCCCACTGATGAACCTCCTGACGACGCCTGTTTTTTTTGGCCACTGTGTGACACAGAGTGTTGGACTGGATGGGCCACTAGCCTGATCCAACATGGCTTCTCTTGTGATCGTCTGGGGCAAGTGATGCTCTGTATTCTAGAGGCTGGGACGGCAGCAGTGGGAGGGCTTCTAGTGTCCTGGCCCCACTGATGAACCTCCTGATGGCGCCTGGTTTTTTTGGCCACTGTGTGACACAAAATGTTGGACTGGATGTTATCACACACAAGAAAAAGGATTCCCCCAGCAACCTGTGAGGTCTTGGCAGTCCTACCTCCCTTTATCTTTGCTTCCCCCAGCACCTTACTATCTAGGTGCTTAAGCTGTGCCAGTTGTCTAGTTTATGGTCCTAAGCTATATATATTATGGTCCTAAGCTGTATAAATCAATGGTTCTCATTTGGAATACTGTGTACAATTCATTTGGAATACTGTGTACAGTTCTGGTCACCACACCTCACAAAAGACATTATAGCTTTGGGAAAAGTCCAGAAAACGGCAACTAGAATGATGAAAGGGTTGGAACACTTTCCCTATGAAGAAATGTTAAAACGATTGGGGCTCTTTAGCTTGGAGAAACGTCGACCAAGGGGTGATATGATAGAGGTTGACAAGATTATGCATGGGAGAGAGAAGGTAGATAAAGAAGGACTTTTCTCCCTTTCTTACAATACGAGAACTTGTGGGCACTCAATGAAATGGCTGAGCAGTCGGATTAGAACAGATAAAAGGAAGTCCTTCTTCGCCCAAAGGATGATTAACACATGGAATTCACTGCCACAGGTGGTGGTCGTGGCTTCAAGAATAGACAGCTTCAAGAGGGGATTGGATAGACATATGGAGCAGAAGTCCATCACAGGATGCCCAGTTCAGCATTTTGTTGGAACTCTCTGTCTGGGGCAGTGATGATCTGTATTCTTGGTGCCTGGGAGGGGGCACAGTGGGAGGGCTTCTAGTGTCTGGGCCTCACTGATGGACCTCCTGATGGCATCTGGTTTATATGGCCACTCTGTGACACAGAGCGTTGGACTGGATGGGCTATTGGCCTGATCCAACATGACTTCTCTTATGTTCTTATGTGTGACACAGAGTGTTGGACTGGATGGACTATTGGCCTGATCCAACATGACTTCTCTTACGTTCTTATGTGACACAGAGTGTTGGACTGGATGGGCCATTTACCTGATCCAACATGGCTTCTCTTATGTTTTTATATGTGACACAGAGTGTTGGACTGGATGGGCCGTTGACCTGATCCAACATGGCTTCTCTTATGTTCTTAAGTGTGACACAGAGTGTTGGACTGGATGGGCCATTGACCTGATCCAACGTGGCTTCTCTTATGTTCTTAAGCTGTGCCAATTATCCGAAGCTGTGCCAAAGCTGTGCCAGTTATCTGAAGTTGTACTAATTGCTTGAATTGTGGCCTCAGGCTGTGTCAATCGTCTGAATTATGGTCTTTTTGATTTAATTTACATGTATTGTATTTATGAGACAACTTAATTTTGATATGCCTCATTTATTGTTATTGTAATGTTTTAATGTTGCAAGCCGCCCTGAGCCCGCTTGCAGGATAGGGCGGGGTATAAATTGCAGATTAAATTAATTTAAATCTTTATGAATCCTGTTGTGTATGTGGACTAAGCCTCCTATTGCCTGTGTTCCTACCTGGGGCGTTGGAGCCTTTAGGTCTGAGATTGGGGACTCGGGAACAATGGGCGGTGGGATCCAAATCCCTGCTCTAATCACAGGCCCCCTGTTAGTTTAAATGATCCAACGGTGTCCCACCAATGGAGAAAGTCCAGAAAAGGGCAACTAGAATGATTAAAGGGCTGCAACACTTTCCCTATGAAGAAAGGTTGAAACGCTTGGGGCTCTTTAGCTTGGAGAAACGTCGACTGCGGGGTGACATGAGAGAGGTTTACAAGATTATGCATGGGATGGAGAAAACAGAGAAAGAAGTACTTTTCTCCCTTTCTCACAATACAAGAACTCGTGAGCATTCGATGAAATTGCTGAGCAGACAGGTTAAAACGGATAAAAGGAAGTCCTTCTTCACTCAAAGGGTGATTAACATGTGGAATTCACTGCCACAGGAGGTGGTGGCGGCCACAAGCATAGCCACCTTCAAGTGGGGTTTAGATAAAAATATGGAGCAGAGGTCCATCAGTGGCTATTAGCCACAGTGTATGTGTGTGTGTGTGTGTGTGTGTGTGTGTGTGTGTATATATATATATATATATATATATATATATAAATTTTGCCACTGTGTGACACAGAATGTTGGACTGGATGGGCCATTGGCCTGATCTAACATGGCTTCTCTTATGTTCTTAACCTTGAACTGTATATAGTTGGCCCTATTGGAACAGTAAGCCAGTCAGAGTTCAGCCCTTACTATGCTGTACAGAATAAAGAGAGCCATGTTCACTACAACTGCGTCTCCTAGTTGCATTGAGCCCACTATATTATAAATCCTTTAAAACTGCTTTTCTTTTTGTCCTTTCTAACTTTGAGGGGGGGGGGGAGACCCTTTGGACTTCGCAATGTGACTTATTTCAGGAGGTGGGGCAGGGTGGGGAATGAGAAGCAATATTTTTCCCAGCGGGAATAATAAGGCCTACTTCGAGCGAACTCCTGTGTCAGAGGGAGTCTGTTCAGGCTTTCAAAGGCCCCTGTGGTAAACAGAAAACAACCGACAAATGGCGTTACCGCTAAGCAGAGGGAAACGGAGAAGCCAAAAAAAGAGAGTGGGAGAGGGAGAGAGATCCAAGGGGTTTATTTAGAGGGTGCAGTTTTGGTTGCCAGTTGGTAGTTTGATGCCATTTTGGGAAAGGATGTAGACATAAACAGGTGATTAGATTTCTAGGTAGCAATACAAATGGGGCGCTGTTCTGTCTGACAGAGAGAGCTGGAATAAACCGGTCTAGTCAGAAATATGTGGCCGGAATGGGAACCTTCCCCCCTTCTCTTCTTTGCAGCCAATTTCCTGTTTTCAGACCAAAAAAAACGTTCCCTCTGAAGTAAAAAAGAACGCCGAGCGCCTTGCGGCTGTGTGATAAACAGCCCTTGTTTTCCGTGTTGCTGAGCATCAGGCAGCGTGACCCGTTTTCCTTCGGGCAGGGCCTGGGTGCCAGGAACACATTCCCATGATTCATTGCAGGCGCACCACGCTGGGTAGCCAAGGTACAGGGTCGCTAGATGAGGGGGCCAGAGATTTCCCATAAGCCTTCGGGCCAAAACTGGACCACTCATTGGCCAAGGTCAAAGTTGGGCTAAAGGGGGGGTGAAGCAGGAAGGCTAGAAGGAGGCAAAACAGCAGTGTTGGATTAAACCCTGTGGAGGCTCCTAAGCAGTCGAAATCTTGGGGGCCCCTTGCAAATTATCTCAGTCTGAGCATCCACCCCACCGCCTACGGCCCCAACCGCAGCCTTCAGGCCCCTTCTCAAAAGCCCCTTTGACAAAGCTGTGGAGAAGAGGCAGAGAGAGGCAAATTTGGCGACAATGCCAACAGCAGCCACGCCAGGCAAGTCGGGCAAAGAGCAGCTCAGTTGCTGGCTCCATGTGCAGGCTGGGAAGGCTGCAAGCAGCGGTGGAAATGGGGGGGAGCTGGCCTGGGGCCCCTAAATACATGGGGGTCTATGGACCAGTGCCTACTTGGCCTAATTGTTAATCCAGCTCTGCAAAAGAGGAGAGTGAACTGGAGAGCAAAGCCCATTGACAAAGGGTTGCCAGGTCCAATTCAAGAAATATCTGGGGTCTTTGGGGGTGGAGCCAGAAGACATTGGGGGTGGAGCCAGGAGCAAGGGTGTGACAAGCATCGCTGAACTCCAAAAAGGAGTTCTGGCCATCACATTTAAAGGGACCACACACCTTTCAAATGCCTTCCCTCCATTGGAAATTAAGGACAGGGGTGCCTTCTTTTGGGGTTAATAGAATTGGACCACCTGGCCCAATCTTTTTGAAACTTGGAGGGTCTTTTGAGGAGAGGCACTGAATGCTATGCTGGAAATTTGGTGCCTTTACCTCAAAACTGTGTGCAGTTCTGGTCGCGCACCCCAAAAAGGATATTATAGCATTGGAGAAAGTCCAGAAAAGGGCAACTAGAATGATTAAAGGGCTGGAACACTTTCCCTATGAAGAAAGGTTGAAACACTTGGGATTCTTTAGCTTGGAGAAACGTCGACGGCGAGGTGACATGATAGAGGTTTACAAGATAATGCATGGGATGGAGAAAGTAGAGAAAGAGGTACTTTTCTCCCTTTCTCACAATACAAGAACTCATGGGTGTTCGATGAAATTGCTGAGCAGACAGGTTAAAACGGATAAAAGGAAGTCCTCCTTCACCCAAAGGGTGATTAACATGTGGAATTCACTGCCACAGGAGGTGGTGGCGGCCACAAGCATAGCCACCTTCAAGAGGGGTTTAGACAAAAAATATGCAGCAGAGGTCCATCAGTGGCTATTAGCCACAGTGTGTGTGTGTGTGTGTATAAATTTTTTGCCACTGTGTGACACAGAGTGTTGGACTGGATGGGCCAGGGAGTTCTGGCCATCACGTTTAAAGGGACCGCACACCTTTTAAACACCTTCCCTCCATTGGAAATAATGAAGGATAGGGGCACCTTCTTCGGGGGCTCACAGAATTGGACCCCTTGGTCCAATCCTTTTGAAACTCGGAGAGCATTTTGAGGAGAGCCATCAGATGCGATGCTGAAAATTTGGTGTCTCTCCCTCAAAAAACAGCCTCTCACCCCTCCAGAGCCCCAGATACCCATGGATCAATTTTCCATTACATCCCACGGGAATCGTTCTCCATAGGGAATAACGGAG
Organism: Heteronotia binoei; assembly: GCF_032191835.1. Classification (NCBI taxonomy): domain Eukaryota; kingdom Metazoa; phylum Chordata; class Lepidosauria; order Squamata; family Gekkonidae; genus Heteronotia; species Heteronotia binoei. Next base: position 13,857,916 of record NC_083243.1, read on the forward strand.
TGCGCAGCAGATATTTCCTACCTCCCCCCGCTTTCTGATGACTCTGAAGCGGGGGGGGGGCCTCCAAACCGGGGGATCCCCTGCCCCCAGCGGGGAATTGGCAACCCCACTAGCTGTATGCCCCGGTCGCGCTCCTTTTCATTTCAGTTTTTAATCTAAGAAATACATCTGAGCATTAATTCGTTTTATCTGCTGTTCGCTCTCCCCCTTCGGGGAGAACGATCTCACAATACCGTGATAACCAGCCGCCTTCACTTTGATTCCTATATCTATACAACGAGGGGACTAAAATTATTTCTCTCTCTGTTTCATCCGTGCCTTAAGGGGATTGTGTTGATAAAAGTCGCTTGCTTCTGTTAAACATCTTAAAAACACAACAGAAAATGGGGCTTCTCCCTCCCTTCACGGGAGCGAAAACGTTCCTTTGTTCTGCGAGTAAAGAAGTTCTGCGGATCAGAAACAGCCAGGGGTGGAATTTTAGCAGGAGCTCCTTTACATATTAGGCCACACACCCCTGACGTAGCCCGTCCTCCAAGAGCTTACAAAAAAAGAGTCTTGTGAGCTTTTAGAGGATTGGCTGCATCAGGGGTGTGTGGCCTAATATGCAAAGGAGGTCCTGCTAGAATTCCTTACAGGGCTCTAAGTACAGGGCCTACTGCAAGCTCCAGGAGGATTGGCTACATCAGGGGGGTGTGGCCTAATAGGCAAAGGAGGTCCTGCTAGAATTCCTTACAGGGCTCTTTGTACACGGCCTACTATAAGCTTTGGGAGGATTGGCTACATCAGGGGTGTGTGGCCTAATATGCAAAGGAGGTCCTGCTAGAATTCCTTACAGGGCTCTCAGTACAGGGCCTACTGCAAGCTCCAGGAGGATTGGCTACATCAGGGGTGTGTGGCCTAATATGCAAAGGAGGTCCTGCTAGAATTCCTTACAGGGCTCTCAGTACAGGGCCTACTGGAAGCTCCAGGAGGATTGGCTGCATCAGGGGTGTGTGGCCTAATATGCAAAGGAGGTCCTGCTAGAATTCCTTACAGGGCTCTCAGTACAGGGCCTACTGGAAGCTCCAGGAGGATTGGCTACATCAGGGGTGTGTGGCCTAATATGCAAAGGAGGTCCTGCCAGAATTCCTTACAGGGCTCTCAGTACAGGGCCTACTGGAAGCTCCAGGAGGATTGGCTGCATCAGGGGTGTGTGGCCTAATATGCAAAGGAGGTCCTGCTAGAATTCCTTACAGGGCTCTCAGTACAGGGCCTACTGGAAGCTCCAGGAGGATTGGCTGCATCAGGGGTGTGTGGCCTAATATGCAAAGGAGGTCCTGCTAGAATTCCTTACAGGGCTCTCAGTACAGGGCCTACTGGAAGCTCCAGGAGGATTGGCTACATCAGGGGTGTGTGGCCTAATATGCAAAGGAGGTCCTGCTAGAATTCCTTACAGGGCTCTCAGTACAGGGCCTACTGGAAGCTCCAGGAGGATTGGCTGCATCAGGGGTGTGTGGCCTAATATGCAAAGGAGGTCCTGCTAGAATTCCTTACAGGGCTCTCAGTACAGGGCCTACTGGAAGCTCCAGGAGGATTGGCTACATCAGGGGTGTGTGGCCTAATATGCAAAGGAGGTCCTGCTAGAATTCCTTACAGGGCTCTCAGTACAGGGCCTACTGGAAGCTCCAGGAGGATTGGCTACATCAGGGGTGTGTGGCCTAATATGCAAAGGAGGTCCTGCTAGAATTCCTTACAGGGCTCTCAGTACAGGGCCCACTGGAAGCTCCAGGAGGATTGGCTGCATCAGGGGTGTGTGGCCTAATATGCAAAGGAGGTCCTGCTAGAATTCCTTACAGGGCTCTCAGTACAGGGCCTACTGGAAGCTCCAGGAGGATTGGCTACATCAGGGGGTGTGGCCTAATATACAAAGGAGCTCCTGCTAGAATTCCACCCCTGGAAACAGCTCTGGTCCTGTGATCCAAATGGGCTTGCATCTCTAATGGTGGCGCTTCTTGAAGGGATAACGAGGGCAATGACTGTAAGACTTCACTGTATATGCCAAGAAGATCTGTGGAGATTCCCTGTGAGGTGCTGTGAATGTGGACTTGGGATACTGAACAGCTGTTAACAAAGAACATATATATTTTTTAATTTGCCTGAAAATAATTGATTTATGTACCACCCTGTATCTCCTGTTCTTTTCAAATGTTCAAGGCCGCTATCATCCCCTTCTAAAACAAAAAAACAGTACATTAAATACAATAATTAAAAAAAAAAGGTAATGGCACTCCCCTGTGCAAGCACCAGTCATTTCCGACTCTGGGGTGACATCGCATCACGACCTTTTCACGGAAGACTTTCTTGCAGGGTGGTTTGCCATTGCCTTCCCCAGTCATCTACACTTTCCCCCCAACAAACTGGGTACTCCTTTTACTGACTTCGGAAAGATGGAAGGCTGAGTCAACCTTGAGCCAACGACCTGAACCTAGCTTCCACCGGGATCAAATTCAGGTCGTAAGCAGAGAGCTTGGACAGTACTGCAGCATCACCGCTCTGCACCAAAGATATATCAGCTTCTAACCATGTTTGGGCCCTGATATGGATGGCCTAGGCTAGAAGGAGGAGGAGGAGGAAAAAGGAGTAGGAGAAGAAATTGGATTTATATCCCACCCTCCATTCCGAATCGCAGAGTCTCAAAGCGGCTCACAATCTCCTTTATCTTCCTCCCCCACAACAGACACCCTGTGAGGTGGGTGGGGCTGAGAGGGCTCTCACAGCAGCTGCCCTTCCAAGGACAGAGTCTCAGAGCAGCCTACCATCTCCTTTCCCTTCCTCCCCCACAACAGGCACCCTGTGAGGTGGGTGGGGCTGGAGAGGGCTCTCACAGCAGCTGCCCTTCCAAGGACAGAGTCTCAGAGTGGCCTACAATCTCCTTTCCCTTCCTCCCCCACAACAGACACCCTGTGAGGTAGATGAAGATATTGGATTTATATCCCGCCCTCCACTCCGAAGAGTCTCAGAGCGGCTCACAATCTCCTTTACCTTCCTCCCCCATAACACACTCTGTGAGGTGAGTGGGGCTGGAGAGGGCTCTCACAGCAGCTGCCCTTTCAAGGATAGAGTCTCAGAGCAGCCTACCATCTCCTTTCCCTTCCTCCCCCACAACAGGCACCCTGTGAGGTGGGTGGGGCTGGAGAGGGCTCTCACAGCAGCTGCCCTTCCAAGGACAGAGTCTCAGAGCGGCGTACAATCTCCTTTCCCTTCCTCCCCCACAACAGGCACCCTGTGAGGTGGGTGGGACTGGAGAGGGCTCTCACAGCAGCTGCCCTTCCAAGGACAGCGTCTCAGAGCGGCATACCATCCCCTTTCCCTTCCTCCCCCACAACAGGCACCCTGTGAGGTGGGTGGGACTGGAGAGGGCTCTCCCAGCAGCTGCCCTTTCAAGGACAGAGTCTCAAAGCGGCTCACAATCTCCTTTATCTCCCTCCACCACAACAGACACCCTGTGAGGTGCGTGGGGTTGAGAGAGCAATCCCAGAAGCTTTCCTTTCAAGGACAACTCCTGCGAGAGCTATGGCTGACTCAAGGCCATTCCAGCAGGTGGAAGTGGAGGAGTGGGGAATCAAACCTGGTTCCCTCAGATAAGAGTTCAAGCACTTAACCGTTATACCAAACTTCTGCTGAGCGGGGCTTCCTGCGTTAATGAGTGACCGCCTCGAGGCTGGCAATCCTGCCTTCACCCAAGCCAGCTTCCTCCGCCAGGGAACTGATTGAGAATACTGGCTGAGAAAAGTGGTTGTCATACAGTCAATTATTAAAAATACAAAGTGGCAGAATTGAATTGAATTGAAAACTGCTGAAGAGCTGAACAATAAATACGATTGGTTTCAAATGCAACAAATTAAAGAGTTTGGTGGAGAATGATATCAAAACTGAAGGAATAAGAAAAGAACAAACAGAAATGGGAAAAGTTCTGCTGGGAGACAATGAAAAATTAATTTCAAAAATATATAAATAACTTTTAAAATTTGTCTACAGAGGATGAAGTCTCTCTCTCTCGGCTTGACTTCGTGATAAAGGTGCAGTAGTCCACGTCTGTTGCAGGCTCGCTGGTGGCTGACAAGACCAATGCGGGACAGGCAGGTCCGGCCACAGTGGCTGCAGGGAAAAGTCTGATTTGGGGTTGGTGCTGTAGCAGTACGATTCTTCCTCGATCTCCTTTTGTCCTCAAGACCAGCTATGCGTGCGTTCTCAAAGGAAGAGACAGCCTGGTGGATGGTGTGCCTCCATGCTTTGCGATCTGAGGCTAGGTCAGACCACTGGTGCCAAGGGATTTCTTCAAGGAGTCCTTGTACCTCTTCTTTGGTGCCCCTCTATTTCGATGGCCGGTGGAAAGTTCGCCATACAGAGCAATCTTGGGAAGGCGGTGGTTTTCCATCCTGGAGATATGCCCTGCCCAGCGCAGCTGCGTCTTCAATAGCAGTGCCTCGATGCTTGTAACCTCCACCCGCTTGAGGACTTCAGTGTTGGTCACAAAGTCACTCCAGTGGATGTTGAGGATGGTGCGAAGGCAGCACTGATGAAAGCGCTCAAGGAGTCGCAGGTGATGACGGTATAAAACCCACGATTCGGAGCCGTAGATGAGGGTTGTCATCACAACCGCTTTGTAAACATTGATCTTTGTGCCTTTTTTCAGATGCTTGTTGCTCCACACTCTTTTATGCAGCCGGCCAAATGCACGGTTTGCCTTTGCCAGCCTATTGTCAATCTCCTTGTCGATCTTGGCGTCTGAGGAGATGATGCACCCCAGGTAGCTGAACTGCTGGACTGTCTTCAGAACTGATTCACCCACAGTGATGCAGGGAGGGTGATAATCTTCCTGGGGTGCAGGCTGGTGGAGAACGTCTGTCTTCTTCAGACTAACTTCTAGGCCGAAAGCTTGGCAGCCTCTGCAAAGCAGGACGTCATATGCTGCAGAGCAGATACCGAGTGGGAGACGAGTGCAGCATCATCAGCAAACAGTAGCTCTCGGATAAGTTTTTCCTTGTCTTGGAGTGGGCCTTTAGTTGCCTCAGGTTGAACAGGCTGCCATCTGTGCGATAGCGGATGTAGACACCATCATCATCATCTAAATCTACTGCGGCTCTTTGAAGCATCATGCTAAAAAAGATCCTTCAGGCCTGCGCAGAGGAATTTTTAGGTGAAGCGCAGTGTGCGCAGTACTGGCTCCACCCTTTCACCATGGGGTCATCTACCATGGCCCAGTAAGTCGGGACGCCGGCAGCGAGTCCTCCAGGTGGTAGATGTTACATTAACAAGCTCTGTCTGCCCGGACTTGATGTTAGAGTTTTCCTTCTCTTGGCTGGCGAGGTTGGTGAGCCCAGCCTGCCCATCCAGTTATACCGCCAGACATTCGGTCGCACCATAACGTGGCAAACTCTGTGAAAACCGGGGGGACCAGCAAGAAGGTGTTGCCACGGATGCAGTAATGTAGGAGAGGCCATTGCAGTGACCATCTGCCAGGCATAGCCAGACAGTGACCACGCAGCGTTCACTACACCGGGAAAGGAGAGGCGATGTATTGCGCATGCACTTTCCCTGGGGGGGCAGGATACCCAGAGGGAGCCCACCCCCCCACCCCCCAAAGAGGATGAAGTAGTGAAATCTCAAATGATTTAATGAGCAATTAATGTAAATAAAGAAATACAGATGGAAACTTGGGGATACTTGTGGAAGAACTCTATGAAGCTCTCGACGTATCATAGTATTAAAGAGAACTGTTTTAAAATGAGGTATAGATGGTATATGACTCCTAAAAAATTGGCAAAGATGAACAATAAGATTCCATATAGATGTTGGAAATGTAAAAAACATGGTTCTTTCTACCATATGTGGTGGACTTGTGAAAGAGCAAAAAAGTATTGGCAGATGATTAAACAAGAAATTTCTAAGATCCTGGGATATGATTTTAAGAAAGTTGCAGAGACTTTTCTGTTGGGACTACAAATGGAAAAATTTCCAAAAGAAGATAGAACTATAATTTGGTACATGCTTTCAGCTGCTAGGACATTGTATCTGCAGTTGTGGAAGCAAGAAAAAATACCAGAGAAGTGGGATTGGATTGTAAAAGTTATGACGTGGAGTGAAATGGACAAATTAACAAGAATTTTAAGAAACTAAGATGTAGAAGTTTTCAAGATGGAGTGGAAAAAGTTTAGAAGATATGTAGAAAAAGAGTGGAAAATAAAAGGACATTGGACAATTTTTGATAATGATTAAGTCTCACAAAAAAGTCTCAGAATATTAATTTTTGTTTATATTAGTTAAGGGTACCTTTAAATATTAGTATTTTAAGTAAATAACACCGGCGGGGGTCAAGTAACGGGGGCGGAGGGGGGTAGAAAGTAATATAGATAAAAGAAGTTATTAATGATGCAAGAATTATGTTACCATATGTTACCAAATAAAATTGTTTTAAACAGAAAAGGGCTGCGAATACCGAGGAACAGATGACTTTCTGCCTCCTGTGTAAATAGTTACTTTAATTAACAAGCAGCTTCCCGTGCACGTAATTAATGGCACAGAGCTGTTAGCTCCGTGGAATGCCTAAATGTACTCTCTGCGCTCTTTTGGCATCTCCGGAGGCTTCTGTGCAGTCCCAGATTCTGCTCACATTAAAGACAGCAAAGCCAAAGAAGGGGAATATCTGCCTTCAGGTGCTCCCCTCTCCCCCTGCCACGCCCGTACCTGGACTAAAGATGCTTTCCGGTTTTGTGCACTGTATTAAAGTTTCCCTCAAACATGGGCACCTTTGCAAACACTTCTCAGGCGTGAGCATGCTAACATATCTCCATTCTGCAAACAACTCCTCAGCTAATGGGGCACTTAATATGTGATCATAGAATCATAGAGTTGACCCTCCAGGGTCATCTAGTCCAACCCCCTGCACAATGCAGGAAACTCACAAACACCTCTCCCTAAATTCACAGGATCTTCATTGCTGTCAGATGGCCATCTAGCCTCTGTTTTAAAACCTCAAAGGAAGGAGAGCCCACCACCGAGGAAGCCTGTTCCACTGAGGAACCGCTCTAACGGTCAAGAAGTTCTTCCTAATGTTGAGCCGGAAACTCTTCTGGTTTAATTTCAACCCATTGGTTCTGATCCTACCTTCCGGGGCCACAGAAAACAATTCCACACCATCCTCTCTATGACAGCCCTTCAAGGACTTGAAGATGGTGATCATATCCCCTCTCAGCCGCCTCCTCTCCAGGCTAAACATGCCCAGCTCCTTCAGCCTTTCTTCATAGGTTCTGGTCCTACCTTCTGGGGCCACAGAAAACAATTCCACCCCATCCTCTGTACGACAGCCCTTCAAGTACTTGAAGATGGTGATCCTATCACCTCTCAGCCACTTCCTCTCCAGGCTAAACCTGCTAATTGCAACCGCTGGGTTTCCATTGAACCTCTGAGATTGATATTCCACAGACTTGAATAGGTATTTCCAAATCATAGAATCGCAGAGCTGGAAGAGGTCATACAGGCCCTCTAGTCCAACCCCCTGCTCAATACAGGACCAGCTTAGAGCATGTCTGACAAGTGTTCGTCCCACCAATGCTTAAAGACTGCCAGTGAGGGGGAACTCACACACCTCCCAAGGGAGCTGATTCCGCTGTTGGACAACTCCTACTGTTAAAAAAGATATCTTCCTAATATCCAGCTGGTACCTTCCCGGTCTTAATTTAAACCCTTAATTGTGAGGCCTCTCCTCTATTGCCAACAGGAACAACTCCCCGCCCTCCTGTAAGCACTGGCTAAAAGTATACCTAGGCAAGCCCAATCTCATCAGGTCTCAGAAGCTCAGGGTCACTAAGAACATAAGAGAAGCCATGTTGGAGCAGGCCAATGGCCCATCCAGTCCAACACTCTGTGTCACACATAAGAACATAAGAGAAGCCATGCTGGATCAGGCCAATGGCCCATCCAGTCCAACACTCTGGATCACACATAATGTGTGACACAGAGTGTTGGACTGGATGGGTCATTGGCCTGATCCAACATGGCTTCTCTTATGTGTGACAAAGAGTGTTGCACTGGATGGGCCATTGGTGATCCAACATGGCTTCTCTTATGTTCTTATGTGTGACAAAGAGTGTTGGACTGGATCGGCCATTGGCCTGATCCAACATGGCTTCTCTTATGTTCTTATGCACCTGTGTGAGATATTTCTCCTTTAGACGAGAGAGATCACTTCCCCTGGAGAAAATGTATGCTCTGAAGGGTGGACTCAAAGGCATTGTACCGCACTGAGTCTGCCCCGCCCCCACCCCCCTCCGCCCACAAACCCTGTCTTCCCCACACTCCAAAAAAATCTCCAGGAATATTCCAGCTCCAAGTTGTTAGTCCTGTCAAGCTCATCTACTCAAGAGTAAGTATAATTTTATTCAGGGCTTTTTTTTTTTGTAGAAAAAGCCCAGCAGGAACTCATTTGCATATTAGGCCACAGCCCTGATGTCACCATTGCTTCGCACGGGGCTTTTTGTGTGTGTGGAAAAAGCCCAGCAGAGACTCATTTGCATATTAGGCCACACCCCTGATGCCAAGCCAGCTGGAACTGCGTTCCTCTGCATTCCTGCTCAAAACCCACCCCCCTGATTTTATTAAATGATGCTTACTCGCAGAAATATGTGCTGGATCGCAGCCTAGGGTTGCCAGCCTCCAGGTGAGGCCTGGAGATCTCCCACTTCAACAACTGATCTCCAGCTGGCAGAGATCAGCTCCCCTGGAGAAAACAGCTGCTTTGAAGGGTGGATTCTATGGCAGGGGTGGCCAAACTGGCTCGGGAGCCACATGTGGCTCTTTCACACATATTGTGTGGCTCTTGAAGCCCCCACCGCCCCATCTTTCAACTTGGAGAAGGCATTTGTCTCTTTAAATCACCTCTCCAAGCCAAACCTCCTGGCAGCTTGGAGAATGTATTTAAAGTTAAAGTGGCTTTCTTTCCACCTCCTTCTCCCTCCCTCCATTTGCCTTCCTTCCTTCCTTCCTTCTTGCTCTCAAACATCTTACATTCCTATCTTGCGGCTCTCAAACATCTGACATTTATTGAACATATGAAGCTGCCTTATACTGAATCAGACCCTCGGTCCATCCAAGTCAGTATTGTCTACTCAGACTGGCAGCAGCTCTCCAGGGTCTCAAGCTGAGGTTTTTCACACCTATTTGCCTGGACCCTTTTTAGTTGGAGATGCCGGGGATTGAACCTGGGACCTTCTGCTTCCCAAGCAGATGCTCTGCCACTGAGCCACCGTCCCTCCCTTATTCTATGCGGCTCTTACATTACACAGGTTTGGCCACCCCTGCTCTATAGCAACATATCGTGCTGAAGCCCCTCCTGTCCCCAAACCCCGCCTTCTCCTGGCTCCACCCCCAAAGTCTCCCGGTATTTTGCAACACAGACCTGGCAACACTACTGCAGCTCCAGTTCTCTGATGTCCTGCTGTACAAGACATGACAGAGGTCTGACGTGAGAGAGGTTGACAAGATTCTGCATGAGATGGAGAGCGTTTTCGCACTTACCTTAAGCCGGAGCGACGTCCCTCTTCACCGCACAGCGTCTGCACGGTTTTCGCACTAATTGCTCCGCAGCACCTGGAAGAGCCGCAAAAGCCGTGGGACTTTGCGGCTCTTCCAGGTGCTGCGGAGCAATTAGTGCGAAAACCGTGCAGACGCTGTGCGGTGAAGAGGGACGTCGCTCTGGCTTAAGGTAAGTGCGAAAACGCCCGGAGAAAGTAGAGAAAGAAGCCCTTTTCTCCCTTTCTCACAATACAAGAACTCGCGGGCATTCGATGAAATTGCTGAGCAGTCGGGTTAAAACGGATAGAAGGAAGTACTTCTTCACCCAAAGGGTGATTAACATGTGGAATTCACTGCCACAGGAGGTGGCGGCGGCTACAAGCATAGCCAGCTTTAAGAGGGGATTGGGTAAAAATATGGAGCAGAGGTCCATCAGTGGCTATTAGCCACAATATATATGTGTGTGTGTGTGTGTACACACACACATATATTGGCCACTGTGTGACACAGAGTGTTGGACTGGATGGGCCACTGGCCTGATCCAACATGGCTTCTCTTATGTTCTTATGTGTGACACAGAGTGTAGGACTGGAGGGGCCATTGGCCTGATCCAACATGGCTTCTCTTATGTTCTAATGCACCACCATCTGGCAAGCCACTTCCTTCAGAGGAGGTCTTTACAGAGATTTCCTTTTACCCTTCTAGATTTCATTCATTAATCCCCTTTACAATTCGGCTTTCCCACCAGCGGGGCCACAAAGCGACATTCCAGCATAAATTTAAGAGGAACACCTGAGCCATTTGCTCCGTAAAGCTAATAAAATGTAAACGGCATGCACCTAAATTATTAAAAACAGCACAGAGAGCTATTTGGAAGTGAAGGGGCCCCAATATTATTTATTAGAAACACTTCTAGCCCACTTCTCCGTCCTAACAGATCCCCACGGCAGATTACAACACACTTGAAACAGTATAAAACGACAATCTGCAACACAATATAAAAACCGGCCGTGGTAAGCTACCTCCATTTTACAACCCAATGAATGCCAGCGGCAGCATATGAAAAATATTAACCAGCTTTGCAAACTAGTCCTGCTAGGCCAGCAGTCAGAGAAAAAAAAAATCTCAGAGCTTACTAAGGTTGCCAACCATCAGTTGGGAAATTCCTGGAGATTACAGGGTGGATCTTGAGAAAGACATAAAAGAGTCTGCCTTCCAAAGCGGCCATTTCCACGCATTGCTGGTGGTGTCATGTGATTACATGATGCGAATCGAAAAAGCTGTCCTGTACTTAGAAGATGAAGAAGAAGAAGATATTGGATTTATATCCCGCCCTCCACTCCGAAGAGTCTCAGAGCGGCTCACAATCCCCTTTACCTTCTCCCCCACAACAGACACCCTGTGAGGTAGATGAAGATATTGGATTTATATCCCGCCCTCCACTCCGAAGAATCTCAGAGCAGCTCACAATCTCCTTTCCCTTCCTCTCCCACAACAGACACCCTGTGAGGTAGATGAAGATATTGGATTTATATCCCGCCCTCCACTCCGAAGAGTCTCAGAGCGGCTCACAATCTCCTTTCCCTTCCTCCCCCACAACAGACACCCTGTGAGGTAGATGAAGATATTGGATTTATATCCCGCCCTCCACTCCGAAGAGTCTCAGAGCGGCTCACAATCTCCTTTCCCTTCCTCCCCCACAACAGACACCCTGTGAGGTGGGTGGGGCTGGAGAGGGCTCTCACAGCAGCTGCCCTTTCAAGGACAACCTCTGCCAGAGCTATGGCTGACCCAAGGCCATTCCAGCAGGTGCAAGTGGAGGAGTGGGGAATCAAACCCGGTTCTCCCAGATAAGAGTCCACACACTTCACCACTACACCAAACAAACTTGGCTTGCCAAGTCCAATTCAAGAAATATCTGGGGACTTTGGGGGTGGAGCCAGGAGACTTTGAAGGTGGCGCCAGGAGAAAGGTTGTGACAAGCATAATTGCACTCCAAAGGGAGTTCTGGCCATCACATTTAAAGGGACTGTACACCTTTTATATGGCTTCCCTCCCTTGGAAATAATGAAAGATAAGGGCACCTTCTTTGGGGGCTCATAGAATTTGACCCCATAGTCCAATATTTTTGAAACTTGGAGGGTCTTTTGAGAAGAGGTGTCGGATGCTATGCTGTAAATTTGGTGCCTCTACCTCAAAAAACAGGGCCCCCCCAGAGCCCCACATACCCGCGGATGAATTCTCCATTATTCCCCATGGGAATCGGTCTCCATAGAAAATAACGGAGTGCCCAGCAGACATTTCCCTCCCCTCCCCTTGCCTTCTCATGACCCTGAAGTGACAGGAGGGTCTCCAAACCGAAGATCCTTTGCCCCCACCTGGGGACTGGCAACTCTACCTGTATTGAGCATGAATATCAGTCTGTCTAGCACAAAGGGCTGGCAATCTTCAGGGAGCGATATAACAAAAGTGTAAACAGCGGTGTGAAACTGTGCCAAAGCCACAACAAAACAATTGTGTCCATTGACTATAACAGTATATAGGCTGGGTACAGACAGGCAGCTTGGGGCGACAGCCTCCTGTCTCTGAAGAAAGCCGGTTTAATAGTAAGTGGCCAGGGGCAGTCAGACAGCATACGGCCCTCTGTTGGAACAGGGACGGGCTGCGTGCGCCCCAGAGGAGCGGTCACACCGCTCAAGTGCATGAGCAAGGCTTCCCTGGCACTTCCTGGCCATTCAGACAGCCAGGAAAGGTGCCCCGGAACCGTTTAAGGAATTTGTTACCACTTCCTATCAGTAGCTTTTTAAAGTAGCAGAGTGACGGCAAAGGATGAGGTAAAGGCGCGAGCGAGGTAGGATTGTCAAGTCCCCCGTGGCCTCCGGTGGGGGACTTTTTTCATGCGATGACATCACTCACAAGTGATGTCATCATACTGGTGCTGTCATACACCGGCCACTCTAGGAGCTTCCGGGAAAACTCTATGGTTTTCTATAGAGAAAACTATAGAGTTTTCCTGGAAGCTCCTAGAGCGGCTCGAGCGCAACATCGCCGGTGTAATTATGTCACTTGCGAGTGACATAATTGTGCTGGCGACATTGGGAGGGGAGCCCCCTGTCAGCCCAATGAGGGCCAGCGGGTTAGGGACCTTCCAAGCGGGAGAACTCCCGCCTGGCCCGAGAGCTTGGCAACCCTAGAGTGAGACAGGACCCAGTTGTGCACGTTTGAAAGCGCCATTTAAATCTGGACGTGGGTTGCTCCTGCGTCGGCCCAAATTGGTCGTCTGAATTCAGCCGTAGTATACAAAACACTGCAGTGCCTTTATAATAAAACCCAATATAATGCAATAAATGTATTGTAGTCCTCATTTCATAACAAATTTTGATTGAATCATAGAGTAAGAACATAAGAACCTAAGAGACGCCATGTTGGATCAGGCCAGTGACCCATCCAGGCCAACACTCTGTGCCACACAGTGGCCAAAAAAACCCAAGTGCCATCAGGAGGTCCATCAGTGGTTCCAGGACACTAGAAGCCCTCCCACTGTGCCCCCCAAGCACCTAGAATACAGAGCATCACTGCCTCACTCAGAGAGTTCCATTTATACCTTAAGAATATAAGAACCTAAGAGAAGCCATGTTGGATCAGGCCAGTGACCCATCCAGTCCAACACTCTGGGTCACATAAGAACATAAGAGAAGCCATGTTGGATCAGGCCAATGGCCCATCCAGTCCAACACTCTGTGTCACATAAGAACATAAGAGAAGCCATGTTGGATCAGGCCAATGGCTCATCCAGTCCAACACTCTGTGCCACACAGTGGCCAAAAAACCCAAGTGCCGTCAGGAGGTCCATCAGTGAGGCCAGGACACTAGAAGGCCTCCCATTGTGCCCCCCAAGCACCTAGAATACAGAGCATCACTTGCCCCAGACATAAGAACATAAGAGAAGCCATGTTGGATCAGGCCAGTGGCCTATCCAGGCTAACACTCTGTGTCACACAGTGGCCAAAAAACCCCAAGTGCCATCAGGAGGTCCATCAGTGGGGCTAGAAGTCCTCCAAGCATCAATAATACAGAGCATCACTATGTTAATATCTACTTAGAATATCAATATATGTCAAATTCAATAGAAAAATCATACAAATAACCAGGAAGCGCTGTCACACAAAGTCCATAAATTCCAATATGTCACAATTTGGTAACTCAGCTTAAAGGGAACACTGCCCTTAATATAGCCAGTTCTCCAAGAGCTTAGAGGGCTCTTCCTACAGGGCCTACTGTACGATTGGCTACATCAGGGGGCGTGGCCTAATATGCAAAGGAGCTCCAGCTAGAATTCCGCCCCTGCCTCTTATATAGCCAATCCTCCAAGAGCTTACAGGGCTCTTCGTACAGGGCCTACTGTAAGCTCCAGGATGATTGGCTACATCAGTGGGGCGTGGCCTAATATGCAAAGGAGCTCCTGCTAGAATTCCACCCCTGCCTCTTATATAGCCAATCCTCCAAGAGCTTACAGGACTCTTAGTACAGGGCCTACTGTAAGCTCCAGGAGGATTGGCTACATCAGGGGTATGTGGCCTAATATGCAAAGGAGTTCCTGCTAAAAAAAAAAGAAGCCCTGACCAACAAAGTTTTATTCAGACTGTAAGTTTTCGTATGCATGCATGCATACTTCTTCATTCTCTCATCTGAAGAAGTACGCATGCATACGAAAGCTTACAGTCTGAATAAAACTTTTGTTGGTCTTAAAGGTGTTGCTTGACTCCTACTTTGTTCTTCAGAAAAATAAGAGTTCTCTCCATGTCAAAGTGAGAGGAAATACCTCCGAGGATGCCGGTCACAGCTGCTGGTGAAACGTCAGGTACTACTATGCCAAGACCACGGCCATACAGCCTGGAAAATCTACAACAACTAATGAACTCCGGCTGTGAAAGCCTTCGACAACATAAATTAGGCGTTGTTTTGTTGATGTTCCTTCCACCACTTTTCGCTCCACCTTCACCTAAATCTAATTCAGTCTTCTTTAAAATATGTTCTGCTTATAGTCAGAAGAGACAGGCAGATAAACTACATCCAGGCCTGACAACTTTTGCCAGCTGGAAACTGTTCAGTTCCTCCCTGTTCTGTCCTAAATGCAGCCTCTTGTCCAAAGTACAAGTTGTGCATCGAAACAATCCAATATTGTGGCACACCCCTTTCTTTTAAAACCAACCACAGCGTTTCATGACCTGCACAGTCAAAAGCTTTACTGTAATCAACAAAACACAATCTTGATTTCCTTCTGCAATTCCCTGGTATTATTTATTTACTTTACTTATTTAACCCAGGGCTTTTATTTTTTTGAACAGGAAAACAGAGGCAGGCAGTTCCGGCTGGCTTGGCATCAGGGGGTGTGGCCTGATATGCAAATGAGTTCCCGCTGGACTTCTTCTACTAAAAAAAGGGGCCCGGATTTAATCCATTTATACCCTGCCTTTCTCTCCAATGGCGAACCCAAAGGGATTCATTCTCCTCTCCTCCATTTTAACCTCACAACAACCCTGTGAGGTGGGTTAGGTCAAGAGAGTACAACTGGACCAAGGTCACCCACAGAGCTTCCAGGGCATAAGTGGGGATTTGGAATTGGGTTTCCCAGATACTAATCTCACCCTCTTAACCACACTACACTTAAGAACATAAGAGAAGCCATGTTGGATCAGGCCAATAGCCCATCCAGTCCAACACTCTGTGTCACACATAAGAACATAAGAGAAGCCATGTTGGATCAGGCCAATGGCCCATCCAGTCCAACACTCTGGGTCACACATAAGAACATAAGAGAAGCCATGTTGGATCAGGCCAATGGCCCCTCCAGTCCAACACTCTGTGTCACATAAGAACATAAGAGAAGCCATGTTGGATCAGGCCAGTGGCCCATCCAGGCCAACACTCTGTGTCACATAAGAACATAAGAGAAGCCATGTTGGATCAGGCCAATGGCCCATCCAGTCCAACACTCTGTGTCACACAGTGGCCAAATAAACCAGGTGCCATCAGGAGGTCCACCAGTGGGGCCAGGACACTAGAAGCCCTCCCACCGTGCTCCCCCTTAAGCACCAAGAATACAGAGCATCACTGCCCCAGACAGAGAGTTCCATCAATACATTGTGGCTAATAGCCACTGATGGACCTCTGCTCCATATGTTGATCCAATCCCCTCTTGAAGCTGTCTATGCTTGTAGCCGCCACCACCTCCTGTGGCAGTGAATTCCACGTGTTAATCACCCTTTGGGTGAAGGACTTCTTTTTATCCGTTCTTATACCCTCCATTTCTCTACCCAAAGGAGTAGGCTCACAATTACCTTCCCTTCCTCTCCCCACAACAGGCCCCTTGTGAGGCAGGTGGGGCTGAGATAGCTCTGAGAGAAGCGTGACTGGTCCAAGGTCACCCTTCCTGTGAAGGAAGAGGGGGGAACCAAACCCTGTTCTCCAGATCAAAGTCCATGACCGATTTCACACTAGGGCTTGTTCCGAGCAGAAAACCCTTTTGATCCTGGCACTTCTCTCCGTTTTCGCACAAGTTGGCCCGGTGCTGTGAGTTGGCGCACCATTCTCCTGCGGCAAGCAGAAACTGCTTGGAAGAGGATCTTGCTTGCTGCAGAAGAGCGCCACACCAACTCGCAGCTCCGGGGCAACTTGTGCGAAAATGGAAAGAAGCCCCGGGAGCAAAAGGGCTCTCTACTCGGAACAAGCCTTGTACAAAATTGGTCCACTGCTCTTAACCACGACACCATGCTGGCTCTCTGGTGCACAAACCAGATGTCAGCAGTGCCCTAGCATGTTGACATGACTTCCTGTGCACCTGGAAGTGACATCAGCACGTTGATGGGTGATGCTGGGGAGCCAGTTTGGTGTAGTGGTGAAGTGTGCGGACTCTTATCTGGGAGAACCGGGCTTGATTCCCCATTCCTCCACTTGCACCTGCTGGAATGGCCTTGGGTTAGCAGTAGCTCTCGCAGAGGTTGTCCTTGAAAGGACAGCTTCTGTCAGAGCTCTCTCAGCCCCACCCACCTCACAGGGTGTCTGTTGTGGGGGAGGAAGGTAAAGGAGATTGTGAACCGCTCTGAGACTCTGAAATCCAGAGTGGAGGGCGGGATATAAATCCAGGGTGTGGCCCAAATGCCAGAGCTCCCAACACCGCTGGCAATGTGTCAACATCACTCTCAGTGGGCACAGGAAACTGCTGTCAGAGAACTGCTGGTGGTGTCAGCCCATTGCCTGCTAGGGCCCCCAATCACCAGCGTTACCAACTTTGGGTTGGGAAATACCTGGAGACTTGGGTGGAGGAGACTGAGGAGGGTGGGGTTTGGGTAGGGGCTTCAAAGGGGCAGGGGGGGAATTCTAGCAGGAGCTCCTTTGCATATCAGGCCACACACCCCTGATGTAGCCAATCCTCCAAGAGCTTACAAAAAAGAAGCCTTGTGAGCTCCAGGAGGATTGGCTACATCAGGGGTGTGTGGCCTCATATGCAAAGGAGCTCCTGCTAGAATTCCACCCCTGCAATGGAGTGCCTTCTAAAGAGGCCGTTTTCCCCCCAGGCGAACTGATCTCCGTCACCTTGGGGAGCAGTTGTAACCCCAGGAGATCTCCGGCCACCCCCTGGAGATTGTGCAACAAACAGACTTTTTGAAAATTGTAAGACTCTTTGAAAATTGTCACTTAATTGTGTGCAAAGAATTGGAATCTTGCCGTGTTCTGATAGGATTATTGAAAGCTGGTCAAAGCTTCTAGTGGAACGGGGGAATACAAAGTACTACCTTGTCGCTGTGTTATGCTGTGTACGTAACATATTTGGAATTGGAACTATTCAGAAAGACTACAGGGGTCTCCTCAGGAGCAACTGGACCGAGGATTCCTTTGAAGGTGAAAGGACTGATTGTTGACTAAGTGGAGTTGCTTATTGTGAACTTTCTAGATTGTTTATAATACGCTTTGCTTGAGAGTGTCTGTAATAACACAGAAGTGTGTTTTGTATATTTCGAACCCACCACCTCCCGAGGAGGAAGGCTGTTCCACTGAGGAACCGCTCTAAACTCACAAATACTTCCCCTGAATTCACAGGATCTTCATTGCTGTCAGATGGCCATCTAGCCTCTGTTTCAAAACTTCCAAGGAAGGAGAACCCACCACCTCCCAAGGAGGAAGGCTGTTCCACTGAGGAACCGCTCTAAACTCACAAACACCTCCCCCTAAATTCATAGGATCTTCATCACTGTCAGATGGCCATCTAGCCTCTTTTTAAAAACCTCCAAGGAAGGAGAACCCACCACCTCCCGAGGAGGAAGGCTGTTCCACTGAGGAACCACTCTAACGGTCAGGAAGTTCTTCCTAATGTTGAGCTGGTAACTCTTTTGGTTCAATTTCAACCCATTGGTTCTGGTCCTACCTTCTGTGGCCACAGAAAACAACTCCACACCATTCTCTATATGACAACCCTTCAAGGACTCGAAGATGGTGATCCTATCCCCTCTCAGCCGCCTCCTCTCCAGGCTAAACATCCCCAGCTCCTTCAACCTTTCTTCATAGGACTTCGGACCCCTCACCCCCTTTGTTGCCCTCCTTTGGACCCGTTCCAGCTTGTCTATATCCTTCTTAAAATGTGGTGCCTCCAGGTGAGGTCTTACCAGAGCAGAGTAAAGCGATACCGTCACTTCACGTGATCTGGACACTATACTTCTGTCGATACAGCCCAAAATTGCGTTTGCCTTTTTAGCCACCATGTGTCTTCACGCTTCTCTGGAGGCTGATTATCACGGAACCTTAGGGTTTCCTCCCGTCAGCCCCTGGAGATTGGCAACCCTGCTGACTACCCAGAGAATCCCCCCTCCCCGCCTGTTGCCAGTGGGGGACCTGACAAACTGAAGATACACAGCAGGATCTCATGCAGAAAGGTGGATTAGGCAGGCTGCAGATCAATAAAGAACTATCCAAGAAAGTCCTTCGTTTTTCCCCCCCTCCCTGCAGTACAAGCAATGGGGACCAAAGGTTTGGCTCCAAAAGATGATATCGAATCCTTTGAGCCAGAATGGAGGGAAGGGCTGTTGGCTTTTGGAAAGCTCTGGGGGGAAACTCCCCCCTCTCCGCCCAGCCGCTGCATCCAAGCCGGCAGGAATTCTACCGCTCCTTCTGGCTGTGGAGTGAATCTTTAAACAGCAAACAGACATTGTTGATTCAGACATTACGTATAAGCCGAGGCGGGTAAATAATGCAAAGCTGACTCTTTGGATCGTCTCCCTCAGAAAAAAAAAATCAATGGCGGGATTCTAAAAATATATCGTCCTTATAAGCTAATTGATCTACTCGGGCCCGTTGTTTGTTTTTAATGCTTTGAGTAGAGAGCAAACGGCTGGGGGAAACCAATGTTTGCCGAAGGAGTCTGCACTAGAATTTGAAGAAGAAGAAGAAGAAGAAGAAGAAGAAGAAGAAGAAGAAGAAGAAGAAGAAGAAGAAGAAGAAGAAGAAGAAGAAGAAGAAGAAGAAGAAGAAGAAGAAGAAGAAGGAGGAGGAGGAGGAGGAGACTGCGGATTTATACCCAGCCCTTCTCTTTGAATCAGAGCTTCAGAGCAGCTTACAATCTCCTGTATCTTCTCCCCCCCCACAACAGACACCCTGTGAGATGGGTGGGGCTGAGGGGGCTCTCACAGCAGCTGCCCTTCCAAGGACAGAGTCTCAGAGCGGCCTACAATCTCCTTTCCTTTCCTCCCCCACAACAGACACCCTGTGAGGTGGGTGGGGCTGGAGAGGGCTCTCACAGCAGCTGTCCTTCCAAGAACAGAGTCTCAGAGGGGCCTACAATCTCCTTTACCTTCCTCCCCCACAACTGACACCCTGTGAGGTGTGTGGGGCTGAGAGGGCTCTCACAGCAGCTTCCCTTCCAAGGACAGAGTCTCAGAGTGGCCTACAATCTCCTTTTCCTTCCTCCCCCACAACAGACACCCTGTGAGGTGGGTGGGGCTGGAGAGGGCTCTCACAGCAGCTGTCCTTCCAAGGACAGAGTCTCAGAGTGGCTACAATCTCCTTTCCCTTCTTCCCCCACAACAGACACCCTGTGAGGTGGGTGGGGCTGAGAAGGCTCTCTCAGCAGCTGCCCTTTTAAGGACAGTCTCAGAGCGGCCTACAATCTCCTTTCCCTGCCTCCGCCACAACAGATACCCTATGAGGTGGGTGGGGCTGAGAGGACTCTCACAGCAGCTGCCCTTTCAAGGACAACCTCTGCCAGAGCTATGGCTAACCCAAGGCCATTCCAGCAGCTGCAAGTGGAGGAGTGGGGAATCAAACCTGGTCCGCACGCTTCACCACTACACCAAACTGGAGGAGGAGGAGACGAAGAAGATTATACTGGATTTATATTCTGCCCTATACTCTGAATCTCAGAGTCTCAGAGCAGTCACAATCTCCTTTATCTCCCCCCCCCCCCACAACAGACACCCTGTGAGGTGGTGGGGCTGGAGAGGGCTCTCACAGCAGCTGCCCTTTCGAGCACAACTCCTACAAGAGCTATTGCTGACCCAAGGCCATTCCAGCAGCTGCAAGTGGAGGAGTGGGGGATCGAACCCTGTTCTCCCAGATAAGAGTCCACGCACTTTTAACTTCTTCGGAGTTAAGAGGGAGTTTATTCTCTTCTCCGCTTCAAGGGGAGTTTTGGATTCTGTGAGCTGGCAGCTCCGCCTGAAGAAATTCAGCAAAACTATTCACCACGTTCTGCGACATATGTGCTTTGGTTTCGGTGCCAAAGACGCGGAGCCCCAAACCTGTTTAGCATTGGTCTGTCGGTTCACACTTAATAACGGCGGCATCTGCTTCACGCACCGCCACTTGCTTCCACTTTTGCAAGGCAGCCACATATGCCAGCACAGATGAGCAGAGAATCAACTCCCTCTTAACTCCGAAGAAGAGGGCTCGGTAAATATTTAGAGTCTGATTTGCAGATCACTGGATGGTTAAGACTGGGGGAGCGTGTCGAACGAGCATCTCCCCCATGGAAGGTCCAGACGGTGCCAGAAAACACAGACAGAACGAGGCCGCTTCATTCCCTGCTTCTGCTACTGAGTGGCTACATGAAATCAATACCCACAGGGGTGTCAAACTCACTTGTTATGAGGGCCAGATCTGGCATAAATGAGACTGTGGGTGTTTTTACACTGGCAATTTGCAACTATCTCCGCATTGCAAACTCACCTTTTACATTACATAACGTTCACATAATTCTTTCGCATCCTTGCTTCCCAAGGCGTTTACATTTGTTTCAGTGAGATGTAGGGTTGCCAAGTCCAATTTAAGAAATGCCTGGGGCCTTTGGAGGTGGAGCCTGGAGACTTTGGGGATGGAGCCAGGAGACATTAGGGGTGGAGCCAGGAGCAAGGGTGTGACAAGCATAATTGAACTCCAAAGGGAGTTCTGGCCATCACATTTCAAGGGACGGCACACCTTTTCAATGCCTTCCTTCCATAGGAAATAATGAAGGATAGGGGCATCTTCTTTGGGGGGGCTCATAGAATTGGGCCCCCTGGTCCAATCTTTTTGAAACTTGGGGGGTATTTTGGGGAGAGGCACTAGATGCTATACTGAAAATTTGGTGCCTCTGCCTCAAAAACAGCCCCCCCCCCGAGCCCCAGATACCCGCGGATCAATTATCCATGATTTTCTATGGAATAAATCTCCATAGGGAATAACAGAGTTCCCAGAAGACATTTCCCTCCCCTCCCCCCGCTTTCTGACGACCCTGAAGCGGGGGAGGGCCTCCAAACCGGGGGATCCCCCGCCTCCACCTGGGGATTGGCAACCCTAGTGAGATAGGTTTCGACGCCGCCACAAAAGCGTTTTTCTCCAGACTAGTTTTGGTCTAGCAAAGCAGGAGTCAAGTCGCACTTTTAAGACCAACCGATTTTTATTTAGAACGTAAGCTTTCATGTGCTCTTAAGCACACTTCATCAGACGAGGAATCCAGCAAGGCGATCTAGTCTTTTCTCTACAGGCGTTGCAAACTTGTAATTGTAAAAGTTTTCCTGCGTTTTAAAAGACTCCTCCGAAAGCCACCACAAAGTGCAGTAATTTGCATGATAACTGACAGCCCTTGAAATTTTTACATATCATTGCTTGCCTCATCTTGTAATTTAAATGTGTATTGTTTTTGCAGTGTTGACACGATTTCCAAGCAATTGTATACGTTTAACGAAGCACTGGTATTCTGGCTGCCCTCTGATCAGAGACAACACCCCCCCCCCAAAAAAAAAAATTGAAACGCTTGAATGTAAAAGGAAAATAATTAAAGCGGAACAGTGCAGAGGCGATTTCTCCGCATTGCAAACTCACCTTTTACATTACATAACGTTCACATAATTCTTTCGCATCCTTGCTTCCCAAGGCGTTTACATTTGTTTCAGTGAGATGTAGGGTTGCCAAGTCCAATTTAAGAAATGCCTGGGGCCTTTGGAGGTGGAGCCTGGAGACTTTGGGGGATGGAGCCAGGAGACATTAGGGGTGGAGCCAGGAGCAAGGGTGTGACAAGCATAATTGAACTCCAAAGGGAGTTCTGGCCATCACATTTCAAGGGACGGCACACCTTTTCAATGCCTTCCTTCCATAGGAAATAATGAAGGATAGGGGCATCTTCTTTGGGGGGCTCATAGAATTGGGCCCCCTGGTCCAATCTTTTTGAAACTTGGGGGGTATTTTGGGGAGAGGCACTAGATGCTATACTGAAAATTTGGTGCCTCTGCCTCAAAAACAGCCCCCCCCCCCGAGCCCCAGATACCCGCGGATCAATTATCCATGATTTTCTATGGGAATAAATCTCCATAGGGAATAACAGAGTTCCCAGAAGACATTTCCCTCCCCTCCCCCCGCTTTCTGACGACCCTGAAGCGGGGGGAGGGCCTCCAAACCGGGGGATCCCCCGCCTCCACCTGGGGATTGGCAACCCTAGTGAGATAGGTTTCGACGCCGCCACAAAAGCGTTTTTCTCCAGACTAGTTTTGGTCTAGCAAAGCAGGAGTCAAGTCGCACTTTTAAGACCAACCGATTTTTATTTAGAACGTAAGCTTTCATGTGCTCTTAAGCACACTTCATCAGACGAGGAATCCAGCAAGGCGATCTAGTCTTTTCTCTACAGGCGTTGCAAACTTGTATTGTAAAAGTTTTCCTGCGTTTTAAAAGACTCCTCCGAAAGCCACCACAAAGTGCAGTAATTTGCATGATAACTGACAGCCCTTGAAATTTTTACATATCATTGCTTGCCTCATCTTGTAATTTAAATGTGTATTGTTTTTGCAGTGTTGACACGATTTCCAAGCAATTGTATACGTTTAACGAAGCACTGGTATTCTGGCTGCCCTCTGATCAGAGACAACACCCCCCCCCCCAAAAAAAAATTGAAACGCTTGAATGTAAAAGGAAAATAATTAAAGCGGAACAGTGGCAGGCGATTTGAAGACTCTAAAACTCTGGATCAAACTGAATGTAAAAACACCCTTCGTCAGGCCGGGCCAGGTCATGTATGTACCTATTTAAGATAGGGTTGCCAAGTCCAATTCATGAAATATCTGGGGACTTTGGGGGTGGAGCCAGGAGACATTGGGGGCGGAGCCAGGAGCAAGGATGTGACAAGCAGAATTGAACTCCAAAGGGAGTCCTGGCCGTCGCATTTCAAGGGACCGCACACCTTTTAAATACCTTCCTTCCATAGGAAATCATGAAGGATAAGGGCACCTTCTTTGGGGGCTCACAGAATTGGCCCCCCTGGTCCAATCTTTTTGAAACTTAGGTAGTACACTGGGGAGAGCCACTGGATGCTATACTGAAAATCTGGTGCCTCAACCTCAAAAAACAGCCCCCCCCCCCAGAGCCCCAGATATCCGCGGATCAATTCTCCATTATTTTCTATGGGAATAAGCCTCCATAGGGAATCACGAGTTCTCAGCAGACATTTCCCTCTCCCCCCCTCCAGCTTTCTGATTACCCTGAAGCGGGGGGAGGGCCTCCAAACCGGGGGGATCCCCTGCCCCCACCTGGGGATTGGCAACCCTAATTTAAGATTAGGTAGCACTAGGGTTGCCAAGTCCAATTCAAGAAATATCTGGGGACTTTGGGGGTGGAGCCAGGAGACTTTGGGGGTGGAGCCAAGAGACATTAGAGGTGGAGCCAAGATCAAGGCTGTGACAAGCACAATTGAACTCCAAAGGGAGTTCTGGCCATCACATTTAAAGGGACGGCACACCTTTTCAATGCCTTCCTTCCATAGGAAATTATGAAGGATAGGGGCACCTGCTTTTGGGGCTCATAGAATTGGACCCCCTGGTCCAATCTTTTTGAAACTTGGGGGAATTTTGGGGAGAGTTACTAGATGCTGTACTGAAAATTGGTGCCTCTAGCAAAAAAGCAGCCCTCCCAGAGTCCCAGATACCTGCAGATCAATTCTTCATTATTTCCTATGGGAATAAGTCTCTATAGGGAATTATAGAGTTCCCAGCAGACATTTCCCTCCCCTCCCCCCGCTTTCTGACGACCCTGAAGCAGGGGGGGGGGTCTCCAAACAGGGGGATCCCCTGCCCCCACCTGGGGATTGGCAACCATAGGTAGCACAGATATAAACTTTATAAAAGACACAGACAAACACAAGTAAAGATTTTTTTTAAACTTAAAAACCCAGCTGGAAAGTGCTTTGAAAGTGTATTATTTTGTATGTGTGATCACTGCCTCTCACAAGAGTGTGGGAGAGTGTTTTTGTGACCTCCAAGAGTGCTGTATGGTGCTGTTAAGCCAGGGGTGTCAAACTCATTTGTTATGAGGGCCAGATCTGAGATAAATGAGACTGTCAGGCCGGAACGTGTGTTTCATGAAATCTAATGCCAGGTAGAGGAGATATAAACTTTATAAAGAACACAAACACAAAGATTTTTTTAAAAGCTTCAAACAAAACATGTTTAAAACATTAGCACTTGTTGGTCTTCAACGTGCTTTCTTTGTGTTTCTCTCATGGGATCCGGGGAACTGGGCAAAGGAAGCTGTGGCTGTCTCCTTCCTTCCCCAGGGGACCGGGAGGGGGAGGAGCCTCAGCCAACAGACGGAAGAGAGGCTCAGTAGCTCTGCTGCGCGATTGAGAGAGACTGGCAAAGCAAGCTCTGCCTCCCTCCTTCCTCCCCAAGAGAGGAGCCTCTGCCAATGGAGAAAATAGAGGTTTTGCTCTGTAGCTCCAGTGCGATCGAGCAAGCCTTGCTAAGCAAGCTGTGATGCAGAAGGAAGCAAGGGAGAGGGAGAAGGAAGCAGATGACAGCCAGTTGCTGAGGGCCTGATAGAAGCCCTCCGGGGGCCTGATTCGGCCCCTGGGCTGCACATTTGGCACCTCTGCACTAGGGTTACCAGGGCCTTTTTTGTAGCAGGACCTCCTTTGCATATAAGGCCACACACCCCTGATGTCACCAATCCTCCAAGAGCTTACAGGGCTCTTCGTACAGGGCCTACTGGAAGTTCCAGGAGGATTGAACATATGAACATATGAAGCTGCCTTATACTGAATCAGACCCTTGGTCCATCAAAGTCAGTATTGTCTTCTCAGACTGGCAGTGGCTCTCCAGGGTCTCAAGCTGAGGCTTTTCACACCTATTTGCCTGGACCCTTTTTTGGAGATGCCAGGGATTGAACCTGGGACCTTCTGCTTCCCAAGCAGATGCTCTACCACTGAGCCACCGTCCCTCCCTTGGCTACTGGCCTTAAAGTTGTGAGCCGCTGCATCAATGAATGTGCTCCGGGGGCCATGTTTCCTGAGCTAAGCCAAAAATGTGCAAGCTGGAGGCTAAAAATCTGTGAGCTAGCTCACACTCACTCAGCCTAGAGGGAACACTGGTCCGGAGGCATTGGAGCTCTGGAAAAGAGTTGAAGAAGGTTTATTCACCGCATCCTGGGTTGTGGCTCGGTGCCCTCGTTTCGCGCCACCACAGGTCCCCCATCGATCCATCTGCTAAAATAGGTCCTTCGCCCCTCAAAGGAGACGAGCGCCTTTTAATTACTGCGCCGCATGCGTGTGTGTATGTGTACAAGGCCGCCCCCGCCACCTGCCTCTCCATGCAATTCCCTGGCCTGCTGTTCTATGCCACTCAGTCGCACGTGCTCAGATTAGCGTTCAGAGCCTTCCGGCTCCTATAGGCTTCGCTGCGGGTGCAGAGAAACTGTTGGAACCTGAGGTATTAGGGTTGCCAATTCCCGGGCGGGGACAAGGGATCCCCTGGTTTGGAGGCCCTCCCCCTGTTTAAGGGTCATCAGAAAGCGGGGTGGGGGGAGGGAAATGTCTGCTTGGCACTCCATTATTCCCTATAGAGATCGATTCCCCTAGGGTGTAATGGAGAATTGATCCGCGGGTATCTGGGGCTCTGGGGAGGCTGTTGTTTGAGACAGAGGCACCAAACTTGCAGCGTAGCATCCAATGTCTCTCCCCAAAATACCCTCCAAGTTTCAAAAAGATTGGACTAGGGCAGGGGTGTCAAATATGCGGCCTGGGGGCCAAAGCAGGCCCCCGGAGAGCTGCTATCAGGCCCCCCAAGCAACTGGCTGTCATCTGCTTCCTTCTCCCTCTCTCTGGCTTCCTTCTTCATAACAGCTTGCTTTGCAAGGCTTGCTCAATTGCACAGGTGCTACAGAGCAAAGCCTCTTTTTTCTCCATTGGCTGAGGCTCCACCCTTGAGGAGGAAGGGGGGAGGAATAGCTTGCTTTGCCAGGCTCTCTCAATTGTGCAGCACAGCTACTGAGCCAAGCCTCTCTGACTTCTATTGTCTGAGGCTCCTTCCCCTCCTGGTTCCCTGGGGAAGGAAGGAAAGAGCCAGAGCTTCCTTTGCCCAGTTCCCTGGATTGCACAGGAGAGACACAAAGAAAGCACCTTTAAGACCAACGAGTGCTCATGTTTTAAAACAGATCTTTGCGTCCTTTATAAAGTTTATATCTCTGCTACCTAATCTTAAATAGGTACACACATGGCCCAGTCTGACAAGGCCCAGCCCAACAAGGTCTCATTTATGTCAGATCCGGCCCTCACAACAAATGAGTTCGACACCCCAGAAGAAGGTGCCCTTCTCCTTCATTATTTCCAATGGAAGGAAGGCGTTTAAAAGGTGTGCAGTCCCTTGAAATGTGATGGCCAGAACTCCCTTTGGAGTTCAATGATGCTTGTCACACCCTGGCTCCTGGTTCCACCCCAAATGTCTCCTGGCTCCACCCCAATGTCTCCTGGCTCCACCCCCAAAGTCCCCATATATTTCTTGAATTGGACTTGGCAACCCTACGAGGTATTAAGAAGGAAAACACTGGGGAAAATTATACAGCAGAGGGAGGGAGCACATTATAGGTACTTCTCTTTGTCAAGAGCATAATTGATCTAAGCAGCTTTCCAAAGGAGGGGGCACTACAGCAGAGGGCTTCTGTATGAGGTAACTAATCCTCCCCATTCCTTCCGAATACAGGCATTCGGCTGGTTGCCATCCTCCAGGTGGCACCTGGAGATCTCCTGCTCTTACAAGGAAGTAAATGGAAGTACTTCTTCACCCAAAGGGTGATTAACACGTGGAATTCACTGCCACGTGAGGTGGTGGCGGCTACAAGCATAGACAGCTTCAAGAGGGGATTGGATAAAAATATGGAGCAGAGGTCCATCAGTTGCTGTTAGCCACACGGTATAGATGGAACTCTCTGTCTGGGGCACGTGATGCTCTGTATTCTTGAAGGGGGGCACAGTGGGAAGGCTTCTAGTGTCCTGGCCCCACTGGTGGCCCTCCTGATGGCACCTGGGTTTTTTTGGCACCTGTGTGACACAGAGTGTTGGATTGGATGGGCCACTGGCCTGCTCCAACATGGCTTCTCTTATGTTCTTATGTGTGGGCAGTGGTGCTCTGTATTCTTGGTGCTTGGGGGGCACAGTGGGAGGGCTTCTAGTGTCCTGGCCCCACTGATGGACCTCCTGATGCCACCTGGGGATTTTTTTTGGCCACTGTGTGACACAGAGTGCTGGACTGGATGGGCCATTGGCCTAATCCAACATGGCTTCTCTTATGTTCTTTTGTGACACAGAGTGTTGGATTGGATGGGCCATTGGCCTGATCCAACATGGCTTCTCTTATGTTCTTATGTGACACAGAGTGTTGGACTGGATGGGGCACTGGCCTGACCCAACATGGCTTCTCTTATGTTCTTATGTGTGGACAGTGATGCTCTGTATTCTTGGTGCTTGGGGGGCACAGTGGGAGGGCTTCTAGTGTCCTGGCCCCACTGATGGACCTCCTGATGGCACCTGGGGATTTTTTTTTTTGGGCCACTGTGTGACACAGAGTGCTGGACTGGATGGGCCTTTGGCCTGATCCAACATGGCTTCTCTTATGTTCTTATGTGACACAGAGTGTTGGACTGGATGGGGCACTGGCCTGACCCAACATGGCTTCTCTTATGTTCTTATGTGTGGACAGTGATGCTCTGTATTCTTGGTGCTTGGGGGGCACAGTGGGAGGGCTTCTAGTGTCCTGGCCCCACTGATGGACCTCCTGATGGCACCTGGGGATTTTTTTTGGGGCCACTGTGTGACACAGAGTGTTGGACTGGATGGGCCTTTGGCCTGACCCAACATGGCTTCTGTGATGTTCTTATGTGTGACACAGAGTGCTGGACTGGATGGGCCTTTGGCCTGATCCAACATGGCTTCTCTTACGTTCTTCCACCCTCAACTTCTCTTCCGTATCACCACTTATACATGACCATCAGTCCTCTGTAGGAATTGCTGGAAATCTGTGGTTATACCACAGATTTTCAAGTGATTCCTAGAGAGCCCTGGTGCTTCTTCCAGGTCTTCCCTGGAAATGACATCATGTCATCACTAATTGGCATCTCCTATGTGACTCCCCCCTGATCTCTTTCTTGTTGCCAGGCTTCGCCCAACAACCCTTTTTTGTTAAATACCCTTTACTTTCGAATTGGATTATTACTGTAATAGACAATGGAACTGAAACAGCTTTGGGCTGCAATTTCGGCATTCTATAAATTTTAAGAAATCTTGCCGAAGTCCCCCCCCCCCCCCAAGCTGGCAATTAACCACTTATTAATGAGAGCCAGGAGAGACATGTCAGCCAAGAGAGGACAGGAAGGAAGTAATTGGGATGATAAAAAAGGAAAAGAAAAAATGCAGGATGTGCAAGACTGAAGGAGATTTACTTCCAAGTAGACACGCAGGGAATATAGCACTGTGTGAAGTCACTCCTGCTCTCCATTTAACGCAGAAAAGGCATTCTTAAGCAGTGCAAAAAAAAAAGAACCAGTGATTTTGGGCCAGTTTGTTGTGTATGTGAACTGTAATATGTATATTCAATGGTGTTCCTGCCTGGCTCATTGGAGCCTGTAGGACCGAGCTTGCGGGCTTGGGAACAATGGGAAGTAGCAGTGGTCCCTCTCAGCCGAGTTGGCGTGAGCTAGCTCACAAATTTTTAGCCTCCGGCTCACACATTTTTGTCTTAGCTCAGGAAGGATGACCACAGAGCACAAGAACTGATGCAGTAGCTCACCGCTCGAATGCCAGCAGCTCACAAAGTAGAATTTTTGCTCACAGGACTGCAGCTTAGAGGGAACATTGGGCGGTAGGATCCAAATCCCCGCTGCCCTGCTCCAATCCCGGCCCCCTGCTGGTTTAAACGATCCAATGGCATGTCTGCACGGGAACCCTGTAGGGTATATAATTGGCCACGTAAGCCCAGTTCTGGAGTCTTAGAGGGCAGCCCTGTACTATGCTGTGCTGGAATAAAGAGCTATGATCACTACCGCCTCGCCTCTTCTTGCGTTGAACCCACTATATTATACAGTCATTGGCTGGTTTCAGATAGGCGGTTTCAGGCGACCCAGGAATGGCTCAAAAATGGATCTGCCTCCCACCTCGGTCTTGTACTGACCCTGTCCTCCAGCATCCTCAAAGTGGCTCAACACTATCAAAGTGTTAGCAAATTTCTGAGCTGCGTACCATTTGTCTCTTCAGCAGCTAGAGCTGCCAAGTCCCTTGCATCCCAGAGCATTGTACCATCGAGTTACGTATTGTACCATAGAGTTTTCCCTCCCAAATGGCTAGAGCGTCCGGGGGGGACCATAGAGTTTTCCCCCCAGAAATGCCTAGAGCGGCCACTGCGTCCCATCACTTGGGAATATAGCACTTCCGGGTAACGTCATCACGCCGACGACGTAGGGGGAGGTTGGGAATCTCCTGGGTGGGGGAACCCCTGGCCGGACCGGGGGCTTGGTAGCCGTATCAGCGTCTGGACACGGAAGTACGCAAGTGAGGTGGATTGGTGACGTGAAAAAAAAAAATAAACCCAAATCATGGCAAGGGGACGGTGTACTACAGCCGTCGGACAGCACAAAAGCACCCCCCGCTTGGGATATGGCCACTTAGCAGGGGAGTGTGTGGACGGGCTTCTGCCGCTCCATTTTGAGCTGGCCTGATTTGGGACACCTACCAGGCGCCCCAAGCTGCCAGTCTAGAACCAGCCGCACACTCTCAGCCCAACCTACCTTGTAGGGCTGTTGGGAAGGATACATTGGATTAGGGAAGAACAATGTGACTCGTTTTGGATTCCCGCTGAGGAGAAAGGCAGGGTATAAAGGAAACGAATTCATCCATCCATTCATTAAACGCTCACATGTACAATGGCCCCTCTATTGCCTGATCACAGCAGGTTCTCAAACAGAGCAGAAAAACTGAACTTTCCCAGGTGGAACAAAGAGAAGAGAAAAGCCTTGACTTTTGGAACATTTGGAGGTAATTCTAAGAAGAGTCGCTAATCTTCTAATTCGAAGAAGGTAATTCTAAGAAGAATCTCTAATCTTCACCCAAAGGGTGATTAACACATGGAATTCACTGCCACAGGAGGTGGCGGCGGCTACAAGCATAGCCAGCTTCAAGAGGGGATTGGATAAGCATATGGAGCAGAGGTCCATCAGTGGCTATTAGCCTCAGCATATTGTTGGAACTCTCTGTCTGGGGCAAGTGATGCTCTGTATTCTTGGTGCTGGGGGGGGGGGCACAGTGGGAGGGCTTCTAGTGTCCTAGCCCCAATGATGGACCGGCTGATGGCACTTGGTTTTTTGGGCCCCTGTGTGACCCAGAGTGTTGGACTGGATGTGCCATTGGCCTGATCCAACATCTTATGTTCTTATATCATATTATTACCACTGGCTACCAGAGGTGGTCTTAGCCACACAAAGTATGCAAAAATCTTCCATGTGAACAGGGGAAGGGGCTAACCCCTATGGTACATACGGAGACATTGCCGACTTTTACAACAGGTCTTCCAAAGCTGGGAATGATTCCAGGAGACAGCTGACTTTGGGCTGCCAGACAAACCCAGTGTGAACACCCCATCTGGGAGAAATGTCAGCCTCTTGCTTTGCTATTATCTCCGCAGAAGAGGAGGGCTTATCCAGGAATCGCTAGCAAAGAAAGCATTCAGCTGTTATCATCCCCTTCGGAGAGTGCAGCCCATTCTCCCTACGGCTCCCTCTGCGCCATGTAATAAAAACAGCATCTGTCCAGGTAAAAGCTCAGTATTCAGCAGAAGGGCGTGGGGGAGGGGGGGAATCCATCAAACACTGTGCTTTGCAGAAAGTAGATTTCACCTCTCTCTCCCTTTCATTCACAAGAGCTCTGCTGGATCAGACTGAAGCTGCATCCAGGAAGGAGGAGAAGAGAAGAAGAGAAGAGAAGGGATTGGATTTATCCACTCTTTGCCAGCCAAAGGAGTCTCAGTGCGGCTTACAAATCTCCTTTCCCTTCCCCTCCCCACAACAGACACCCTGTGAGGTGGGTGGGGCAGAGAGGGCTCTCACAGCAGCTGCCCTTTCAAGGACAGAGTCTCAGTGCGGCTTACAAATCTCCTTTCCCTTCCCCTCCCCACAACAGACACCCTGTGAGGTGGGTGGGGCTGAGAAAGCTCTCACAGCAGCTGCCCTTTCAAGGACAGAGTCTCAGAGATGCTCACAATCTCCTTTATCTCCCTCCCCCACAACAGACACCCTGTGAGGTGGGTGGGGCTGAGAGGGCTCTGACAGAAGCTGCCCTTTCAAGGACAACCTCTGCCAGAGCGATGGCTGACCCAAGGCCATTCCAGCAGGTGCAAGCGGAGGAGTGGGGAATCAAACCCGGTTCTCCCAGATAAGAGTCCGCACACTTCACCACTACACCAAACTTGCTCAGCACTTCAAACATACTCAGAATATTTAGAACATAAACTTAGTAATATTCATTCTTGAATGAACAGTAGAATAATTAATAAACAATCCACGGAACAACCATAAGGTGGAACAGGTAAAGTGTCAGACATATATCACGAAGTCCTTAGTAGGAGTTAACGGACTAGTCTGTTCATGCTTTTTCCTCTGTCCACAACAAAACAGATCCCGTTCCACCCACTAAGAAGACGACGACACCCTTCGCTAGTCAAAGGAGCCTCAGAGCGGCTTACAATCTCTTTTCCCTTCCCCTCCCCACAACAGACACCTTGTGAGGTAGGTGGGGCTGAGAGAGCTCTGACAGAAACTGCTCTTGAGCAGAACAGCCCTGAGAGAACTTGTGGCTGACCCAGGAACACAGCAGCAGGTGTATGTGGAGAAGAAGTGGGGAATCAACCCCCACTCCTCCACATACACCTGCTGGTGTGACCTTGGGTCAGTCACAAGGAGGAGGAGGAGGAGGAAGAAGAAGGGGTCCAGAGGAGGGTGACGAAGATGGTGAGGGGTCTGGAGACCAAGTCCTATGCAGAAAGGTTGAAGGAGCTGGGCATGTTTAGCCTGGAGAGGAGGTGACTGAGAGGTGATAGGATCACCATCTTCAAGTCCTTGAAGGGCTGTCATACAGAGGATGGTGCGGAATTGTTCTCTGTGGCCCCGGAAGGTAGAACCAATGGGTTGAAATTAAGTCAAAAGAGTTTCCGGCTCAACATTAGGAAGAACTTCCTGACCGTTAGAGCGGTTCCTCAGTGGAACAGGCTTTCTCAGGAGGTGGTGGGCTCTCCTTCCTTGGAGGTTTTTAAGCAGAGGTTGGATGGCCATCTGACAGCAATGCGGATCCTGTGAATTTAGGGGGAGGCACTTGGAATTCCCTTCATTGTGCAGAGGGTTGGACTAGATGACCCTCGGGGTCCCTTCCAACTCTCCCAGATAAGAGTCTGCACACTTAACCACTACACCAAACTGGCTCTCCAGTGAGTGCCCCCCCTACATGACATGCCCACCTCACCTGGAATAGATGTATACCAGGGGTGGCCAAACTTGCTTAACATAAAAGCCATATAGAATAAATGTTGGATGTTTGAGAGCCACAAGGAAGGAAGGAAGGAAGGAAGGAAGGAAGGAAGGAAGGAAGGAAGGAAGGAAGGAAGGAAGGAAGGAAGGAAGGAAGGAAGGAAGGAAGGAAGGAAGGGAGGGAGGGAGGGAGGGAGGGAGGGAGGGAGGAAGGAAGGAAGGAAGGAAGGAAGGAAGGAAGGAAGGAAGGGAGGAAAGGAGGGAGGAAAGGAGGGAGGAAGGAGGGAAGGGAGGGAGGAAGGAGGGAAGGGAGGGAGGGAGGAAAGGAGGGAGGGAGGGAGGAAGGAAGGAAGGAAGGGAGGGAGGGAGGGAGGGAGGGAGGAAGGGAGGGAGGAAAGGAGGGAGGAAAGGAGGGAGGAAAGGAGGAAGGAAGGAAGGAAGGAAGGAAGGAAGGAAGGAAGGAAGGAAGGAAGGAAGGAAGGAAGGAAGGAAGGAAGGAGAGGTGGAAAGAAAGCAATTTTTAACTTTAAATACATTCTCCAAGCTTTCAGCCAACAGGGTAGTAAGTAGGGGCTTTGAGAGCCACACAATATGTGTGAAAGAGCCACACGTAGCTCCTGAGCCACAGTTTGGCCACCCCTGGCACATCAGTGATGTTGGAGGTGATACTGTTTTCTGGGCAAAATGCTGTGGTTTGAAGCTAATTCTACCTTGAGTTGTGCCCAAAAACTAATGCTGACATTACTCACACGCAGGGCTTTTTTTTTGTAGTAGGAACTGCTTTGCATATTAGGCCACATCCCCATAATGTAGCCAATCCTCCAAGAGCTCACAGGGCTCTTTGTCCAGGGGTGTGTTGCCTAATATGCAAAGGAGTTCCTGCTACAAGAAAGCCCTGGTGACATGACTACGTCACTTCCAGGTGGGGTGGGGACATCGCGTTTGGGGCGGTCACTTTTCCCCACTGGCCAGAAGCCAGCAGCAGAGAGGAGTGCTAGAAACTGGGGGATTCCCCATGCAGCAGGCAAGCCTCATATTCTGTAATACCCCTCGTAAACCGGGGGATTCCCTATGCACCTTGCAACTCTTGTATTGTGTTATACCCCACTCAGAGCCCCACCATCTCCAGGCTGCGTCCCCAAATCCCCAGGAATTTTCCAACCCAGAGTTGGCAACCCTAGACTGAAGTCTTTCCCGCCACGTAGCAAATCTGGTCCTTTTAACTGGAGATGCTGAGGACTGGGCGCGGGACCTTCTGCATGCCAAGCAGATGCTCGACCACTGGGCGCCAGCCCCTCGCCCCAGTGCATTCAGTGTGCTCCTTCCCTGAAGGACCCCAAGGCAAACTGAGGCCGCCAATTGCGTTGTATGGCTGGAACAGGGATGCATGATCTTCTGGGGTCTTTTTGTAGAAAAAGAGGTGCCGGAGCTCATCAGCAGAACTCATTTGCATATGCCACTCACCCTGGGCCCGGACATCTCCGAAACATGTCTGACATGTTACTGTTTTATGGTTTACCACGCTAATGCAACCCAGATCAAATTGGTTAATTTTACTGTTCTGCTATTGGTTTTTAACTTTGTACCACTTGGCATTCCAAACCCCACCAGCTATATGTGGTTCTGCTTACTGTACCTCATTCCTCATCTGAAGAAGAAGATGATGATATTGGATTTATATCCTGCCCTCCACTCCAAAGAGTCTCAGAGCGGCTCACAATCTCCTTTCCCTCCCCCCCCCCACAACAGACACCCTGTGAGGTAGATGAAGATATTGGATTTATATCCCGCCCTCCACTCCAAAGAGTCTCAGAGCGGCTCACAATCTCCTTTCCCTTCCTCCCCCACAACAGACACCCTGTGAGGTAGATGAAGATACTGGATTTATATCCCGCCCTCCACTCCGAAGAGTCTCAGAGAGGCTCACAATCTCCTTTACCTTCCTCCCCCACAACAGACACCCTGTGAGGTAGATGAAGATATTGGATTTATATCCCGCCCTCCACTCCGAAGAGTCTCAGAGCGGCTCACAATCTCCTTTACCTTCCTCCCCCACAACAGACACCCTGTGAGGTAGATGAAGATACTGGATTTATATCCCGCCCTCCACTCCGAAGAGTCTCAGAGTGGCTCACAATCTCCTTTCCCTTCCTCCCCCACAACAGACACCCTGTGAGGTGGGTGGGGCTGGAAAGGGCTCTCACAGCAGCTGCCCTTTCAAGGACAACCTCTGCCAGAGCTATGGCTGACCCAAGGCCATTCCAGCAGGTGCAAGTGGAGGAGTGGGGAATCAAACCCGGTTCTCCCAGATAAGAGTCCGCTCACTTAACCACTACACCAAACTGGCTCTCCACACCAAAGAAGTGTGCATGCACACGAAAGCTTACGTTCTGAATAAAACTAAGTTGGTCTTAAAGGTGCAATCGACTCCTATTGTGTTCTACTGCTTCAGACCAACACGGCTGCCTGTGTGGCTCTATCTCCGAAAGGTGTCCTCAATTACATCAGTTCAGCATCTACCTTAAAATGCTTCTTGAATTAGAATTGTCATAATAAAACCTTACTCCCATCCAATGTTCCCGCTAAGCTGCAGAAGCTTGTGAACAAAAATTCTACTTTGTGAGCTATCGGGGCTAAAGTTGTGAGCTGTTGCATAAATTATTGTTTTTGGGGTCGTCTTTCCCGAGCTGAGACAAAAATGTGTGAGCTAAGGCTAAAAATCTGTGAGCGAGCTCATGCGAACTCAGCTTAGAGGGAACACTGCTCCCAAGCATACTTTTTCGGCTACTTTCTCCTAAGTGGCCACAGTGGCAGGATGAAGATTTCCATCGGTCTGCTTTACGTGTTTCAGTTCTTTCCCCATTTTTGTGGGGGGAAATATTAGAAAGTTTGTCAAATCTTAAGAGTTCGGCAAAATTCTAACAGGGGAGGTTGAACAGCGGAGCCCAGAAGCAAGTCTTTTTTTTTGTGGGGGAGGTTTTGGGCGAGGTTAAGAAAGAAAGAGCACAATAAAATGTAGAGGTCCCGGAGCACCGCTCCTGTGAGCTCCTGCCCAAAACGAGGCCGGATGAGCCTCATCTCCTCCGCCTGTGCCCCGGAGGGCTTGTCGTTGAATGCAAGCTCTGACGCATCCCGAGCATGTGCTCTTCCTCTCAACCCTAGGTCTGCAGGGATGCTGCCCTCCACAATGCCCTTTTTGTGGCTGAATCGCATTAGCCGAGGGCATTTATTCTTCAGGCTTCAGAAAAGGGCATTCAAGTTGTCTCCTGGTTGACATGACCCTCCGAGCCCTCTGGGAAGCGCCTCTTTGTACATTTCCTTCCCAAACATTTATCAAGTTCAGGCTGCTTTCTGTGGCAGCCGTCCCCACGCACCGCCGGCCTCCCCTCCAGGTCTCTCTCTCTCTCCCTCTCTCTCTCTCTCTCTCTCTCGACTGGCCTCCTATTGTCACGCACACGCAAGCGAGGAGTCGGACCCATAGAGTTGCCAATCCCCAGGCCTTGAGCCTTTTGGAGTTTAGTGCCATGTTGAAATCTTACCGGAGACTTTTTGTCCCATTCGTCCACTGAGAATTCTACATGCAGGCCTTGGACTCGCCGAAAAAGGATCTTGTGGGGTTTGCAGCTTTTTTTTTGCAACTCATGGATGCATCAGAAACGCTTTGCTATTTTTTCTGAGCTTTTGTCTTTGGTCGAAGAAGAAGAAGAATTGCAGATTTATACCCTGCCTTTCTCCCTAAATCAGAGTCTCAGAGCGGCTTACAGTCTCCTATATCTTCTCTCCCCCACAACAGACACCCTGTGAGGTGGGTGGGGCTGGAGAGGGCTCTCCCAGAAGCTGCCCTTTCAAGGACAGAGTCTCCGAGTGGCCTACAATCTCCTTTCCCTTCCTCCCCCACAACAGACACCCTGTGAGGTGGGTGGGGCTGAGAAGGCTCTCACAGCAGCTGCCCTTTCAAGGACAGAATCTCAGAGCGGCTCACAATCTCCTTTCCCTTCCTCCCCCACAACAGACACCCTGTGAGGTGG
The DNA here is from genome assembly GCF_032191835.1 of Heteronotia binoei. Taxonomy (NCBI): domain Eukaryota; kingdom Metazoa; phylum Chordata; class Lepidosauria; order Squamata; family Gekkonidae; genus Heteronotia; species Heteronotia binoei. Next base: position 13,894,785 of record NC_083243.1, read on the forward strand.
GTGGGGCTGGAGAGGGCTCTCCCAGAAGCCGCCCTTCCAACGACAGAGTCTCCAAGTGGCCTACAATCTCCTTTCCCTTCCTCCCCCACAACAGACACCCTTTGAGGTGGGTGGCGCTGGAGAGGGCTCTCCCAGAAGCTGCCCTTTCAAGGACAGAGTCTCCGAGTGGCCTACAATCTCCTTTCCCTTGCTCCCCCACAACAGACACCCTGTGAGGTGGGTGGGGCTGGAGAGGGCTCTCCCAGCAGCTGCCCTTTCAAGGATAGAGTCTCCGAGTGGCCTACAATCTCCTTTCCCTTCCTCCCCCACAATGGACACCCTGTGAGGTGGGTGGGGCTGAGAGGGCTCTCACAGCAGCTGCCCTTTCAAGGACAGAGTCTCCGAGAGGCCTACAATCTCCTTTCCCTTCCTCCCCCACAACAGACACCCTGTGAGGTGGGTGGGGCTGAGAGGGCTCTCACAGCAGCTGCCCTTTCGAGGACAGAGTCTCAGAGCAGCCTACAATCTCCTTTCCCTTCCTCCCCCACAACAGACACCCTTTGAGGTGGGTGGGGCTGGAGAGCGCTCTCACAGCAGCTGCCCTTTCAAGGACAGAGTCTCAGAGCAGCCTACAATCTCCTTTACCCTCCTCCCACACAACAGACACCCTGTGAGGTGGGTGGGGCTGAGAGGGCTCTGACACAGCTGCCCTTTCAAGGACAACCTCTGCCAGAGCTATGGCTGACCCAAGGCCATTCCAGCAGCTGCAAGTGAAGGAGTGGGGAATCAAACCCAGTTCTCCCAGATAAGAGTCCTCACACTTAACCACTACCCCAGACTGTTTCTCCCTTCTGTGGTGGGAGCACCCTATGCTAGAAGAGGATTTGAAGCTGGAATAATCCAGTTGATCTCCTGTTCATTGGGACTCCTTTGATGGAACTGTGAATCTTTTGGTGAATTGTTATTGCTATTTAGTCTTCTATTGAACATATTTGTATGATTTTGTTTCAATACATTCTTAGTTATTTGATCACTATAACTTCGGTTGTGCTGTCTTAATCCCCATGTGGGGGCAGGGGATCCCCCGGTTTGGAGGCCTTCCCCCGCTTCAGGGTCATCAGAAAGCGGGACGGGGGAGGGAAATGTCTGCTGGGCACTCCCTTATGCCCTATGGAGAACGATTCCCATAGGGTATCATGGAGAATTGATCTGCAGGTATCTGGGGCTCGGGGGGGGGGGTCTGTTTTTTCTTGTTTATAATTTTTATTGATTATTGATTAAAAAGACAATAATCTTTTTAATGACAAACATTACATACAGTATGTATAGACCATAACAGACAATGACATCAACATAAATAAGGGTAAAGGGAACAGTGATATCTCACTATCCACTCTCTTGTATACAGCGTTGTGATTTTAAAGTAAAAGATTAGAAATATCAAGACTCAATCAATATCACCTAATTAGCATGGCACATTATCTGTTCATTATTCTGGCAGATCCATTTCTCTTTCTAGTTTTTGTCAACATTTTCCCTTCGTCATCCATGCATAAAATAAACTCCAGTTTTTTCCTTGGTTTTGATCTTAACAGATTTGAAAGCATATCCATCTCAGCTGTATCCAATACCTTGACAATTAACTCATCCATTGTTGGCATTTCTGTTTTTTTTCCAAAACTGAGCTAACAATAACCTCGCCGCAGTATTGTCATGGTCTATCAGATGTTTCTCTGCTTTATCCAATCTATCTGGCAATAAGTTCAAGAGAGAAAAAACTCTGGCTTAAAAGGAACAACAGTTTTCAACATTTTTTGAAGCATTTCATGGACTTTCCTCCAATATTTCTTAACTCTTTTACACGTCCACCAAGTATGAAAAAAGGTCCCCGGGGGGGGGCTGTTTTTTGAGGTAGAGGCATCAAAATTTCAGCATACTATCAAGTACCTCTCCCCAAAATACCCCCCATGTTTCAAAAGGATTGGACCAGGGGGTGCAATTCTATGAGCCCCCAAAGAAGGTGCCCCCATCCTTCATTGGACATATGGACATATGAAGCTGCCTTCTACTGAATCAGACCCTTGGTCCATCAAAGTCACTATTGTCTATTCAGACTGGCAGCGGCTCTCCAGGGTCTCAAGCTGAGATTTTTCACACCTATTTGCCTGGACCCTTTTTTGGAGATGCCAGGGATTGAACCTGGGACCTTCTGCTTACCAAGCGGATGCTCTACCACTGAGCCACCGTCCCTCCCTTCATTATTTCCAATGGAGGGACAGCACTTAAAAGGAGTGCAGCTGCCTTTGGAGTTCGATCGTGCTTGTCCCACCCTTGCTCTGGGCTCCACGCCCAAAGTCTCCTGGCTCCACCCCCAAAGTCCCCAGATATTTCTTGAATTGGACTTGGCAACCCTGTGTCTCCGCCACTATTGCTGTTGTCGCAAACGGAGCGGTCTGCGCATCAATCGTGCCCAAAGGCCTGGGGAAGTATTTGCTGCGGGAGCTGTTAGCCTGCGAAAACACCCTCCTAGCGAGGCCAATCGCTTGAAGCTATACCCTGTGAAGCTGAGAAAGTTAAAATAAGTTTCGGAACAGATTTCTCCATGTAAGGAGCCTTGCGCCTTGAAAGCTCTGACTTTGAAGAGGTCAAATGGTGGGTCAAGGTGACCCAAATTCTCTGCCCAGGAGAACAATGCGTGCTTCTCACCACTTATTCTACCTCTGCTCAAAGAATACAGGAACACTGAAACTCAGGGAGGGCCGACAAAGGAAATGGTTCAGCCAGGGGCTCAAGTCCAAGGCCAGCGAGTGCTTTGCGCCAGTTGTAATGTAGTGGTTAAGAAAGGTGGACTCTTAATCTGGAGACCTGGGTTTGATTCTCCACTCCTCCTCCACATGCAGCCTTCAGGGTGACCTTAGGCTAGTCACAGTTATGGTTGCCAATCTCCAGGTGGGGAAACAAGGTTACAAAAAACCTCCGCGCAAACCAGCCTCCAAAGTTATACACAAATCATATACTTCAATAGTGATTCAAGAAATGTTCAAATATCATTACAAATAGGGTTGCCAAGTCCAATTCAAGAAATATCTGGGGACTTTGGGGGTGGAACCAGGAGACTTTGGGGGTGGAGCCAGGAACAAGGGTGTGACAAGCATCACTGAACTCCAAGGGAGTTCTGGCCATCACTTTTAAAGGGACTGCACACTTTTTAAGTGCCTTCCTTCCGTAGGAAATAATGAAGGATAGGGGCACCATTTTGGGGGGCTCATAGAATTGGACCCCCTGGTCCAATCTTTTTGAAACTTGGAGGGGATTTTGAGGAGAGGCACCTATGCTGAAACTGTGGTGCCTCTACCTCAAAAAACAGCCCCCCCCCCGAGCCCCAGATACCTGCGGATCAATTCTCCATTATCCCCAAGGGGACTAAAGGAGTTCCCAGCAGACATTCCCTTCCCGCCTCTGCTTTCTGATGGCCCTGAAGCAGGGGGAGGGGCTCCAAGTCAGGGGGAGGGGCTTCAACCCGGGGGATCCCCCGCCTGGGCGTTGGCAACCCTGATTACAAAGCATCCGTATAAAATCTTGACAAAGCAGAGTATAGGAGAGCATTTACTCTTCTCAGATTTGATATGTTACCGTCAGCTATTATTGAAGGCAGATACACAGGACAATTATACGAGGAGAGACTGTGTATTTGTGGGGACAATAAACCGGAAGATAGGGAGCATGTACTATTCCAATGTAAATTATATCAGCATATTAGGGCCGAGTATATACTCCCGATCTGTGCCAGTGTCCCTGGAAGAAATATTAGATTTCAGCTAGACAGATTATTGGCTGATAGGAACAAAGGAACCACTTTATGTGTGGCAAAGTTTGCTTCGCGAGCCATAAGTCTCCGGAAGCAATTCTTAAGGGGAATACCCAATTGAACGCCTTGGTTCTGGAATTTAATCAGTGTTTTGGGGAGGAAATTATATTTTATACTGTCTATGTTTTATTCTCATTATAGTATTGCCTAATTATATTTTATACTGTGTATGTTTTATTCCCATTTTACTACTATAAAATAAAGGTGTATAAGGAACATGTGCGCTCACCCAAAGTCACTCAGAAACAAATGAATGTCCAATACTCCTCAACAAAGAGCCCCGTGGCGCAGGGTGGTAAAGCTGCAGTACTGCAGTCGGAGCCCTCTGCTCACGACCTGAGTTCGATCTCAGTGGAAGCTGGTTCAAGTAGCCGGCCCGAGGTTGACTCAGCCTTCCATCCTTCCGAGGTCGCTCAAATGAGTACCCAGCTGTCAGGCCATGTTTCATTGAAGTTATTGATATTTACTGATCATGCTTATTCTATGCTTACTAACCCCACGACTGAATAAAACATCATGCCACTAACCCTGGGCCCTGCGAGAGAAAGCGGAGGGGTGGGAATGGAAGGTGCCCAAACTCCAAAGGCCAGTACAGACCTTTGAAGTGCAAAACGCCAAGTTCGCCTCCCTGGCGCCTCCCAAGCAAGGCGAGGACATCACCAAGGGGGAGAGTGCCTCCACCACCGGTACCAGATCAGCAGGCGTGTGAAAGTATTGCTCGCAGGGACAACTGTAGTTTTATTATGAGAAATAGTTTAAAGCCCAAAAGCCTTTGAAGTGTATACATAAAGGCCAATGGTTCAAGCCGCCCGTTATCAGTTTCAATGAATCCATGTAGAGAGTAACATTGTCGTAATCAGTAAATGAAACTTAGTCTTAGAACAAAGACGAGTCTGATCATTTTGAAACTTCAATGAACCCTTTGCTGACACCAGCTTGCTGGGGGGAAAGCGCAGATGACTGGGGAAGGCAATGGCAAACCATCCCGTAAAAAAGTCTGCCGTGAAAACGTCGTGAAAGCAACATCACTCCAGAGTCGAAAACGACTGGTGCTTGCACAGGGGAATGCCTTTACCTTTTTTACTCCTCGACAACTGGGTGTAGGCAAAAATTCCAATGGTGAACAATGCTCCTAAGAGTTTTTATTCCAATAGGGAAGTCTTTCACGGCGAACAATGCTCCAAAAAGTTTTTCTTCTGTACAGCAAGGCACAGGAAGTGATACGAGACACAGTAGTACTTTATCCCACGTTTCGCATTTGCTTCTACAAGCTTTCAAGAAAGGTGGTTGTTTTTTTAATCTCATTCAAATGCTGATTGCTTTTAATAACTTCTATTCCGTATGTTCAATTTTAAGAAATTCTCAGCATTGTTCTCCGTGCAAGACTTTGCCACTGGAATTTTGGCTTACACCCAGTTGTTGAAGAGTATTGGACACTAATTTGTGTCTGAGTGACTTTGGGAGACGGTACACGTTTCTTACACATCTTTGATGTTATACAGATTTGTAATGATTTTTGAACATTTCTTGAATAATTATTGAAGTATATGATTTGTGTATAAGTTTGGAGGCTGGTTTTTGCGGAGGTTTTTTGTAACCTTGTTTCCCTGCTCCATTATCCACATAGCTCTTTGTTGGTTGCTCAATCCCCAGGTGGGGGTGGGGGATCCCCCGGTTTGAAGGCCCTCCCTCCGCTTAAGGGTCATCAGAAAGCAGGGCGGGAGGGAATGTCTGCTGGGCACTCAATTATTCCCTATGGAGACCAAGTCCCCTAGGGGTATAATGGTGAATTGATCTGTGGGTATCTGAAGCTCTGGGGGAGCTGTTTGTTGAGATAGAGGCACCAAATTTGCAGCATAGCATCCGGTGCATTTCCCCAAAATACCCTCCAAGTTTCAAAAATGTTGGGCCAGGGGATCCAATTCTATGAGCCCCCCCCAAAAAATGTACCCCTATCCTTCATTATTTCCAATGGAGTTAAGGCACTGAAAAGGTGTGCGGTCCCTTGAAATGTGATGGCCAGAACTCCCTTTGGAGTTCAATGATGCTTGTCACAACCTTGCTCCTGGCTCCACCTCCAAAGTCCCCAGATATTTCTTGAACTGGACTTGGCAACCCTAGTCACAGTTCTTTCTGAACTCTCTCGGCCCCACCTGCCTCACAGGGTTGTGGGGAGAGGAAGGGAAGGCGATTGTAAGCCACTCCGAGACGCCTTTCTTCTATTTCATTTATGAGGTGATTTGCCATTTATGAGGTGATCTGCCCCAACCTTTCTGAGCCTGTTGGCACCTTCAGAATGCTGACACAACATGGTGGGCAAAGCCACAAGATGGCTGCCGCAAGAGGCAGAGCCAGACACAAAATGATTGCCATAGCGGAATCAAACCTGGTTCTCCTGGATAAGAGGCGCATGCCGGTCACGTGTGCTTGCTCTGTTCAAGCCAAGGAGGAGGGAAAGAGCGGAAGGGACTTGGGAGAGCTTGCTTGCCTGGTCTCTCTGCCCTAGCCGGTCCCCGGCTCGCACTCTCCTACTGATTAAAGTGCAGCACATACCACTACCTTGAGCTGGGGAAGGCTGTGCAGCTGGTTGTTGACTCTGGGCTGCTGGCTCTGGAGTCTGTACTCTGAACAGTGGCACCAGGGACCTAGAAGGGGCAGGGCTTGTCAGTCCAACCCTTGCACAGTCTCCTCAGGGCTGGCCTTAAGGCAATTGGAGCAATTTGGCCAAATTGGGCCCCCGCAGGCCACTCCTAAGGGCCCCCCCCCCCGTACCAGGGCAATCAAGATGGATTTTATTTATATCTCGAAGATTCTGCAGACTTTGGCTGTGAACTGGGGCCCCATAAAATTTTTTCCAGTGGGGCCTCAGAGTTTCGAATTGGGCCCCACTGGCTGGCCCTGAGTCTCATAATTCCTGGGCCCGAGTCGCATGAAGTCTTGGGTTGGCAATTTTGGGAGAAGGGAGATTGCCCCCCAGGAGTGGGCAGGGCTGTGGAGAACCCCTAGATTTAGAGGCCCTAGGCTTCAGCCTACTTAGCCTATACATAAATCCGGCACAGGTTGGCACACCAAATTGGTTCTTTTAGGGCTGCCAAGCCCCCGATCCGGGCAGGGATTTCCCCTCCCCCTACGTCGCCAGTGTGATGACGTCACCCAGAAGTGAAGTCATCGTGCTGGCGAAGTCATGCAGAGGCCGCTCTTGGTGTTTCTGGGAAAACTCTATGGTTTTCCCGGATGCTCTAGTCATTTGGGAGGGAAGACTCTATGGTACAAGGCTACGCTGGCTGATCTCCCACCGCTCCAGGACGTAGAAGACTTGGCAACCCTAGGCTCTTTGGTGGGAGCAACTGGTGGGAGATCAACCAGCCTAGCCTTATATATATTTTTCTCTCTCTGCCACATAATAAAACTGCGCTGCATTCACAGACTTCTTTGGACAATATTTCTATGTACGCTTTGGAGCTATGTGAATATTGTTAGCAAGTAAGGCAAGATTCCTGAGATGATTAAAGCAATCTTTTACAGAAATAGGTTCTGTGTCATCAGAATATGCTACAATAACCGTTTTAGCATCTGTAACCAGACTCGAGACCAATTTAATCGCTGGAACAGCTACCAATCCTTTTAAATACCCTAGCAGAATTATCTTAGGATCCGGAGGTATATTACTCCATAATATATCATTGATAAACTGGCTTTTAATGTTTCAATGAATATTTCTTAGAGGCCCATTGAAAGTTCTACACACACACGGGATTTTAGTTGAACTGGGGTAATTCGTTATGGTAGCCCCAATATTTAGAGGCAGTATACACCTGATAACTCTATACTGAGGACAGATATTAGGAGATAGGAATCTCCACAATATCAGAACATGCTGGGGGGGGGGCACAGGGGGGGAAGAGTGTCGCGGGGGTCACAGTCCAGGGAAGGGGAAACTTGATGGCTGGTTAAGAACACAAGAACATAAGAGAAGCCATGTTGATCAGGCAAATGGCCGTCCAGTCCAACAATCTGGGTCACACATAAGAACATCAGAAAAGCCATGTTGGATCAGGCCAATGGCCCATCCTGTCCAACACTCTGTGCCACACTTAAGAACATAAGAGAAACCATGCTGGATCAGGCCAATGGTCCATCCAGTCCAACACTCTGTGTCACACTTAAGAACATAAGAGAAGCCATGTTGGATCAGGCCAATGGCCCAACCAGTCCAAAACTCTGTGTCACACTTAAGAACATCAGAGAAGCCATGCTGGATCAGACCAATGGCCCATCCTGTCCAGCACTGGGTCACATAAGAACATAAGAGAAGCCATGTTGGATCAGGCCAATGGCCCATCCTGTTCAACACTCTGTGTCACACTTAAGAACATGAGAGAAACCACGCTGGGTCTGGCCAATGGTCCATCCAGTGCAACACTCTGGGTCACACTTAAGAACATAAGAGAAGCCATGTTGGATCAGGCCAATGGCCCATCCAGTCCAATACTCTTTGTCACACTTAAGAACATAAGAAAAGTCATGTTGGATCAGGTCAATGGCCCATCCAGTCCAACACTCTGTGTAACATAAGAACATAAGAGAAGCCATGTTGGACCAGGCCAGTGGCTCATCCAGTCCAACACTCTGTGTCACACATAAGAACATAAGAGAAGCCATGTTGGATCAGGCCAAAGGCCCATCCAGTGCAACACTCTGGGTCACACTTAAGAACATAAGAGAAGACATGTTGGATCAGGCCAATGGCCCATCCGATCCACTCTGGGTCACACTTAAGAACATAAGAGAAGCCATGCTGGATCAGGCCAAAGGCCCATCCAGTGCAACACTCTATGTCACACTTAAAAACATAAGAGAAGCCATGTTGGATCAGGCCAGTGGCCCATCCAGTGCAACACTCTGGGTCACACTTAAGAACATAAGAGAAGACATGTTGTATCAGGCCATCCAGTGCAACATTCTGTGTCACACTTAAGAACATAAGAGAAGCCATGTTGGATCAGGCCAGTGGCCCATCCAGTGCAACACTCTGGGTCACACTTAAGAACATAAGAGAAGCCATGTTGGATCAGGTCAATGGCCCATCCAGTCCAACACTCTGGGTCACACTTAAGAACATAAGAGAAGCCATGTTGGATCAGGCCAAAGGTCCATTCAGTGCAACACTCTGGGTCACACTTAAGAACGCAAGAGAAGCCATGTTGGATCAGGCCAATGGCCCATCCAGTCCAACACTCTGGGTCACACTTAAGAACATAAGAGGAGCTATGTTGGATCAGGCCAGTGGCCCATCCAGTGCAACACTCTGTGTCACACTTAAGAACATAAGAGAAGCCATGTTGGATCAGGCCATCCAGTGCAACATTCTGTGTCACACTTAAGAACATAAGAAAAGCCATGTTGGATCAGGCCAGTGGCCCATGCAGTGCAACACTCTGGGTCATACTTAAGAACATAAGAGAAGCCATGTTGGATCAGGCCAATGGCCCATCCTGTCCAACACTCTGTGCCACACTTAAGAACATAAGAGAAACCATGCTGCATCAGGCCAATGGTCCATCCAGTCCAACACTCTGTGTCACACTTAAGAACATCAGAGAAGCCATGCTGGATCAGACCAATGGCCCATCCTGTCCAGCACTGTGTCACATAAGAACATAAGAGAAGCCATGTTGGATCAGGCCAATGGCCCATCCTGTTCAACACTCTGTGTCACACTTAAGAACATAAGAGAAGCCATGTTGGATCAGGCCAATGGCCCATCCAGTCCAATACTCTTTGTCACACTTAAGAACATAAGAAAAGTCATGTTGGATCAGGTCAATGGCCTATTCAGTCCAACACTCTGTGTAAGAGGAGCCATGTTGGATCAGGCCAGTGGCCCATCCAGTCCAACACTCTGTGTCACACATAAGAACATATAAGAAACCGTGCTGGATCAGGCCAATGGTCCATCCAGTCCAACGCTCTGTGTCACACTTAAGAACATAAGAGAAGCCATGTTGGATCAGGCCAAAGGCCCATCCAGTGCAACACTCTGGGTCACACTTAAGAACATAAGAGAAGCCATGTTGGATCAGGCCAATGGCCCATCCAGTCCAACACTCTGTGTCACACTTAAGAACATAAGAGAAGCCATGCTGGATCAGGCCAATGGCCCATCCAGTGCAACACTCTATGTCACACTTAAGAACATAAGAGAAGCCATGCTGGATCAGGCCAATGGCCCATCCAGTCCAACACTCTGTGTCACACTTAAGAACATAAGAGAAGCCATGTTGGATCAGGCCAATGGCCCATCCAGTCCAACACTCTGTGTCACACTTAAGAACATAATAGAAGCCATGTTGGATCAGGCCATCCAGTGCAACATTCTGTGTCACACTTAAGAACATAAGAGAAGCCATGTTGGATCAGGCCAGTGGCCCATCCAGTGCAACACTCTGGGTCACACTTAAGAACATAAGAGAAGCCATGTTGGATCAGGCCAGTGGCCCATCCAGTCCAACACTCTGTGTCACACATAAGAACATATGAGGAATCATGCTGGATCAGGCCAATGGTCCATCCAGTCCAACGCTCTGTGTAACACTTAAGAACATAAGAGAAGCCATGTTGGATCAGGCCAAAGGCCCATCCAGTGCAACACTCTGGGTCACACTTAAGAACATAAGAGAAGCCATGTTGGATCAGGCCAATGGCCCATCCAGTCCAACACTCTGTGTCACACTTAAGAACATAAGAGAAGCCATGTTGGATCAGGCCATCCAGTGCAACATTCTGTGTAACACTTAAGAACATAAGAGAAGCCATGTTGGATCAGGCCAGTGGCCCATCCAGTACAACACTCTGGGTCACACTTAAGAACGTAAGAGAAGCCATGTTGGATCAGGCCAGTGGCCCATCCAGTCCAACACTCTGTGTCACACATAAGAACATATGAGAAACCATGCTGGATCAGGCCAATGGTCCATCCAGTCCAACGCTCTGTGTCACAATTAAGAACATAAGAGAAGCCATGTTGGATCAGGCCAAAGGCCCATCCAGTGCAACACTCTGGGTCACACTTAAGAACATAAGTGAAACCATGTTGGATCAGGCCAATGGCCCATCCAGTCCAACACTCTGTGTCACACTTAAGAACATAAGAGAAGCCATGCTGGATCATGCCAATGGCCCATCCAGTGCAACACTCTATGTCACACTTAAGAACATAAGAGAAGCCATGTTGGATCAGGCCAGTAGCCCATCCAGTCCAACACTCTGTGTCACACTTAAGAACATAAGAGAAGCCATGTTGGATCAGGCCAATGGCCCATCCAGTCCAACACTCTGTGTCACACTTAAGAACATAAGAGAAGCCATGTTGGATCAGGCCATCCAGTGCAACATTCTGTGTCACACTTAAGAACATAAGAGAAGCCATGTTGGATCAGGCCAGTAGCCCATCCAGTCCAACACTCTGTGTCACACTTAAGAACATAAGAGAAGCCATGTTGGATCAGGCCAGTGGCCCATCCAGTCCAACACTCTGTTTCACACTTAAGAACATAAGAGAAGCCATGTTGGATCAGGCCATCCAGTGCAACATTCTGTGTCACACTTAAGAACATAAGAGAAGCCATGTTGGATCAGGCTAGTGGCCCATCCAGTGCAACACTCTGGGTCACACTTAAGAACATAAGACAAGCCATGCTGGATCAGGCCAAAGGCCCATCCAGTCCAACACTCCGTGTCACACTTAAGAACATTAGAGAAGCCATGTTGGATCAGGCCAGTGACCCATCCAGTGCAACACTCTGGGTCACACTTAAGAACATAAGAGAAGCCATGTTGGATCAGGCCAATGGCCCATCCAGTGCAACACTCTGGGTCACACTTAAAAAAATATGAGAAGCCATGCTGGATCAGGCCAATGGCCCATCCAGTGCAACACTCTGGGTCACACTTAAAAAAATATGAGAAGCCATATTGGATCAGGCCAGTAGCCCATCCAGTGCAACACTCTGTGTCACACTTAAGAACATAAGAGAAGCCATGTTGGATCAGGCCAGTGGCCCATCCAGTCCAACACTCTGTGTCACACTTAAGAACATAAGAGAAGCCATGTTGGATCAGGCCAGTAGCCCATCCAGTCCAACACTCTGGGTCACACTTAAGAACGTAAGAGAAGCCATGTTGGATCAGGCCAATGGCCCATCCAGTCCAACACTCTGGGTCACACTTAAGAACATAAGAGGAGCTATGTTGGATCAGGCCAGTGGCCCATCCAGTGCAACACTCTGTGTCACACTTAAGAACATAAGAGAAGCCATGTTGGATCAGGCCATCCAGTGCAACATTCTGTGTCACACTTAAGAACATAAGAAAAGCCATGTTGGATCAGGCCAGTGGCCCATGCAGTGCAACACTCTGGGTCATACTTAAGAACATAAGAGAAGCCATGTTGGATCAGGCCAATGGCCCATCCTGTCCAACACTCTGTGCCACACTTAAGAACATAAGAGAAACCATGCTGCATCAGGCCAATGGTCCATCCAGTCCAACACTCTGTGTCACACTTAAGAACATCAGAGAAGCCATGCTGGATCAGACCAATGGCCCATCCTGTCCAGCACTGTGTCACATAAGAACATAAGAGAAGCCATGTTGGATCAGGCCAATGGCCCATCCTGTTCAACACTCTGTGTCACACTTAAGAACATAAGAGAAGCCATGTTGGATCAGGCCAATGGCCCATCCAGTCCAATACTCTTTGTCACACTTAAGAACATAAGAAAAGTCATGTTGGATCAGGTCAATGGCCTATTCAGTCCAACACTCTGTGTAAGAGGAGCCATGTTGGATCAGGCCAGTGGCCCATCCAGTCCAACACTCTGTGTCACACATAAGAACATATAAGAAACCGTGCTGGATCAGGCCAATGGTCCATCCAGTCCAACGCTCTGTGTCACACTTAAGAACATAAGAGAAGCCATGTTGGATCAGGCCAAAGGCCCATCCAGTGCAACACTCTGGGTCACACTTAAGAACATAAGAGAAGCCATGTTGGATCAGGCCAATGGCCCATCCAGTCCAACACTCTGTGTCACACTTAAGAACATAAGAGAAGCCATGCTGGATCAGGCCAATGGCCCATCCAGTGCAACACTCTATGTCACACTTAAGAACATAAGAGAAGCCATGCTGGATCAGGCCAATGGCCCATCCAGTCCAACACTCTGTGTCACACTTAAGAACATAAGAGAAGCCATGTTGGATCAGGCCAATGGCCCATCCAGTCCAACACTCTGTGTCACACTTAAGAACATAATAGAAGCCATGTTGGATCAGGCCATCCAGTGCAACATTCTGTGTCACACTTAAGAACATAAGAGAAGCCATGTTGGATCAGGCCAGTGGCCCATCCAGTGCAACACTCTGGGTCACACTTAAGAACATAAGAGAAGCCATGTTGGATCAGGCCAGTGGCCCATCCAGTCCAACACTCTGTGTCACACATAAGAACATATGAGAAATCATGCTGGATCAGGCCAATGGTCCATCCAGTCCAACGCTCTGTGTAACACTTAAGAACATAAGAGAAGCCATGTTGGATCAGGCCAAAGGCCCATCCAGTGCAACACTCTGGGTCACACTTAAGAACATAAGAGAAGCCATGTTGGATCAGGCCAATGGCCCATCCAGTCCAACACTCTGTGTCACACTTAAGAACATAAGAGAAGCCATGTTGGATCAGGCCATCCAGTGCAACATTCTGTGTAACACTTAAGAACATAAGAGAAGCCATGTTGGATCAGGCCAGTGGCCCATCCAGTACAACACTCTGGGTCACACTTAAGAACGTAAGAGAAGCCATGTTGGATCAGGCCAGTGGCCCATCCAGTCCAACACTCTGTGTCACACATAAGAACATATGAGAAACCATGCTGGATCAGGCCAATGGTCCATCCAGTCCAACGCTCTGTGTCACAATTAAGAACATAAGAGAAGCCATGTTGGATCAGGCCAAAGGCCCATCCAGTGCAACACTCTGGGTCACACTTAAGAACATAAGTGAAACCATGTTGGATCAGGCCAATGGCCCATCCAGTCCAACACTCTGTGTCACACTTAAGAACATAAGAGAAGCCATGCTGGATCATGCCAATGGCCCATCCAGTGCAACACTCTATGTCACACTTAAGAACATAAGAGAAGCCATGTTGGATCAGGCCAGTAGCCCATCCAGTCCAACACTCTGTGTCACACTTAAGAACATAAGAGAAGCCATGTTGGATCAGGCCATCCAGTGCAACATTCTGTGTAACACTTAAGAACATAAGAGAAGCCATGTTGGATCAGGCCAGTGGCCCATCCAGTACAACACTCTGGGTCACACTTAAGAACGTAAGAGAAGCCATGTTGGATCAGGCCAGTGGCCCATCCAGTCCAACACTCTGTGTCACACATAAGAACATATGAGAAACCATGCTGGATCAGGCCAATGGTCCATCCAGTCCAACGCTCTGTGTCACAATTAAGAACATAAGAGAAGCCATGTTGGATCAGGCCAAAGGCCCATCCAGTGCAACACTCTGGGTCACACTTAAGAACATAAGTGAAACCATGTTGGATCAGGCCAATGGCCCATCCAGTCCAACACTCTGTGTCACACTTAAGAACATAAGAGAAGCCATGCTGGATCAGGCCAATGGCCCATCCAGTCCAACACTCTGTGTCACACTTAAGAACATAAGAGAAGCCATGTTGGATCAGGCCAATGGCCCATCCAGTCCAACACTCTGTGTCACACTTAAGAACATAATAGAAGCCATGTTGGATCAGGCCATCCAGTGCAACATTCTGTGTCACACTTAAGAACATAAGAGAAGCCATGTTGGATCAGGCCAGTGGCCCATCCAGTGCAACACTCTGGGTCACACTTAAGAACATAAGAGAAGCCATGTTGGATCAGGCCAGTGGCCCATCCAGTCCAACACTCTGTGTCACACATAAGAACATATGAGAAATCATGCTGGATCAGGCCAATGGTCCATCCAGTCCATCGCTCTGTGTAACACTTAAGAACATAAGAGAAGCCATGTTGGATCAGGCCAAAGGCCCATCCAGTGCAACACTCTGGGTCACACTTAAGAACATAAGAGAAGCCATGTTGGATCAGGCCAATGGCCCATCCAGTCCAACACTCTGTGTCACACTTAAGAACATAAGAGAAGCCATGTTGGATCAGGCCATCCAGTGCAACATTCTGTGTAACACTTAAGAACATAAGAGAAGCCATGTTGGATCAGGCCAGTGGCCCATCCAGTACAACACTCTGGGTCACACTTAAGAACGTAAGAGAAGCCATGTTGGATCAGGCCAGTGGCCCATCCAGTCCAACACTCTGTGTCACACATAAGAACATATGAGAAACCATGCTGGATCAGGCCAATGGTCCATCCAGTCCAACGCTCTGTGTCACAATTAAGAACATAAGAGAAGCCATGTTGGATCAGGCCAAAGGCCCATCCAGTGCAACACTCTGGGTCACACTTAAGAACATAAGTGAAACCATGTTGGATCAGGCCAATGGCCCATCCAGTCCAACACTCTGTGTCACACTTAAGAACATAAGAGAAGCCATGCTGGATCATGCCAATGGCCCATCCAGTGCAACACTCTATGTCACACTTAAGAACATAAGAGAAGCCATGTTGGATCAGGCCAGTAGCCCATCCAGTCCAACACTCTGTGTCACACTTAAGAACATAAGAGAAGCCATGTTGGATCAGGCCATCCAGTGCAACATTCTGTGTCACACTTAAGAACATAAGAGAAGCCATGTTGGATCAGGCCAGTAGCCCATCCAGTCCAACACTCTGTGTCACACTTAAGAACATAAGAGAAGCCATGTTGGATCAGGCCAATGGCCCATCCAGTCCAACACTCTGTTTCACACTTAAGAACATAAGAGAAGCCATGTTGGATCAGGCCATCCAGTGCAACATTCTGTGTCACACTTAAGAACATAAGAGAAGCCATGTTGGATCAGGCTAGTGGCCCATCCAGTGCAACACTCTGGGTCACACTTAAGAACATAAGACAAGCCATGCTGGATCAGGCCAAAGGCCCATCCAGTCCAACACTCCGTGTCACACTTAAGAACATTAGAGAAGCCATGTTGGATCAGGCCAGTGACCCATCCAGTGCAACACTCTGGGTCACACTTAAGAACATAAGAGAAGCCATGTTGGATCAGGCCAATGGCCCATCCAGTGCAACACTCTGGGTCACACTTAAAAAAATATGAGAAGCCATGCTGGATCAGGCCAATGGCCCATCCAGTGCAACACTCTGGGTCACACTTAAAAAAAAAAGAGAAGCCATATTGGATCAGGCCAGTAGCCCATCCAGTGCAACACTCTGTGTCACACTTAAGAACATAAGAGAAGCCATGTTGGATCAGGCCAGTGGCCCATCCAGTCCAACACTCTGTGTCACACTTAAGAACATAAGAGAAGCCATGTTGGATCAGGCCAATAGCCCATCCAGTCCAACACTCTGTGTCACACTTAAGAACATAAGAGAAGCCATGCTGGATCAGGCCAGTGGCCCATCCAGTCCAACACTTTGTGTCACACATAAGAACATAAGAGAAGCTATGTTGGATCAGGCCAGTGGCCCATCCAGTCCAACACTCTGTGTCACACATAAGAACATAAAAGAAGCCATGTTGGATCAGGCCAGTAGCCCATCCAGTCCAACACTCTTTGTCACACATAAGAACATAAGAGAAGCCATGTTGGATCAGGCCAGTGGCCCATCCAGTCCAACACTCTGTGTCACACATAAGAACATATGAGAAACCATGCTGGATCAGGCCAATGGTCCATCCAGTCCAACGCTCTGTGTCACAATTAAGAACATAAGAGAAGCCATGTTGGATCAGGCCAAAGGCCCATCCAGTGCAACACTCTGGGTCACACTTAAGAACATAAGTGAAACCATGTTGGATCAGGCCAATGGCCCATCCAGTCCAACACTCTGTGTCACACTTAAGAACATAAGAGAAGCCATGCTGGATCATGCCAATGGCCCATCCAGTGCAACACTCTATGTCACACTTAAGAACATAAGAGAAGCCATGTTGGATCAGGCCAGTAGCCCATCCAGTCCAACACTCTGTGTCACACTTAAGAACATAAGAGAAGCCATGTTGGATCAGGCCAATGGCCCATCCAGTCCAACACTCTGTGTCACACTTAAGAACATAAGAGAAGCCATGTTGGATCAGGCCATCCAGTGCAACATTCTGTGTCACACTTAAGAACATAAGAGAAGCCATGTTGGATCAGGCCAGTAGCCCATCCAGTCCAACACTCTGTGTCACACTTAAGAACATAAGAGAAGCCATGTTGGATCAGGCCAATGGCCCATCCAGTCCAACACTCTGTTTCACACTTAAGAACATAAGAGAAGCCATGTTGGATCAGGCCATCCAGTGCAACATTCTGTGTCACACTTAAGAACATAAGAGAAGCCATGTTGGATCAGGCTAGTGGCCCATCCAGTGCAACACTCTGGGTCACACTTAAGAACATAAGACAAGCCATGCTGGATCAGGCCAAAGGCCCATCCAGTCCAACACTCCGTGTCACACTTAAGAACATTAGAGAAGCCATGTTGGATCAGGCCAGTGACCCATCCAGTGCAACACTCTGGGTCACACTTAAGAACATAAGAGAAGCCATGTTGGATCAGGCCAATGGCCCATCCAGTGCAACACTCTGGGTCACACTTAAAAAAATATGAGAAGCCATGCTGGATCAGGCCAATGGCCCATCCAGTGCAACACTCTGGGTCACACTTAAAAAAAAAAGAGAAGCCATATTGGATCAGGCCAGTAGCCCATCCAGTGCAACACTCTGTGTCACACTTAAGAACATAAGAGAAGCCATGTTGGATCAGGCCAGTGGCCCATCCAGTCCAACACTCTGTGTCACACTTAAGAACATAAGAGAAGCCATGTTGGATCAGGCCAATAGCCCATCCAGTCCAACACTCTGTGTCACACTTAAGAACATAAGAGAAGCCATGCTGGATCAGGCCAGTGGCCCATCCAGTCCAACACTTTGTGTCACACATAAGAACATAAGAGAAGCTATGTTGGATCAGGCCAGTGGCCCATCCAGTCCAACACTCTGTGTCACACATAAGAACATAAAAGAAGCCATGTTGGATCAGGCCAGTAGCCCATCCAGTCCAACACTCTTTGTCACACATAAGAACATAAGAGAAGCCATGTTGGATCAGGCCAGTAGCCCATCCAGTCCAACACTCTGTGTCACACATAAGAACATAAGAGAAGCTATGTTGGATCAGGCCAGTAGCCCATCCAGTCCAACACTCTGTGTCACACATAAGAACATAAGAGAAGCTATGTTGGATCAGGCCAGTAGCCCATCCAGTCCAACACTCTGTGTCACACTTAAGAACATAAGAGAAGCCATGTTGGATCAGGCCAGTGGCCCATCCAGTCCAACACTCTGTGTCACACTTAAGAACATAAGAGAAGCCATGTTGGATCAGGCCAATAGCCCATCCAGTCCAACACTCTGTGTCACACATAAGAACATAAGAGAAGCCATGTTGGATCAGGCCAATGACCCATCCAGTCCAACACTCTGTGTCACACATAAGAACATAAGAGAAACCATGTTGGAACAGACCAATGACCCATCCAGTCCAACACTCTGTTTCACACTTAAGAACATAAGAGAAGCCATGTTGGATCAGGCCATCCAGTGCAACATTCTGTGTCACACTTACGAACATAAGAGAAGCCATGTTGGATCAGGCTAGTGGCCCATCCAGTGCAACACTCTGGGTCACACTTAAGAACATAAGACAAGCCATGCTGGATCAGGCCAAAGGCCCATCCAGTCCAACACTCTGTGTCACACTTAAGAACATTAGAGAAGCCATGTTGGATCAGGCCAGTGACCCATCCAGTGCAACACTCTGGGTCACACTTAAGAACATAAGAGAAGCCATGTTGGATCAGGCCAATGGCCCATCCAGTGCAACACTCTGGGTCACACTTAAAAAAATATGAGAAGCCATGCTGGATCAGGCCAATGGCCCATCCAGTGCAACACTCTATGTCACACTTAAGAACATAAGAGAAGCCATATTGGATCAGGCCAGTAGCCCATCCAGTGCAACACTCTGTGTCACACTTAAGAACATAAGAGAAGCCATGTTGGATCAGGCCAGTGGCCCATCCAGTCCAACACTCTGTGTCACACTTAAGAACATAAGAGAAGCCATGTTGGATCAGGCCAATAGCCCATCCAGTCCAACACTCTGTGTCACACTTAAGAACATAAGAGAAGCCATGCTGGATCAGGCCAGTGGCCCATCCAGTCCAACACTTTGTGTCACACATAAGAACATAAGAGAAGCTATGTTGGATCAGGCCAGTGGCCCATCCAGTCCAACACTCTGTGTCACACATAAGAACATAAAAGAAGCCATGTTGGATCAGGCCAGTAGCCCATCCAGTCCAACACTCTTTGTCACACATAAGAACATAAGAGAAGCCATGTTGGATCAGGCCAGTAGCCCATCCAGTCCAACACTCTGTGTCACACATAAGAACATAAGAGAAGCTATGTTGGATCAGGCCAGTAGCCCATCCAGTCCAACACTCTGTGTCACACATAAGAACATAAGAGAAGCTATGTTGGATCAGGCCAGTAGCCCATCCAGTCCAACACTCTGTGTCACACTTAAGAACATAAGAGAAGCCATGTTGGATCAGGCCAGTGGCCCATCCAGTCCAACACTCTGTGTCACACTTAAGAACATAAGAGAAGCCATGTTGGATCAGGCCAATAGCCCATCCAGTCCAACACTCTGTGTCACACTTAAGAACATAAGAGAAGCCATGCTGGATCAGGCCAGTGGCCCATCCAGTCCAACACTTTGTGTCACACATAAGAACATAAGAGAAGCTATGTTGGATCAGGCCAGTGGCCCATCCAGTCCAACACTCTGTGTCACACATAAGAACATAAAAGAAGCCATGTTGGATCAGGCCAGTAGCCCATCCAGTCCAACACTCTTTGTCACACATAAGAACATAAGAGAAGCCATGTTGGATCAGGCCAGTAGCCCATCCAGTCCAACACTCTGTGTCACACATAAGAACATAAGAGAAGCTATGTTGGATCAGGCCAGTAGCCCATCCAGTCCAACACTCTGTGTCACACATAAGAACATAAGAGAAGCTATGTTGGATCAGGCCAGTAGCCCATCCAGTCCAACACTCTGTGTCACACTTAAGAACATAAGAGAAGCCATGTTGGATCAGGCCAGTGGCCCATCCAGTCCAACACTCTGTGTCACACTTAAGAACATAAGAGAAGCCATGTTGGATCAGGCCAATAGCCCATCCAGTCCAACACTCTGTGTCACACATAAGAACATAAGAGAAGCCATGTTGGATCAGGCCAATGACCCATCCAGTCCAACACTCTGTGTCACACATAAGAACATAAGAGAAACCATGTTGGAACAGACCAATGACCCATCCAGTCCAACACTCTGTTTCACACTTAAGAACATAAGAGAAGCCATGTTGGATCAGGCCATCCAGTGCAACATTCTGTGTCACACTTACGAACATAAGAGAAGCCATGTTGGATCAGGCTAGTGGCCCATCCAGTGCAACACTCTGGGTCACACTTAAGAACATAAGACAAGCCATGCTGGATCAGGCCAAAGGCCCATCCAGTCCAACACTCTGTGTCACACTTAAGAACATTAGAGAAGCCATGTTGGATCAGGCCAGTGACCCATCCAGTGCAACACTCTGGGTCACACTTAAGAACATAAGAGAAGCCATGTTGGATCAGGCCAATGGCCCATCCAGTGCAACACTCTGGGTCACACTTAAAAAAATATGAGAAGCCATGCTGGATCAGGCCAATGGCCCATCCAGTGCAACACTCTATGTCACACTTAAGAACATAAGAGAAGCCATATTGGATCAGGCCAGTAGCCCATCCAGTGCAACACTCTGTGTCACACTTAAGAACATAAGAGAAGCCATGTTGGATCAGGCCAGTGGCCCATCCAGTCCAACACTCTGTGTCACACTTAAGAACATAAGAGAAGCCATGTTGGATCAGGCCAATAGCCCATCCAGTCCAACACTCTGTGTCACACTTAAGAACATAAGAGAAGCCATGCTGGATCAGGCCAGTGGCCCATCCAGTCCAACACTTTGTGTCACACATAAGAACATAAGAGAAGCTATGTTGGATCAGGCCAGTGGCCCATCCAGTCCAACACTCTGTGTCACACATAAGAACATAAAAGAAGCCATGTTGGATCAGGCCAGTAGCCCATCCAGTCCAACACTCTTTGTCACACATAAGAACATAAGAGAAGCCATGTTGGATCAGGCCAGTAGCCCATCCAGTCCAACACTCTGTGTCACACATAAGAACATAAGAGAAGCTATGTTGGATCAGGCCAGTAGCCCATCCAGTCCAACACTCTGTGTCACACATAAGAACATAAGAGAAGCTATGTTGGATCAGGCCAGTAGCCCATCCAGTCCAACACTCTGTGTCACACTTAAGAACATAAGAGAAGCCATGTTGGATCAGGCCAGTGGCCCATCCAGTCCAACACTCTGTGTCACACTTAAGAACATAAGAGAAGCCATGTTGGATCAGGCCAATAGCCCATCCAGTCCAACACTCTGTGTCACACTTAAGAACATAAGAGAAGCCATGCTGGATCAGGCCAGTGGCCCATCCAGTCCAACACTTTGTGTCACACATAAGAACATAAGAGAAGCTATGTTGGATCAGGCCAGTGGCCCATCCAGTCCAACACTCTGTGTCACACATAAGAACATAAAAGAAGCCATGTTGGATCAGGCCAGTAGCCCATGCAGTCCAACACTCTTTGTCACACATAAGAACATAAGAGAAGCCATGTTGGATCAGGCCAGTAGCCCATCCAGTCCAACACTCTGTGTCACACTTAAGAACATAAGAGAAGCCATATTGGATCAGGCCAGTAGCCCATCCAGTGCAACACTCTGTGTCACACTTAAGAACATAAGAGAAGCCATGTTGGATCAGGCCAGTGGCCCATCCAGTCCAACACTCTGTGTCACACTTAAGAACATAAGAGAAGCCATGTTGGATCAGGCCAATAGCCCATCCAGTCCAACACTCTGTGTCACACTTAAGAACATAAGAGAAGCCATGCTGGATCAGGCCAGTGGCCCATCCAGTCCAACACTTTGTGTCACACATAAGAACATAAGAGAAGCTATGTTGGATCAGGCCAGTGGCCCATCCAGTCCAACACTCTGTGTCACACATAAGAACATAAAAGAAGCCATGTTGGATCAGGCCAGTAGCCCATCCAGTCCAACACTCTTTGTCACACATAAGAACATAAGAGAAGCCATGTTGGATCAGGCCAGTAGCCCATCCAGTCCAACACTCTGTGTCACACATAAGAACATAAGAGAAGCTATGTTGGATCAGGCCAGTAGCCCATCCAGTCCAACACTCTGTGTCACACATAAGAACATAAGAGAAGCTATGTTGGATCAGGCCAGTAGCCCATCCAGTCCAACACTCTGTGTCACACTTAAGAACATAAGAGAAGCCATGTTGGATCAGGCCAGTGGCCCATCCAGTCCAACACTCTGTGTCACACTTAAGAACATAAGAGAAGCCATGTTGGATCAGGCCAATAGCCCATCCAGTCCAACACTCTGTGTCACACTTAAGAACATAAGAGAAGCCATGCTGGATCAGGCCAGTGGCCCATCCAGTCCAACACTTTGTGTCACACATAAGAACATAAGAGAAGCTATGTTGGATCAGGCCAGTGGCCCATCCAGTCCAACACTCTGTGTCACACATAAGAACATAAAAGAAGCCATGTTGGATCAGGCCAGTAGCCCATCCAGTCCAACACTCTTTGTCACACATAAGAACATAAGAGAAGCCATGTTGGATCAGGCCAGTAGCCCATCCAGTCCAACACTCTGTGTCACACATAAGAACATAAGAGAAGCTATGTTGGATCAGGCCAGTAGCCCATCCAGTCCAACACTCTGTGTCACACATAAGAACATAAGAGAAGCTATGTTGGATCAGGCCAGTAGCCCATCCAGTCCAACACTCTGTGTCACACTTAAGAACATAAGAGAAGCCATGTTGGATCAGGCCAGTGGCCCATCCAGTCCAACACTCTGTGTCACACTTAAGAACATAAGAGAAGCCATGTTGGATCAGGCCAATAGCCCATCCAGTCCAACACTCTGTGTCACACATAAGAACATAAGAGAAGCCATGTTGGATCAGGCCAATGACCCATCCAGTCCAACACTCTGTGTCACACATAAGAACATAAGAGAAACCATGTTGGAACAGACCAATGACCCATCCAGTCCAACACTCTGTTTCACACTTAAGAACATAAGAGAAGCCATGTTGGATCAGGCCATCCAGTGCAACATTCTGTGTCACACTTACGAACATAAGAGAAGCCATGTTGGATCAGGCTAGTGGCCCATCCAGTGCAACACTCTGGGTCACACTTAAGAACATAAGACAAGCCATGCTGGATCAGGCCAAAGGCCCATCCAGTCCAACACTCTGTGTCACACTTAAGAACATTAGAGAAGCCATGTTGGATCAGGCCAGTGACCCATCCAGTGCAACACTCTGGGTCACACTTAAGAACATAAGAGAAGCCATGTTGGATCAGGCCAATGGCCCATCCAGTGCAACACTCTGGGTCACACTTAAAAAAATATGAGAAGCCATGCTGGATCAGGCCAATGGCCCATCCAGTGCAACACTCTATGTCACACTTAAGAACATAAGAGAAGCCATATTGGATCAGGCCAGTAGCCCATCCAGTGCAACACTCTGTGTCACACTTAAGAACATAAGAGAAGCCATGTTGGATCAGGCCAGTGGCCCATCCAGTCCAACACTCTGTGTCACACTTAAGAACATAAGAGAAGCCATGTTGGATCAGGCCAATAGCCCATCCAGTCCAACACTCTGTGTCACACTTAAGAACATAAGAGAAGCCATGCTGGATCAGGCCAGTGGCCCATCCAGTCCAACACTTTGTGTCACACATAAGAACATAAGAGAAGCTATGTTGGATCAGGCCAGTGGCCCATCCAGTCCAACACTCTGTGTCACACATAAGAACATAAAAGAAGCCATGTTGGATCAGGCCAGTAGCCCATCCAGTCCAACACTCTTTGTCACACATAAGAACATAAGAGAAGCCATGTTGGATCAGGCCAGTAGCCCATCCAGTCCAACACTCTGTGTCACACATAAGAACATAAGAGAAGCTATGTTGGATCAGGCCAGTAGCCCATCCAGTCCAACACTCTGTGTCACACATAAGAACATAAGAGAAGCTATGTTGGATCAGGCCAGTAGCCCATCCAGTCCAACACTCTGTGTCACACTTAAGAACATAAGAGAAGCCATGTTGGATCAGGCCAGTGGCCCATCCAGTCCAACACTCTGTGTCACACTTAAGAACATAAGAGAAGCCATGTTGGATCAGGCCAATAGCCCATCCAGTCCAACACTCTGTGTCACACTTAAGAACATAAGAGAAGCCATGCTGGATCAGGCCAGTGGCCCATCCAGTCCAACACTTTGTGTCACACATAAGAACATAAGAGAAGCTATGTTGGATCAGGCCAGTGGCCCATCCAGTCCAACACTCTGTGTCACACATAAGAACATAAAAGAAGCCATGTTGGATCAGGCCAGTAGCCCATGCAGTCCAACACTCTTTGTCACACATAAGAACATAAGAGAAGCCATGTTGGATCAGGCCAGTAGCCCATCCAGTCCAACACTCTGTGTCACACATAAGAACATAAGAGAAGCTATGTTGGATCAGGCCAGTAGCCCATCCAGTCCAACACTCTGTGTCACACATAAGAACATAAGAGAAGCCATGTTGGATCAGGCCAGTGGCCCATCCAGTCCAACACTCTGTGTCACACTTAAGAACATAAGAGAAGCCATATTGGATCAGGCCAATGGCCCATCCAGTCCAACACTCTGTGTCACACTTAAGAACATAAGAGAAGCCATGTTGGATCAGGCCAATGGCCCATCCAGTCCAACACTCTGTGTCACACTTAACAACATAAGAGAAGCCATGTTGGATCAGGCCAGTGGCCCATCCAGTCCAACACTCTGTGTCACACATAAGAACATAAGAGAAGCCATTTTGGATCAGGCCAGTGGCCCATCCAGTCCAACACTCTGTGTCACAGGTGCCATCAGGATGTCCACCAGTGAGGCCAGGACACTAGAAGCTCTCCCACTGTGCCCCCTCCAAGCACCCAGAATACAGAGCCACCCAGAATACACTGCCTGACACAGAGAGTTCCAACAATAAGCTTTGGCTAACAGCCACTGATGGACCACTGATAGTTACAGCTGGGCAGTCTGTGACCCCGGGATGCCTTGGAAACCAACCAGAAAAGCACGTCCAAATGCGCACATCTGTCACCCGCCCTGGTCCTGTACTCACTCTGTCCTCCGGTGTCCTCAGAGCGGCCCCCAAAGCTACCACTTCTGAAGTAGTAGCAGATTTCTGAGCCACACACCAGTTGCCCCTTCGGCATCTGGATGCGGAAGCGTGCAAACGAGGCAGACTGGTGGTGTGAACCTGCTAATCTGCTCTAGGTGCTCACTGGTATTATTTAAAAGGGGGGAAAAAGCTGCCCAGAAAGCATGAACACATGAACACATACGCGCATAGAGTTGTCAAGTCCAATTCAAGAAATATCTGGGGACTTTGGGGTTAGAGCCAGGAGACTTTGGGGGTGGAGCCAAGAGCAAGGCTGTGACAAGCATAACTGAACTCCAAGGGAGTTCTGGCCATCACATTTAAAGGGACTGCAAATCTTTTTAAATGGCTTCCTTCCATAGGAAATAATGAAGGATAGGGGCACCTTCCTTTGGGGCTCACAGAATTGGACCCCCTGGTCCAATCTTTTTGAAACTTGGAAGGCATTTTGGGGAGAGGCACTAGATGCTATACTGAAAATTTGGTGCCTCTATCTCAAAAAACAGCCCTCCCAGAGCCCCCGATACCGGTGGAACAATTCCCCATCATTCCCTATGGGAATCGTTCATGGAGATGCATGGTGGCTGTGGGGGTGGGGTTTCTCCCGTCGGCCAGCTGGTTGGGGAAGGGGGGAAGCCTGTAAAACTGGGGGATCCCCCTCTGGGACTTGGGGATTGGGAAGCCTATATGCGCATGACCACTAAAAATGCATGGAGATAAAAGAAATCCAAACCGCAGCAAGGGAATGGTGCTCTACAGCCGTCTGACTGTACCAACGCGGCCTGCAAGTGGGCTAGGGGCGTCTTGCCTTGCAACGTGTGGAGAAGAGAAGAAGAAGATGATGCCATTGGATTTATATTCCACCCTCCACTCAGAGTCTCAGAGCGGCTCACAATCTCCTTTAGAAGAAGAAGAAGATAGAAGAAGATATTGGATTTATATCCCGCCCTCCACTCCGAAGAGTCTCAGAGCGGCTCACAATCTCCTTTACCTTCCTCCCCCGCAACAAACACCCTGTGAGGTAGATGAAGATATTGGATTTATATCCCGCCCTCCACTCCGAAGAGTCTCAGAGCGGCTCACAATCTCCTTTACCTTCCTCCCCCACAACAGACACCCTGTGAGGTAGATGAAGATATTGGATTTATATCCCGCCCTCCACTCTGAAGAGTCTCAGAGCGGCTCACAATCTCCTTTCCCTTCCTCCCCCACAACAGACACCCTGTGAGGTAGATGAAGATATTGGATTTATATCCCGCCCTCCACTCCGAAGAGTCTCAGAGCGGCTCACCATCTCCTTTCCCTTCCTCCCCCACAACAGACACCCTGTGAGGTGGGTGGGGCTGGAGAGGACTCTCACAGCAGCTGCCCTTTCAAGGACAACCTCTGCCAGAGCTATGGCTGACCCAAGGCCATTCCAGCAGCTGCAAGTGGAGGAGTGGGGAATCAAACCCGGTTCTCCCAGATAAGAGTCCGCACACTTAACCACTACACCAAACTGGCTCTTCCCCCCTCCCACATAACAGCCACCCTGTGAGGTAGGTGGGGCTGAGAGAGCTCTCACAGCAGCTGCCCTTTCAAGGACAACTCCTACGAGAGAGCTACGGCTGACCCAAGGCCATTCCAGCAGGTGCAAGTGGAGGAGTGGGGAATCAAACTCGGTTCACCCAGATAACAGTCCTCACACATAACCACTGAAGCGGGGAGAGGGCCTCCAAACTAGGGGGATCCCCTGCCCCCACCTGGGGATTGACAACCCTACCTTCCCCTGCTTCGGGGTCATCAGATAGCGGGGGTGGGGAGGGAAATGTCTGCTGGCCACTCCATTCTACTCTATGGAGACTGATTCCCATAGGGAATAATGGAGAATTAATCCATTTCTGCCTGGGGTTCTGGGGAGGCTGTTTTTTGAGGTAGAGGCACCATATTTTCATCATAGCATCCAGTGCCTCTTCTCAAAACACCCTCCAAGTTTCAAAAAGATTGGACCAGGGGGCCCGATTCTATGAGCCACAAAGAAGGTCCCCCTATCCTTCATTATTTCCAAACGGAGAGAAGGCATTTAAAAGGTGTGCAGTCCCTTTAAATGTGATGGCCAGAATTCCCTTCGGAGTTCAATCGAGCTTGTCACACTCTTGCTCCTGGCTCCACCCCCAAAGACTCCTGGCCCCACCCCCAAAGTCTCCTGGCCCCACCCCCAAAGTCCCCAGATATTTCTTGAGTCAGACCTGGCAATCCTATTCCTATTGCCTTGTTCACTGACTGTCCCATCCTATCCAGGGCTTTTTTGTAGCAGGAACTCCTTTGCATACTAGGCCACACACCCCTGATGTAGCCAATCCTCCAAGAGCTTTCAGGGCTCTTCGTACAGGGCCTACTGTAAGCTCTAGGACAGGGGTGTCGAACTCATTGTGTTATGAGGGCCAGATCTGGCATGAATGAGGCCTTGTTGGGCCAAGCCATGTCGAGCCAGGCCAAGTGTATACCTATTTAAGATTAGGTAGCAAGATATAAACTTTATAAGGACACAAACACAGTTAAAGATTTAAAAAAAACCCTTAAAATAAAACCTGCTTAAAACATTAGCACTCGTTCGTCTTAAAGGTGCTTTCTTTGTATCTCTCCCATGGGATCCAGGGAACTGGGCAAAGGAAACTCTGGCTCTTTCCTTCCTTCCCCAGGGGACCAGGAGGGGAAGGAACCTCAGCCAGTAGAAAGAAGAGAGGCTTGGCTCAGTAGCTCTGCTGTGCAATTCAGAGAGCCTGGCAAAGCAAGCTGTCCCTCCCCCCGCCCTTCCTCCCCAAGGGAGAAGCCTCAGCCAATGGAGAAAATAGAGGCTTTGCTCTGTAGCTCCTGTGCGATTGAGCAAGCCTTGCAAAGCAAGCTGTTATTCAGAAAGAAGCAAGAGTGACGGAGAAGGAAGCGGATGACAGCCATTTGCTCGGGGGCCTGATACAGCCCCCGGGCCGCATGTTTGACACCCCTGATGTAGGCATGTGTAGCCTAATATGCAAAGCCGTGCTTGTATTGACTCACTCTGTTGTAATCAGCCTTGAGTTCAATTGAGAAAGGCAGACTATAAATGACATAAGTAAAGAAGAAGAAGATGAAGAAGATATTGGATTTATATCCCGCCCTCCACTCCGAAGAGTCTCAGAGCGGCTCACAATCTCCTTTCCCTTCCTCCCCCACAACAGACACCCTGTGAGGTAGATGAAGATATTGGATTTATATCCCGCCCTCCACTCTGAAGAGTCTCAGAGCGGCTCACAATCTCCTTTCCCTTCCTCCCCCACAACAGACACCCTGTGAGGTAGATGAAGATATTGGATTTATATCCCGCCCTCCAATCCGAAGAGTCTCAGAGCGGCTCACAATCTCCTTTCCCTTCCTCCCCCATAACACACTCTGTGAGGTGGGTGGGGCTAGAGAGGGTTCTCACAGCAGCTGCCCTTTCAGGGACAACCTCTGCCAGAGCTATGGCTGACCCAAGGCCATTCTAGCAGGTGCAAGTGGAGGAGTGGGGAATCAAATCCGGTTCTCCCAGATAAGAGTCCACACACTTAACCACTACACCAAACTGGCTCTCCAAATTTGGGCTTATCCACATGGGTTTTTTTGGTGTCAGTTCTGGCCCCATACAGTTTTGGTTTTCCCCTGGTTTCCACACCCATTTCTGTGCCTATAGTTTTCACTTCAGTTTTCCCCATGTCTTCGAGACCACTTTTACCTCAGTATTTTCCTGGAAGACAATTTTGAGTCATCTTTTCCCACATGCATAATGTTTCAGTTGGCTTTCTTTGTCCCTCTCATTCCACCAGCCAGAAGCAATCTGGAAAGTGCACCCCTGAAAAGTAATGTCAAATCCCTCAACAAAGCAAAATTAGCACCTCACAATAAGAAATTTGTGTGGTGTGGTGTGGAAGAATTCGAGCATCCCCAAAGGCCGGTGGTATCCCTTCCAATTAATATGGGTGGCGCTTTAATCCTAACACCGCTATTAAATTATCGGAGGTTTTGCGGTGAAGTAATTGGGGCCAGGTCGGTGCACTGGCTGCTCCTTTTGATAACAAGCCTCTCTTTCTTAATCCAATTACCTTGGTATCACGAAGAGGCAGAAAATGAGGGCATTAACTCCGGGAGTGCAAGAAATGGAGTCGGGGCTGGTCTGAACAAAAGCAGGTCACTCCGATATGAGACGCTTGGCAAGCTTTGCACCCATGTTTTGACTGGAACAGGTAAGAAGAAGAAGATATTGGATTTATATCCCGCTCTCCACTCCAAAGTGTGTCATAGCAACTCACAATCTCCTTTACCTTCCTCCCGCACAACAGACATCCCGTGAGCAAAACTCCCTCTAAGCCAGGGGTGGCCAAACTGTGGTTCAAGAAGAAGAAGATATTGGATTTATATCCCGCCCTCCACTCCAAAGAGTCTCAGAGTGGCTCACAATCTCCTTTATCTTCCTCCCCCACAACAGACACCCTGTGAGGTGGGTGGGGCTGAGAGGGCTCTCACAGCAGCTGCCCTTTCAAGGACAACCTCTGCCAGAACTATGGCTAACCCAAGGCCATTCCAGCAGGTGCAAGTGGAGGAGTGGGGAATCAAACCTGGTTCTTCTAGTTTTTAGTTTATTTTCGATTTATATCCCGCCCTTCCCACCGAAGTGGCTCAGGGCAGCTCACAGCACATAAAATCTAACATAAAAATATTAAATTTAAACATTTTACACAATTAAAACATTAAAAAACATAACAGCAATCTATTAAAACTAGTTAGTTATAAGCCAGCCGGAAGAGGGCTGTCTTACAGGCCCTACGGAACTGGGCAAGGTCCCGCAGAGCCCTCACCTCTTCTGGCAGCTGGTTCCACCAGAAAGGGGCCGTTACAGAGAAGGCCCTGTCCCTGGTAGATTTCAGGTGGGCTTCCTTTGTCCCAGGGACAATGAGCAGATTTTGAGTTCCTGATCTCAGTACTCTCTGGGGAACATGAGTTCTTCCAGATAAGAGTCCGCACACTTAACAACTACACCAAACTGGCTCTCCAAATTTGGGCTTATCCACATGGGTTTTTTTGGTGTCAGTTCTGGCCCCATACAGTTTTGGTTTTCCCCTGGTTTCCACACCCATTTCCGTGCCTATAGTTTTCACTTCAGTTTTCCCCATGTCTTTCGAGACCACTTTTACCTCAGTATTTTCCTGGAAGACAATTTTGAGTCATCTTTCCCCACATGCATAATGTTTCAGTTGGCTTTCTTTGTCCCTCTCATTCCACCAGCCTTTGATACAGTTGCCAGCTCTGCGCTGGGAAATACCTGGAGGTTTTGGGGGTGGAACTGGGGTGGAATTCTAGCAGGAGCTCCTTTGCATATTAGGCCACACCCCCATGATTTAGCTAATCCTCCAAGAGCTTACAAAAAAAAACCCCTTGTAAGCTCTTGGAGGATTGGCTACATCAGGGAGGTGTGGCCTAATATGCAAAGTAGCTCCTGCTAGAATTCCACCGCTGGGGTTTAATCTGGGGAGGTGGGGTTTGGGGAGGGGAGAAACCTCAGCATTAGACAGGGCCATAGAGACCATGCAGACATTTTCTCCAGGGGAACTGATTTTGACCATCAGTTGATCAATTGTAATAGCTGGAATCATAGAGTTGGAAGGGACCTCCAGGGTCATCTAGTCCACCCCCCTGCACAAGGCAGGAAACTCACAAACACCTCCCCCTAAATTCACAGGATCTTCATTGTTGTTGGAGATCTATACTACCTGGAGGTTGGCAGCAGGGTTAAAAACAGGGTTAGGAAGATGAATTTTCACTCTCAGGACTGGGACTAAGGGTCTAAAAGGGTTGTTGTAGTTGTAGGGTTGCCAACCTCCAGATGGGGCCAGGAGATCTCCTGCTTTTAAAACTGACCTCCAGCTGGCAGAGATCGACTCCCCTGGAGAAAATGACTGCTCGGAAGGGTGGACTCTACGGCGTTGTACCCTGCTGAAGCCCCTCCCCTCCCCTCCCCAAACCCCACCCTCTCTTGGCTCCACCCCCAACGTCTCAAGATATTTTGCTGCTACCCACCTGGAGTCTGGCAACTTTATGTTTTTGACACATATGGATAGCCATTGGCTGCGCCCATTGGTTTTAAAACAGCAAAGAAAAGAAAGGGGTAACAAAGGGGTGAATACAAATGCACAAAAGGGTGGTGACTGGTGAGTTGGCTGCTGTACAGGGCTCCTTACCCTTTGCTCAGAGCCAGTTGGGTGTAGTGGTTTAGTGTGCACACTCTTATCTGGGGTTTGATTCCCCACTCCTCCACTTGCAGCTGCTGGAAGGGCCTTGGGTCAGCCATAGCTCTCACAGGGCTGTCCTTGAAAGGGCAGCTTCTGGGAGAGCTCTCTCAGCCCCACCCACCTCACAGGGTGTCTGTTGAGGGGGAAGGAGATAAAGGAGATTGTGAGCCGCTCTGAGACTCTGATTCAGAGAGAAGGGCAGGGTATAAATCTGCAGTCTCCTTCTTCTTCTTCTCTTGAAGCCCTGTTACAATTTTTTGCTTCCCTATTCCTCTCAGGGCACAATGCGGGTGCACGGTTCCCTGCACGAGCCTACCATGGATGGTTAATTTACTGCTCCAGAGACTAAAAAAAAAAAAAAAAAAGTCTCTCACAAGCAGGGCTGTATCAAGAAAGAGGGGCTTTTGGTCTCCCTCCCCTTAAGCCTGGAAAAGCCATTAGCTTAATTGAGGTGTCTTTAATTGGACACACCGTGTTTAATGCGAAATGTGTGTGACTGTGGAGGGTTGTTTGCTCCGTGGAAGGGAACAGCTGTAATACCAATTTTTTTGTTATTTTTTTTTTTTGTTAAAAAATCTGGTGTGGGGTCGAGAGGCCGCTGTTTCCCTGTGGGTGTCTCGGGGAGTAGGTAAAGAATGCGGAGAATTCAGCAGAAATTAAGTCCTACAAAGCCGCTCTTTGATTTGATTACAACGAGCCTCATTTATCCTTGTGGGCACAAGACTCTTGTTAAATAAGGCAGCGGGGGGGGGGGGGGAGGAGGTGGTGGTGGGGAAACGCACAGGGTTCCTGTGGTTGGGTCTTTCCTAGATAATGCCCCTCTTCCTGAGCCCAAGCGTACCATGTGATTCTGCCTCAGCCGCTTGGCTAGAGCTGCCAAAGGGATTCTGAAGCCGGGCACTGGGCAGGAACTAGGAATTCTGGCCTCCATGGGGTGCCAGCCTATAGATGGGCAACAACTTAGAAAAAAATGTGAAAAGAGTCATTTTTCAACTTGTTACTGATAGGTTTATTTCTGAATTTTAACATTCACTGCAGAGCCGGATTAACAATTAGGCCAAGTAGGTACTGCCCTATGCGCTCCCACACCTTTAGGGGCCTTGGACCGGCTTCCCCTCCCCTAGGCTTCCCAATCCCCAGGTCCCAGAGATGGATCCCCTGGTTTTACAGGCTTCCCCCCACCGCGGGGGAAGCCTCGCCCCCACAGCCACCATGCAGCTCTAGATCTCAGGCAGGTTTAGAAACCTGCAAACAGGTCCCTTTCAAAATGTGTGTGTCTGTGCCTTTAAAGTTGAGCAGGAAGTACTTCATGGGAAGGGTCAGCAATATAGTCCCTCGCTTTGTTTTGCTTTCGTTTCAGAGCAACTAAGTGTGTGTGTGTGTGTGAGAGAGAGAGAGAGAGAGCAGCATAGCCCCTGTTCTTTTCAGATGTCATTGTGAAGGAACCAGACCCAGTAAGTGTGTGTGTGTGTGCGTGTGAGAGAGAGAGGGTTGCCAATCCCCAGGTTTGGAGGCCCTTCCCCCCACTTTAGGGTCATCAGAAAGCGGCGCGGGGGTGGGGAGGGAAATGTCTACTGGGCAATTATTCCCTATGGAGAATGACGGGTATCAGGGGCTCTGGGGGGGCTGTTTTTTAAGGTAGAGGCACCAAATTTTCAGTATAGCATCAAGTGCCTCTCCCTGAAATACCCCCCCCCCCCAAGTTTCAAGACAATTGGACCAGGGGTCCGATTCTATGAGCCCCAAAAGAAGGTGCCCCTATCCTTCATTATTTCCTATGGAAGGAAGGCATTTGAAAATTTGTGCTGTCCCTTTAAATGTGATGGCCAGAACTCCCTTGGAGTTCAATTATGCTTGCCACACCCTTGCTCCTGGCTCCACCCCCAAAGTCTCCTGGCTCCACCCCCAAAGTCTCCTGGCTCCACCCCCAAAGTCTCCTGGCTCCACCCCCAAAGTTCCCAGATATTTCTTGAATTGGACTTGGCAACCCTGCCACCCCTCAGTTTTCCCTCTGCTGCAGTCATCAAAGGACCTGCTCCTTGCCCAGCTTATCTGGTGCGGCTGCTACACTCCCAACAGTAGTGCCGGTTCAAATCTCTTTGGAGACTTTTCAGTCCCATTTGGGGAAAGTTTAACTATTCCTGCAGCTTTGGGAGCGCAAGTAAGGACGTCATGTAACTGACACTGAATACATAACGTGTTGTGTCAACAGGTTTTGTACGGAGCACCCTATGCCAGAAGAATAAGCGAATACAATCCGAGAGAGGTCACTATAATGGATAACCCAACAAAAAATGCAAGCTAGCGACCAATATACTAAGAAATATATAGAAGACAGTCCAAATGTCCAAAACATGTACATTCAAGTCCCAAAGTAGTGTGGTGACAAGCCAATCGATTAAGGACTTGTTTCTTTCCAGTCTTCATCAGACCTGGGACCAATATTGATTAAATTATATAAATTCTTTACATAATTTTTTTTAAAAAGGGGGACGCAGAGCGTCTCCAGCAGCAATTTCACATTGGCTAGAGAAGCTGTAGTTGATGTGAAATTGCTGCTGGAGACGCTCCGTGTCCCCTTTTTAAAAAAAAAATTATGTAAATTTATATAATTTAATCAATATTGCTCCCAGGACTGATGAAGACTGGAAAGAAACAAGTACTTAATCGATTGACTTGTCACCACACTACTTTGGGACTTGAATGTACACGTTTTGGACATTTGGACTGTCTTCTATATATTTCTGGATATTTGGACTGTCTTCTATATATTGGTCACTAGCTTGCATTTTTTGTTGTGATGGAAGACTAATCGAAGCAGGACTGGTCAAGTCGACTTCCTGTACATTGGGACTCCTTTTTGGAAGAATTCAGCTTAGGGAGGTATATTCCTCTGTCGATGTTATTATTATAAAATCGTTATTTGGTCGCTATAACCTATTGGTCGTTTTTGCTTATAGGAATAAGCGGAAGGCGGCAGGAAAAGACGAAGACCCAACACGAGATGGACAGACTCCATCCAGGAAGCCACGCCCTCCACCCCCAGTTTGCAAGACCTGAGCAAGGCTGTTAACCACGGGACGTTTTGGAGGTCTTTAACTGATAGGGTGGCTGTAAGTCAGAAGCAATTTGACAACAGTTAACCCCCGAAAGGCGATGGGAAAGACTTCAGCCTGGGACCCTGGAGGACAGCTGCCAGTCTGAGTAGACAATACTGACCTTGATGGACCGAGGGTCTGATTCAGTAGACGGCAGCTTTGTGTGTTCATGGGGGTGTGCTGGGATGTCCCCAATGTGATGACATCACCCGGAAGTGACATCATCACATTGGAGATGTCACACATTGAGACTTTGGGTTTGTGGCAAAACTCTACGGTAAAACCGGCTTCAAACCATAGAATTTTGCCCTCATCACCATGTGACGTCCCCCACGTGATGATGTCACTTCCAGGGGGGCATCACATAGCAACGTCACTGTTTGAGGGCAGGGTTTCTCTCGCCAGTTAGCTGGCTGGTGGCAGACTTTTGTTGTTGTTCAGTCGCACAGTCGATTCCGACTCTTTGTGACCCCATGGACCAAGTCACACCAGGCCCTCCTGTCTTCCACCATCCGCCGAAGATGGCCGACAGAAGTCCCCAAAACCAGTGTTCCCTCAAAGCTGAGTTAGCTCACAGATTTCTAGCCTCCAGCTCGCACATTTTTGTCTTAGCTCAGGAAGGATGACCCCAGAGCACACTAATTGATGCAGTCACTCACAACTTTTATACCAGTAGCTCACAAAGTAGAAGTTTTGCTCACAAGACTTTGCAACTTAGAGGGAACATAGGTCAGGACCCTATTTTCATGTGATCGACAAGGCGACAACATTGCAGTGCACAATGATGTATGAACACAGCCACAGATAGCTGCCCTTATCACCCAGGTCTGGCCAGGGTTCTGGGTCATTCTACACACCTTACCTAGGGTAATAATTCATCCCATCTGACTCAGGATCCAACCACTGTGCTGGCGTCCAGGAAGCAGTTCCATTCATTGACAGCTTCTTTGGCCCGCGCATGTTCCAAATGTCTGAATATTTCTTTATTACTACCGAACAACAGCTTCTATTATCTGTAAAAAGATGTGACCTTTGTAAAGGGCAAAAACGAGATATAAGCTTGTTTCCTCTTCTAATTTGCCTCCCTCCCGCACCCTTTTAGCATTCTCTTTTCCATCTGAACTCTCAGAAGAGCAAAGAAGAAGAAAAGTCACGGAATTTTTATCACTGCTCATCAGCATCCTTTGGATGAGTCCCTGACCAGATTCCATATGCAGTTAAGAGCGTAAATGTATAAGAGGAACCCTGGTGCTGTATCAGGGCAGGGGGTCATCTAGTCCAGCCTCCTGTCTCACACAGTGGCCAACCAGTTCCTCTGGAGGGCCAACAACAGGGCTCAGAGGCTGAGGCCTTCCTAAGAACATCAGCAGAGCCCTGCTGGATCACACCAGTGATCCATTTAGTCCAGCATCCTATCTCACATAACAGCCAACCAATTCCTCTGTATGGCCAACAACAGGGCACAGAGGCTGAGGCCTTCCTAAGAACATCAGCAGAGCCCTGCTGGATCACACCAGTGGTCCATGTAGTCCAGCATCCTGTCTCACACAGTGGGCAACCAGTTCCTCTGGAGGGCCAACAACAGTGCAGAGAGGCTGAGGCCTTCCTAAGAACATCAGCAGAGCACTGCTGGATCAGGTCAGGGGTCCATCTAGTCCAGCATCCTGTCTCTCACAGTGGCCAACCAGTTCCTCCGGAGGGCCAACAACAAGGCAGAGAGGCTGAAGCCTTCATAACAATATCAGAAGAGCCCTGCTGGATCAGACTACTGGTCCATCTAGTCCAGCATCTTGTCTCACACAGTAGCCAACCAGTTCCTCTGCAGGACCAAGAACAGGGCACAGAGGCTGAGGCCTTCATAAGAACATCAGAAGAGCACTGCTGGATCAGGTCAGGGGTCCATCTACTCCAGCATCCTGCCTCACACAGAAGCTTATCAACTCTCTGGAGGGCCAACCACAAGGCAGAGAGGCTGAGGCCTTCATAAGAACATAAGCAGAGCCCTGCTAGATCAGACCAGTGGTCCATTTAGTCCAGCATCCTGTCTCACACAGTGGCCAACCAGTTCCTCCGGAGGGCCAACAACAGGGCACAGAGGCTGAGGCCTTCATAACAACATCAGAAGAGCCCTGCTGGATCAGACTACTGGTCCATCTAGTCCAGCATCCTGCCTCACACAGAAGCTAATCAGCTCCTCTGGAGGGCCAAAAACACAGCAGACAGGCTGAGGCCTTAAACAGAGACCTTCAGAAGAGCCCTGCTGGATTGGACTAATCATCCATCTATTCCGGCCTCCTGTCTCACACAGTAGCCAGGTCTGGAGGGCCAACAACAGGGCACGGAGACAGAGGCCTTCATAAGAACATCAGAAGAGCCCTGCTGGATCAGACCAGTGGTCCATCTAGTCCAGCATCCTGTCTCACACAGTGGCCAGCCAGTTCCTCTGGAGGGCCAACAACAGGGCAGAGAGAGAGAGACTGAGGCCTTCATAAGAACATCAGAAGAGCCCTGCTGGATCAGATCAGTGGTCTATCTAGTCCAACAGGGCGGAGAGGCTGGGCCTTCCCCTGATCTTGCCTCCTGGCATTGAGATTCGGAGCCTGACTGCCTGTGAATGTGGTCGCTATAACTACAAGTCCCCCGAAAGACCTCTCCTCCAGGAATCTGTCTAATCCCTTTTAAAGCCCTCTATGCCTGCGGCCATCCCTGCATCCTCTGGTGGCAAATCCCACATTTTAATCACTCATTGTGTAAAGAAAATATTTCCTGTTCTCTGTCCTGAATCAACTGCCCATCTCTTTCACTGGACGACCTTCGTGGTTCCTCCGGAGTCTGCAGTTTTCTACCCCTGCAGGAGTTTTTTCCGGCCCCACATCCTCATTGTATGCGTTGCTCTGTGCATTCCTCGTTCTGTTTGGCTTGCTTCTGCCGCCTGCCAGTGCGAAAGTTTGCCATGAATGGGTCTGAGATGTTAAACAGGGCCCGGCTGTGTACCTTTTGCTCAAATGCTCTCCAATGCGACTCTTTCAACAGCCGGGTTCTTCTGCCGTTCATTTCAGCAGCCTGCTTTGTACTCCCGGAGCCCTGAAATAATCTTCCTGTCTTCTTTCCCACAACTCTAGGTCAACTGGAATGTTCACCAACCAGGCTTCCTTAGCAACAAATGCAACCAGTGCTGCCTTTGGGGTGTGGCCAAACTGTGGCCTCTTTCACACGTATTGTGCAGCTCTTGAAGCCCCCACTGCCCTGCCAGCCAGGTTGGAAAAGGCATTTATCTAGGGTTGCCAAGTCCAATTCAAGAAATATCTGGGGACTTTGGGGGTGGAGCCAGGAGACTTTGGGGGTGGAGCCAGGAGACATTGGGGCGGAGCCAGGAGCAAGGGCATGACAAACATAATTGAACTCCAAGGGAGTTCTGGCCATCACATTTAAAGGGACAGCACACCTTTTTAAATAACTGCCTTCCATAGGAAATAATGAGGGATAGGGGCACCTTCTTTTGGGGCTCATAGAATTGGACCCCCTGGTCCAATCATTTTGAAACTTGGGGGGTACTTTAGGGAGAGGCACTGGATACTATACTGAAAATTTGGTGCCTCTACCTCAAAAAATAGCTCCCCCACAGCCCCTGAAACCTCCATACCAATTCCCCATTATACCCTATGAGAATCGATCTCCACATAGGTAATAATTAAGTGCTCAGCAGACGTTCCCCCACCCCACCCCGTTTCTGGCGACTCTGAAGCTAGGGATTGGCCTCTCTACTCACGAGTTGCTGCCAACTTCTTCAAAGTAACACGGCCACACCATCCCAAGAGGAAGCCTTTCAATCGGAGACTGAAGCCTCCGGAGGTGGAAAGGCACATGGTCCTGTTTGGGCGGGGCTTCCCCCTTGGCCAGCTGACTGGGGGCGGGAAGAACCCCCACTGGAACCTGGGGATTGGCAAGCCTACATTTGTCTCAAGTCACTTCTCCAAGACAAGCCAGCCAAGGGTTTTGAGAACGCATCTAAAGTTAAAGTTGCTTTCTTTCCACCTCTTCCTCCCTTCCCTATCTATTTTCCTTCCAAACTACCTACCTACCTCTCTCAAACATCTGACGTTAATGTCTTGCGGCTCTCAAACATCTGACATTTATTCTGCGTGGCTCTTACATTAAGCAAGTTTAGCCACCCCCAGGGCTTTTTTTCATAGGAGCTTTTTTGCATATTAGGCCACGCCCTCCTGATGTAGCCAATCATTCAAGAGCTTACAGTAGGCCCTGGAAGAAGAGCTCCGTAAATTCTTGGGGAATTGGCCGCATCCGGAGGGTGTGGCCTACTATGCAAAGAAGTTCCTGCTACAAAAAAAGGGCCCTGGCCACCCCCTGTTTCTTGCTATTGTTGAAGGTGCCGTGAGACTTCTGTTTATTTTAGCGTTAAAAGGCCGTATGGTAGTATGGCTGATAACTAAATACATACACGCTAACTTCTATGAAACCAAAGATGGGATGCCTGCTCATTCACAGCAAAGCACACCCCCCCATGGTCAGCTTTGGGCAGAAGTCACTCATAGGTGATCTTTTGTAGCAGAAAAGCACAGCATTCCTCTCCTCTCTTTTTTGCGTGTTTAAACAATTTTATTGATAACATATGGTAACAATGTCTGTTTATATCATTACTATCCCTAACCCATATGATATTTTCCAATCCCCCCTCCCTCCGTTACTAGACTCCCGCCGAAGTTATATACTTAAGTTCACTTATAAAGGTACCCTTAACCAATCAAAGTTCAATTTCTCCCTTTTCTCATACTCATTATTAAAAAATTGTCAAATGTCTTTTTACATTCCACTCTTTCTCTATATATCCTCTAAATTTCTTCCACTTCCTTTTGAATACTTCCAAATCATAGTCTCTTAAAGTTCTTGTTAATTTGTCCATCTCACTCCACGATAAAACTTTCGCAATCCAATCCCATTTCTCGGTATTTTTTCTTGCTTCCACAACTGCGCATACAATGTCCTAGCAGCTGAGAGCAAGTACCAAATTAGAGTTCTATCTTCTTTTGGAAATTTTTCCATTTGTAATCCCAACAGAAAAGTCTCTGCAACTTTCTTAAAGTCATATCCCAAAATTTTAGATTTCCTCTCTTTTTTGCAATTAAAGAAATAACACGCCATACCCCAATCCTTAAATATTGCTCCTGCGCAGATAAATGAGGTTTTTAATCGAACAGTATGCTCTAATATTCTATCCAAGAGATATGGTGATCGCTGTCTTTAATGCTGCCGCTGTGTCCACGCTTTAATGACCCAAGAAGCTCTGTGTTTCTAATATACAGGATGGACTGACAGTCAAGGCTGTCTGTGACACATACACACACACCCCACACCCCATAAGTCTTTTTTTGTAGCAGGAGCTCCTTTGCATATTAGGCCTCCCCCCCCCCCCGATGTAGCCAATCCTCCTGGAGCTTCCAGTAGGCCCTGTACTGAGAACCCTGTAAGGAATTCTAGCAAGACCTCCTTTGCATATTAGGCCACACACCCCTGATGCAGCCAATCCTCCTGGAGCTTCCAGTAGGCCCTGTACTGAGAGCCCTGTAAGGAATTCTAGCAGGACCTCCTTTGCATATTTGGCCACACACCCCGATGTAGCCAGTCCTCCTGGAGCTTCCAGTAGGCCCTGTACTGAGAACCCTGTAAGGAATTCTAGCAGGACCTCCTTTGCATATTAGGCCACACACCCCTGATGTAGCCAATCCTCCTGGAGCTTCCAGTAGGCCCTGTACTGAGAGCCCTGTAAGGAATTCTAGCAGGACCTCCTTTGCATATTAGGCCACGCCCCCCTGATGTAGCCAATCCTCCTGGAGCTTCCAGTAGGCCCTGTACTGAGAGTCCTGTAAGGAATTCTAGCAGGACCTCCTTTGCATATTAGGCTACGCCCCCCTGATGTAGCCAATCCTCCTGGAGCTTCCAATAGGCCCTGTACTGAGAGCCCTGTAAGGAATTCTAGCAGGACCTCCTTTACATATTAGGCCACGCCCCCCTGATGTAGCCAATCCTCCTGGAGCTTCCAGTAGGTCCTGTACAAAGAGCCCTGTAAGGAATTCTAGCAGGACCTCCTTTGCATATTAGCCCACACCCACCCCTGATGTAGCCAATTCTCCTGGAGCTTACAGTAGGCCCCGTACTAAAAGTCCTGTAAGCTCTTGGAGGATTGGCTACATACAAGGGGTGTGGCCTAATATGCAAAGGAGCAGAGCCAGATTAACAATTAGGCCAACTAGGCACTGGTCTATGGACCCCCACGCTTTTAGGGGCACCGGGACGGCTTCCCCCCACAGTTTTCCTCCTGCTTGCAGCCCTTTCAGTCTGCAATGAGCAACTAGTTGCTCTTTGCCCACGTTGCCTGGTGCGGCGGCTGCTGGTGTTGTCACCAAGTTTGCCTCTCTCTGCCTCTCCCCTGCAGCTTAGTCAAAGGGGCTCTTAAGAAGGTGCCTGCAGGCTGCAGAGGGGGCCGTGGGCAGTGGGGCGGGCACTCGGACTCTGAGATGATTTGCGAAGGGGCCCCCAAGATTTTGACTGCTGTGGGGCCTCCACAGGGTTTAATCTGGCACTGCAAAGGAGTTCCTGAGTTTTGCCTGAAAGCCCATCAGTGCAGCTGTTAGGTCTCACAGAAAGTCTAACTGAGGGAGAAGAGGGGG
Organism: Heteronotia binoei; assembly: GCF_032191835.1. NCBI lineage: Eukaryota > Metazoa > Chordata > Lepidosauria > Squamata > Gekkonidae > Heteronotia > Heteronotia binoei. Next base: position 13,936,348 of record NC_083243.1, read on the forward strand.
TTCATGCTGAGCTGTGCATTTGTCTCCAAAACAGTCTCTTGGGCACTTCAGCCCAGGGCCAGTTCAAGGTATTTTCTGCCCCCAGCAAGGTACCCTTGGTGCTTTTTTGCAGGGGACTTCTGGAGTTCTGGTGGACCTCTTGATGGCACTTGGGTTTTGGCCACTGTGTGACACAGAGTGTTGGACTGAATGGGCCATTGGCCTGATCCAACATGGCTTCTCTTATGTTCTTATGTCTGGAGTAGTGATGCTCTGTCTTCTTGGTGCTTGGGCGCAACAGTGGGAGGGTTTCTGGAGTCCTGGCCCCACAAGTGGACCTCCTGATGTCCCCTGAGTTTTGGCCTTTGTGTGACACTGAGGGTTGGACTGGATGGGTCATTGGCCTGATCCAACATGGTTTCTCTTATGTTCTTATGTGACACAGAGTGTTGGACTGCATGGGCCATTGGCCTGATCCAAAATGGCTTCTCTTATGTTCTTATGTGTGACACAGAGTGTTGGACTGGATGGGTCATTGGTCTGTTCCAACATGGTTTCTCTTATGTTCTTATGTGTGACACAGAGTGTTGGACTGGATGGGTCATTGGCCTGATCCAACATGGCTTCTCTTATGTTCTTATGTGTGACACAGAGTGTTGGACTGGATGGGTCATTGGTCTGTTCCAACATGGTTTCTCTTATGTTCTTATGTGTGACACAGAGTGTTGGACTGGATGGGTCATTGGTCTGTTCCAACATGGCTTCTCTTATGTTCTTATGTGACACAGAGTGTTGGACTGGATGGGCCATTGGCCTAATCCAACATGGCTTCTCTTTTGTTCTTATGTGACACAGAGTGTTGGACTGGATGGGTCATTGGCCTGATCCAACATGGCTTCTCTTATGTTCTTACATGACACAGTGTGTTGGACTGGATGGGCCATTGGCCTGATCCAACATGGCTTCTCTTATGTTCTTATGTGACACAGAGTGTTGGACTGGATGGGCCATTGGTCTGTTCCAACATGGCTTCTCTTATGTTCTTATGTGTGACACAGAGTGTTGGACTGGATGGGCCATTGGCCTGATCCAACATGGCTTCTCTTATGTTCTTATGTGTGACACAGAGTGTTGGACTGGATGGGTCATTGGTCTGTTCCAACATGGCTTCTCTTATGTTCTTATGTGTGACACAGAGTGTTGGACTGGATGGGTCATTGGCCTGATCCAACATGGCTTCTCTTATGTGTGACACAGAGTGTTGGACTGGATGGGTCATTGGTCTGTTCCAACATGGCTTCTCTTATGTTCTTATGTGACACAGAGTGTTGGACTGGATGGGCCATTGGCCTGATCCAACATGGCTTCTCTTTTGTTCTTATGTGACACAGAGTGTTGGACTGGATGGGCCATTGGCCTGATCCAACATGGCTTCTCTTTTGTTCTTATGTGACACAGAGTGTTGGACTGGATGGGTCATTGGCCTGATCCAACATAGCTTCTCTTATGTTCTTATGTGACACAGAGTGTTGGACTGGATGGGCCATTGGTCTGTTCCAACATGGCTTCTCTTATGTTCTTATGTGTGACACAGAGTTTTGGACTGAATGGGTCATTGGCCTGATCCAACATGGCTTCTGTTATGTTCTTATGTCCGGGGCAAAACACAAAACACAGATAGCATCCCGATGCCAGAACCAGCGCGCAAACACAGAGCATTCCCCTAGTCCCCCGTGGATATACCATCGTCCCAAAGTGTGAACAGCAATGCCTGGATGAAACCAGCAATTTGTGTTTGCTTTTTAAAAATCTATGCACTCTACAGCCAATCAAACTTCACACATCTATCTTTACAAAAGAACATAAGAGAAGCCATGTTGGATTAGGCCAATGGCCCATCCAGTCCAACACTCTATCACACAGCGGCCCAAAAAAAAAGAGGTTCACAAGTAGGGCTAGAAGTCCTTCCACTTTGCCCCACCAAGCACCAAGAATACAGAACATCACTGCCCCAGACAGTTCCAATAATATGCTGTGGCTAATAGCCACTGATGGACCTCTGCTCCATATTTTTATCCAAACCCCTCTTGAAGCTGGCTATTCTGTGGCAGAAATTCCACATGTTAATCACCCTTTGGGTGAAGAAGTACTTCCTTTTATCCGTTCTAACCCTACTGCTCAGTAATTTCATTGAATGCCCACAAATTCTTGTTTTGTGAGAAAGGGAGAAAAGGACTTCTTTTTCTACCTTCTCCATGCCTTGCAGAATCTTGTAAACCTCTATCATGTCACCCCGCAGTCGACGTTTCTCCAAGCTAAAGAGCCCCAAGTGCTTTAACTTTTCTTCATAGGAAAAGTGTTCCAAACCTTTAATCATTCTAGTTGCCCTTTTCGGGACTTTTTCCAATGCTATAATATCTTTTTTGAGGTGCGATGACCAGAATTTTACACAGTATGCCAAATGAGACCGATCTTTGCATCTTGCCGCGGCACACGATTGTTCCACTTTTTGCTGTACCCAGAAATACCAAGAGAATTCATCTCGTCGCTCTCGGGTTTGCATAATCCATCTTTGCCACAGAAACTAATTACACCCTTCGCCACAAAGGCAGCAAGGGAACAGCTAATGAGTTACCGCTGGCCATTGGCTTAAAAAAAATTGCATGCCAGGAGTGGGGGGGAGATGTAGCAATCTAACTGCGATGACACCCAATCCTTCCTTCCTTCCTTTCTCTCTCTCTCTCTCTTTCTGCTTTGTTCAGTTTCCCCAGCTGTCTGCTGCACAGAGCATTTAAAATACCAGTGATTAAGACCAGAATAACTGAAATGCCTGTCTGAGCGGATCACATCTGTTCACAACATGCAGGGGTGGAATTCTAGCAGGACCTCCTTTGCATATTTTGTAAAGTGTTGTGAGCCGCCCTGAGACACTTCGGTGAGAAGGGCGGGATATAAGTCCATTAAATAAATAAATAAATAAATATTAGGCCACACACACCCTGATGTAGCCTGTGACAGAACCGGCCCGATTCAGCCTTCAGACCCAGTCCTGTCAACTTCCTTTTGGGTTGCCAGCTCCTGGAGGGAGCTACTCTTCGTCCTGCCACTTGGGCGCGCTGCCACCACCTGCTCAATTTAGGGGTTCCTGACTGAGAGGAACAGGACTCCCAATTCCCCTTGCCAGTTCTGAGGCCTGGCCTCAAGGTCCTCTGCCAACCCAGCACCTGGTTAACCCAGAGACCAAAGTCCTTCTTTGGGAGACCCCTGGAGGATTGGCACCCTTGCCAACTGCATGCCTTCCCCCTTCCCTGGACTCCCCTCTTACAGTAGCATGGTATAAGGCGGTTGGGGAGACTATGTGGCACAGAGGGACTCAAGATTATAACAAACAAATATTTATTTACATTATATAACTATTTACAGGCATTTTTTTTTTTTAAGTGAACAGAAGCAACAAATCATAGTAGGGGGGGAAATGCTTCTGACTGAACTCAAACTCAAACTGAAGGCTTCCCGCCCAAAATCTCCAATATCAAACCCAGTTCCCGCCCAGGAACTGGTCTACCCTCCTGCAGCCTTCTGGGAGACCAGCTTGAAAGACTTCCTGTCTCTCTAGGAGACATCCTCAGAATTGCTAAATCCAGACAGGAGGGCAGGAGGAGGAAACTAGGCCAAAGCCTTGCCTAGAGTTTAATATACTCCTCCAGCCAATTCCCAGACAAGCACAAACCTAAAACTCCACATAGCCAATCCTCCAAGAGCTTACAAAAAAGAGCCCCGTAAGCTCCAGGAGGATTGGCTACATCAGGGGTGTGTGGCCTAATATGCAAAGGAGCTCCTGCTAGAATTTCACCCCTGACAACATGAAAGATGGAATGGCTAGATTCGAGTCCAACAGCAACTCAGACAGCAACAAGGCTTTTGGATAGGGTTGCCAAGTCTAATTTAAGAAATATCTGGGGACTTTGGGGGTGGAGCCAGGAGACATTGGGGACGGAGCCAAGAGCAAGGGTGTGACAAGCATAATTGAACTTCAAGGGAGTTCTGGCCATCACATTTAAGGGGACTGCACAAATTTTTAAATGCCTTCCTTCCATAGGAAAAAATGAAGGATAGGGGCACTTTATTTTGGGGCTCATAGAATTGGACTCCCTGGTCCAATCTTTTTGAAATTTGGGAGGTATTTTGGGGAGAGGCACTAGATGCTATACTGAAAATTTGGTGCCTCTATCTCAAAAAACAGCCCCCCAGAGCCCCCGTTACCCGCGGATCCATTCCCCATCATTCCCTATGGGAATCGTTCATGGAGGTGAATGATGGCTCTGGGGGCAGGGCTTTCCCCGCTGGCCAGCTGGCTGGGGGAGGGGGGAAGCCTGTAAAACCGGGGGATCCCCCTCTGGGACCTGGGGATTGGGAAGCTTACTTTTGGAGCAGAAGCTCTCAAGAGTCAAGGGTCCCAGATATAATGACAGAGCTTTGATTCTCGAAAGCTCATTCCCCAAAAAACATGTTGGTCTCTGTGGTGTTGATGGACTTAAATCTAGCTGTTCTATTGCAGTCCAACACAGCTACCATCTGAAGCTATAACAGAGGTGTAAAACGTGTGGCCCAAGTGCTGGATCAGGCCCCCAGAGGGCGCCTATCCGGCTTGCGAGCCACTCACTGTCATCTGCTTCCTTCTCTCTCTTTTGCTTCCTTCTGCATCACAACTTGCCTTGCCAGGCTTGCTCAATCGCACAGGAGCTACAGAGCAAAGCCTCGATTTTCTTCATTGGCGGACCAGCACACGGAGCAACTTGTGTACAAGAGCTCGCAGTGCCCAGCCACCTCATGTTTTCCCCTGGGTTTTAGGCTTAAAGCATTGACTATGAGATTTCTGGAATGAATGTCAAGTAAATCAAAAGGAGGTTTGCAACTTACAGACACGCACCTGAACAACAACTGAACAGCATACTCAGGATTGCTACAGCACAGACACCGTCTCCAGATTTGAATGCAATAATTCAGAGCGAGAGGTGTCAGTTATCAGAGACTGTTAAACAAAATATTGCAAGAGTGCTAATCTTTTAAGCATATTTTATTTCAGGAGTGTTTTTTTTTTTAAATCTTTCATTGTGTTTGTCTGTGTTCTTCATAAGCTTTATACCTCTGCTACCGGGCATTACATTTTAGGACACACATGGCTCGGCCCAACAGGGCCTTATTCATGTCAGATCTGGCTCTTGTAACAGATGAGTTCGACACCCCTGCCCTAGATGGTCAAGGTTAGCCCAGTCTCATCAGAGCTTGGAAGATAATCAAGGTCAGGGATTGTTTTGTAGAAAAATAGGTGGTGGAGCTCATAAGCATAACTCATTAGTATACGCCACAGCCCCCCAGCCAAAAGTAACCTGATGCAAGAATGGAGAGCCCTGGGCGAGTGAGGCCTGCTTGGGCTGGTTAGAGATCCAGCTAGCTCAAGCAGGCCTCGCTCTCCTGGGGCTCTCCTTAGCCCCACAGTCAAAAGGCCAGCAAGCCACCACCACCCAAAATCACATAAGAAGTGCAGAAAGGGTGGTGTGGGCTTCTGCAGGGGTTCATGAGGGCTGCTGGGGGTGTGGCAAAGCCCCTGGTAGCTGGCTGGCTGCCCGCTCTCCTAACCCAGGGATTGTTATGCAGCTGCACCTACTATTCAATGGACAAGGTAGGAAGGGGAGGAAGAGGGGGAACCCTCAGAAGGGTTCAGGATCTGTGCTCCTGTGAGCTCCTGCTGAATCTGAGGCCTGATCAAGGTCAGCCCCTGTTAGTATTTGGATGTGAAACCACTGAGGAAGTCCAGGGTCATTACTCAGAGAAAGACAAAGGCAAACACTGTTCAGAGAAGGCGTGTTTCTAAATTTCCACTGCTAGGAATAGAAAACATGGAAGGGCAGTATCTCCCCCACCCTCCCGGATTGTGAGCATCTAGAACAGGGGTGGCCAAGCTGTGGCTCCGGAGCCACATGTGGTTCTTTCACACACATTGTGTGGCTCTCAAAGCCCCCATTGCCCAATTGGCTGGCTTGGAGAAGGCATTTAAAGTTAAAGTTGCTTTCTTTCCACCTCTCCTCTTCTCCCTTCCCCATCTTCCTTCCTTCCTTCCTTCCTTCCTTCCTTCCTTCCTTCCTTCCTTCCTTCCTTCCTTCCTTCCTTCCTTCCTTCCTTCCTTCCTTCCTTCCTTCCTTCCTTCTTCCCTCCCTTCCTTCCTTCCTTCCTGAGAGCCAGTTTGGTGTGGTGCTGAAGTGTGCGGACTCTTATCTGGGAGAACCGGGTTTGATTCCCCACTCCTCTACTTGCAGCTGCTGGAATGGCCTTGGGTCAGCCATAGCTCTTGCAGGAGTTGTGTTTGAAAGGGCAGCTTCTGGGAGAGCTCTCTCAGCCCCACCCACCTCACAGGGTGTTTGTTGTGGGGGAGGAAAGTAAAGGAGATTGTGAGCTGCTCTGAGACTCTAAGATTCAGAGTGGAGGCCGCCTTGAGCCTGCCTTTGGCGGGGGAGGGCGGGATACAAAAATAAATTTATTATTATTATTATTATTATTAGATCCAATATCTTCTCCTTCCTTCCTTCCTTCCTTCCTTCCTTCCTTCCTTCCTTCCTTCCTTCCTTCCTGAATAAAGTTAAGAATCCTGGAATAAAGAATCCTGGAATACAGTTAAGAATCTAACTTTAGGACTCTAACTTTACTCTAGAGGAACTGAACTCTGTGATCTGGAGGTCAGGTCTAATTCTGAGAGATCTCTGGCCCCACCTGGAAGTTGACTAACCTAACTAGGGAAGAGATGTTCTCTGTCAGGGACAAGAGTCACAGAGAGGGCAGCCCTCCCTTTGATTTGTGACTGTGCACCGTTTCTCTCTCTCTCTCTCTCACTCTCTCTCTCTCTCAGCTGGAGCTCCAGTGAACCTCCATAGGGCCACCACAGCTGGTGTGGGGCGCACACATAAGACTCAGAGGAGGCTCGCAACTCACTGACATCCTCCCCCCTCTCCACCACCTTCCCCTGGGGAACCCTTCTGAACATCTGCTGCCTTTGTTGTGCATCTGCTCCCGGCCTTCATGGAGGTCAGCTGGGTGTCAGAAGTGAGTCGCCAGGTCATTGGCAAAGCTACGTTTCTCCACGCTGGATTTGCTGTGCATTTGTACTAAAAAACGTTCCTGCTGCTTTATTGCAGGGCTGGAGACATCTCTGTTAGAATTCGCCTTTTGATCCTGCGGCTGCGGTGGCAGAACTGTCCTTAAGACGACATGAACCGCTTTCCTGAATCAAAAGGTCTGCTCCAGCATCTTTTGGAAAAGAATCTTTGAAAAGAATTGGGAGGGGCTGTGGCTCAGTGGTGGAGCATCTGCTTGGCAGACAGACGGTCACTTTATTTATAAATGAACCAGACACATAATGAGCCTACAACCATTACAGGAATACAGGGATTTGCTTGAGATTATAGTCAGTGTTGTGGGTCAGCCAGGGCTCAGTGATAGAAAGGAATAGCCCTGCAAGCGATAACAAAGAGGAGCCCTGTGTAGCCAGCCTTGAGTTAACACGAGCTGAGCAGCAGAAAAATGAGCTACAGGCTTGTCAGGATTCACAGTCAACAGCTGGTGCAAAGCCACCAACACCCTCCAGCCCTGATTCAGCAGGTGAACCTCCGCTGGCCATTCCCAGCGCACCAATATCGCCTATACCCTTAGACTGCTGCAGACGAAGGCTGAGGACAGAGCTACAGACAAGACGGCAAAGTGCACTCCTCCTGGCCCAACACCAGCTGCTTGCTGATAACAAAGATGAGTAGTTGCAGGATCGCTTCTGAGCAGCTGGCTGCAAGCGTAACTCATAGGCAAGAGAGGCTGTTAGGCATGGATGCAATGCGTATGATAGATGTTAAGCCAATGGCCTTGCCTGATTTCTGGACCTCTAACCCTGGACTGAATTACCCTGCCTTGCTTGACTTCTGGCACCTGTTACTCGGAGCCTGAGAGCCAGTACAGTCAATAGAGTTGCCAACTCCAAGCTGGGATATTCCTGGAGATTTGAGGGACAGAGCCTGGGGAGGGTGGAGTTTGGAGAGGGGAAGGACCTTGAAAGAATATACTGCCATCGGGTCTGTCCCCCAAAGGAACCCCTTTCTCCAGGGAGGCTGGTCTCTGTCTCCTGGAGATCACTTCTAATTCTGAAATATCTCCAGGCCCCGCATGGAGGTTGGCAACCCCGTATTTTCAGAACGAAGCTCTGAAGAGCGAAAACTGCAGTGGTGGTTGGTGGAAAGTGTCATCGAGTCACGGCTGACTTATGGTGCCGACACTGCAGGGTTTTCGAGAAAAGAGACTACGGTGGTCTGCCTCTGTCCGCCTCTGCGTAGCAACCCTGGACTTCCCTAAGGGCCTCCCATCTAAGAACGGTCCTGGCCCCACCTGGAAGCTGGAAATTGGGCTGCTAAGCCCCCAGGCCGGAAGGGGATTCTCCCGCCAGGGAGGTTCCCAACCCACTGATCCACATTGGACCAGCAGGGGGAGCCTCCCCCAGCGTCGCCAGCGTGATGATGTCACCCGCGAGTGACGTCATCGTGCCGGCAACATCGCGCGCTGGCCACTCTAGGGGTTTCCAGGGAAACTCTATGGTTTTCCCAGACGCTCTAGCATTTTGGGAGAGAAAACTCTATGGTACGACAGGTGCCACAGAGTTTTTACCTCCCAAAATGCTAGAACATCTGGGAAAGCTATAGAGTTTCCCCAGAAACGCCTAGAGCGGCCAGCGCGCAACGTCGCCAGCACGATGATCACAGAATCATAGAGTCATCCAGTCCAACCCCCTGCACAATGCAGGAAACTCACAAACACTTCCCCCTAAATTCACAGGATCTTCATTGCTGGCAGATGGCCATCTAGCCTCTGTTTAAAAACCTCCAAGGAAGGAGAGCCCACCACCTCTGCTGGAACTGCTCTAACGGTCAGGAAGTTCTTTCTAATGTTGAGCCTAATGTTGAGCCAGACAGAAGCTGCCTTATACCAATTTGGACCCTTGGTCCATTGCAGTCAGCATTGTCTATTCAGACTGGCAGCGGCTCTCCAAGGTCTCAGGCAGAAGTCTTTCCCATCACCTTCTATCTGATCCTTTTAGCTGGAGATGCTGGGGTTTTGAACCCAGGACCTTCCTCATGCAAAGCAGAGGCTCTCCCACTGAGCCACAGCCCCTCCCCAATGGGAAGGGAGGGCATCCCCTTCTGTAATGTTTAGCATTCTGGATATTTCCCTGGCCTACATGAAGCTGCCTTACACTGAAGGAGACCAGGGCTTCTTTTGTAGCAGGGACTCCTTTGCATATTAGGCCACCCACATCTCCTGAAGTAGCCAATCCTCCTGGAGCTTCCAGTAGGCCCTGTACAAAGAGCCCTGTAAGGAATTCTAGCAGGACCTCCTTTGCATATTAGGCCACACCCACCCCTGATGCAGCCAATCCTCCTGGAGCTTCCAGTAGGCCCTGTACTGAGAGCCCTGTAAGGAATTCTAGCAGGACCTCCTTTGCATATTAGGCCACACCCCCTGATGTAGCCAATCCTTCTGGAGCTTACAGTAGGCCCTGTACTAAGAGCCCTGTAAGCTCTTGGAGGATTGGCGACATCAGGGTGTGTGTGGCCTAATATGCAAAGGAGCTCCTGCTACAAAAGAAAAGCCCTGATCGTCTCCTTTTTGTAGGACTCTCTGCAGGTCTCGGCACAGACCAGCCTTGCTGAGCTAGACGCACTTTCCATCACGAATGTGAGATTTCCACCACGGAACATCTACCCACCCCCCTCCCAAAACATGCAAACAAAAGAGTATCTTTTGAGGACAAAGCCTCCAGAAGACGGGATAAAGCGCGGTTGACAAATGAAAAGAACAGCGTGGACGAAGGAGCACATTAATTTTGCGCCTCTATCTGATTTCCTTCTGTTCACAGCCAAAAAGATTTCTCACAATAAAGTTTGTGCTCTGAGGGGGCCGGGGGGGGGCGGGAAGAGATATACATATAACCTTGCATCTCAAAATGGAGGGGGGGGGGAGAAAGAAAGAAACCTCTTTGCCGGTGACTTCTGTTATCGCTCCGTGTAGTAATCAGCATTGCGATGTTATCGCAGCTGCTGCTTTTTTTGCAAGCTCGGCAGGATCGCGCAAGGTAACAAGATGAGTGGGAAGGTTTCCAGACAATCCAGTTGTCCAAAAAGAGAAGAGGAGGAGGGTTGAGAGGCGGTGGGGGGGAGGGTTAGCAGTGATGAGTGCAGAGTTCTTCCCACTTTCCTAGTCTTGTCAACAACTAATTTGAAAAGAGAGACCGTAAGATGCTAGGTCAGGGCCCCCAGTCCTTTAAAGCCTTCTGGAATTCTCAGGGCTTTTTTTTTTTGGTAGCAGGAACTCCTTTGCATATTAGGCCGCACATCCCTCGTGTGTAGCCAATCCTCCAAGAGCTTACAGGGCTCTTAGTACGGGGCGTACTGTAAGCTCCGGGAGGGTTGGCTACATCAGGGGTGTGTGGCCTAATAGGCAAAGGAGTTCCTGATATAAAAAAAGCCCTGACAAAAATGAATGAATAAAAAAAATAGAATGGAAAGAATCCACAGGTCTTGACTTATCTATCCCTCTGGCTCTCTACGGTGCCCCTCTTGAGTTTGAGGATAAGACACAGCACAAAGTCCTTTGTTTCCAGCACGTTCTTATGCGATTGTAAACCACCCCCAAGGGATTTGTGCATGTCTGCTTCCATCCTTTTCAATGTAAGAGACATTCATTCTTACCTGCTTCCCGCCCATAGCAGACCACCTTCCTTAGATCCACAAAAAGAAGATAGAAGAAGATGATATTGGATTTATATCCCACCCTCCACTCCAAAGAGTCTCAGAGCGGCTCACAATCTCCTTTACCTTCCTCCCCCACAACAGACACCCTGTGAGGTAGATGAAGATATTGGATTTATATCCCGCCCTCCACTCCAAAGAGTCTCAGAGCGGCTCACAATCTCCTTTACCTTCCTCCCCCACAACAGACACCCTGTGAGGTAGATGAAGATATTGGATTTATATCCCACCCTCCACTCCAAAGAGTCTCAGAGCGGCTCACAATCTCCTTTACCTTCCTCCCCCACAACAGACACCCTGTGAGGTAGATGAAGATATTGGATTTATATCCCGCCCTCCACTCCAAAGAGTCTCAGAGCGGCTCACAATCTCCTTTACCTTCCTCCCCCACAACAGACACCCTGTGAGGTAGATGAAGATATTGGATTTATATCCCACCCTCCACTCCAAAGAGTCTCAGAGCGGCTCACAATCTCCTTTACCTTCCTCCCCCACAACAGACACCCTGTGAGGTAGATGAAGATATTGGATTTATATCCCGCCCTCCACTTCGAAGAGTCTCAGAGCGGCTCACAATCTCCTTTCCCTTCCTCCCCCACAACAGACACCCTGTGAGGTGGGTGAGGCTGGAGAGGGCTCTCACAGCAGCTCCCCTTTCAAGGACAGAGTCTCAGAGCGGCCTACAATCTCCTTTCCCTTCCTCCCCCACAACAGACACCCTGTGAGGTAGATGAAGATATTGGATTTATATCCCGCCCTCCACTCCAAAGAGTCTCAGAGCGGTTCACAATCTCCTTTCCCTTCCTCCCCCACAACAGACACCATGTGAGGTGGGTGGGGATGAGAGGTCTCTCACAGCAGCTGCCCTTTCAAGGACAACCTCTGCCAGAGCTATGGCTGACCCAAGGCCCTTCCAGCGGCTGCAAGTGGAGGAGTGGGGAATCAAACCCGGTTCTTCCAGATAAGAGTCCACACACTACACCAAACTGACTCTCAAAAGATTGCCAGATGCTGAGGACAAAAAAAAAAAACAGCTCTCAGGAGATGGGGTGTTGCAGTCTTCAGCAATTTGCTTTATGGCAGCTTGACAGCAATAGGAGTCTGGAAGATGCGCAGGGGTGGAATTCTAGCAGGAGCTCCTTTGCATATTAGGCCACACACCCCTGATGTAGCCAATCCTCCAAGAGCTTACAAAAAAGAGCCTTGTGATCTCTTGGAGGATTGGCTACATGCTACATGGCCTAATATGCAAAGGAGCTCCTGCTAAAATTCCACCCCTGAAGATACCCACTGGTTTCCAGCAGTAGCCAGTCCTTGGGAAGTGGGAAGGCCCAAAGTCCGAGTGGCCATAAGACAAAGGTTTTGTTGTTTATTTCATCTGTTTTGCTCTGAATCTTTCCTAACAGTTTTTATAAATGAATTGTTCCATATTGAGCACAGAAGAATCAAAGATTATGTCTCCTGTTCCCACAAGACAGTGACATGGCTGTTTGCCATGACAGTGTGAATTTCTGAGGAAATTCTGTGGGGATTTCTGGGGATGTCAAGCTGAGATTTCTGGCGGTGTGAAGTGTCATCAAGTTGCAGCTGACTTCTAGCAACTTCTAGCAGTCCCGTTGGGCTTCCAAGGCAAGAGACAACAGGCAAGAGACAAACAAGAGACAAATAAGAGGAGGAGGAGGAGGAGGAGAAGGAGAAGAAGAGGAGGAGGAGAGGAGAGGAAAGAGAAGAGAAGAGAAGAGAAGAGAAGAGAAGAGAAGAGAAGAGAAGAGAAGAGAAGAGAAGAGAAGAGAAGAGAAGAGGAGGGGAGGGGAGGGGAGAGGAGGGGAGAGGAGGGGAGAGGAGGGGAGGGGAGAGGAGAGGAGAGGAGAGAGGAGAGGAGAGGAGAGGAGAGGAGAGGAGAGAAGAGAAGAGAAGAGAAGAGAAGAGAAGAGAAGAGAAGAGAAGAGAAGAGAAGAGAAGAGAAGAGAAGAGAAGAGAAGAGAAGAGGAGGTTGGATTTATACCCCGCCCTTCACTCAGAGTCTCAGAGCGGCTTACAATCTCTTCCCCTTCCTCTCCCCACAACAGGCATCCTGTGGGGTGGTTTGCAGTTGCTTGCCTCTGCACTTTCTTGGAGGTATCCCTTCCAAGGAGGAGCCATGGTTCAGTGGTAGAACATCTGCTTGGCATGCGGAAGGTCCCAAGTTCAATCCCAGGCATCACCATTTTAAAACACCAGGCAGTAGGTGATGGGAAAAACCTCAGTCTGAGACCCTGGAGAGCCGCTTTGAGTTTGAGTAGACAATATTGACTATGATGGCCCAAGTACCTGATTCAGTAGGAAGTATCTTCAAATACGGACCGTATGTAGCCGACCCTGCTTAGCTTCTGGGATCTGGAAAGCCTATACCTTCCAAAACAAACCTCTAGCCAACAGGCAGGGGTCATTTCATAGAAAAAGAGGTGCTGGAGCTCATTTAGCACAACTTATTTGAGTAACACATTTGCATATGTCACACAGCCCAAGACATCACCAGAAGGTGTACTACATTCTATCAGCTTGGCATCTACCTTAAAATGCTTCTTGAATTATTATGGTCATAATAAAACCTGACTCCCATCATACTTTTAAAATTACATTCTCCTATGTGGCCACAAAAGTCCATATAGTCAAGGTGATGGTATTCCCAGTAGTAATGTACAGCTGTGAGAGCTGGACCATAAAGAAGGCAGAATGCAGAAGAATAGATGCTTTTGAGCTGTGGTGCTGGAGACGACTCTTGAGAGTCCCTTGGACTGCAAGAAGATCCAATCAGTCAGTCTTAAGGGAAATCAACCCTGACTGTTCCCTGGAAGGTCAGATGCTGAAGCTCAAATACTTTGGCCCCCCCCCCCAATGAGAAGGGAGCCCTCACTGGAGAAGACCCTGGTGCTGGGAAAGACAGAAGGCAAAAGAAGAAGAGGATGGCAAAAGATGCAATGGCTGGACAGCGTTACTGATATAACCAACATGAATTTGAGCAGACTTCAGAGGATGGTGGAAGACAGGAGGGCCTGGTGTGACTTGGTCCATGGGGTCGCAAAGAGTCGGACTTGACTGTGTGACTGAACAACATGTGGCCACAATGGCACGATGACGATTTCCATCTGTCTGCTTGATATGTTTTAGTTATTTCCCCATTGACATATTAGAAAGTATGTCAAATGTTTGAGTTCAGCCAAATTCTCGCAGGGGGGTTTGAACAATGAAGCCCAGAAGCAAGAATTGGGGGGAGAGGTAAGAAAGAAAAAGCAGAATAAAATTTTGAAGTTCCGGAGCTCCGCCCCGTGAGCTCCTGCCAATAACTATTCAATAAATTAGTCTGATCATCAATGAAAATCGTTTGACCAACTCAAAGAAAGATCTCAATGAGCAGATCTTTTTTAAACTGCCTTTTCCCCCCATTTAAAAGATCCTGAAAGGGCAAAAGGTCTGCAAAGCGTCCTTCTCTCTTTTCCATCAATACCGAGATAGCACCCTCTGCGATCCACGGTAAATTTTTAAAAGCAGACTTGGCAGAAGTGGCGTTTATTCACATGCAAATTTATGCAGATGTGATTGATTCATCCGCTAAAACTCATCTCGTAATCAAGAATGACTTCTTGAACCCTGCTCTGGGCTGATCCTTGTGACAAGTGCTGTTGTAGAAACTATTCCCCCCTTGTGCAATATGCCCCCCCCACACACACACACACATTGTGCAAAACAGATGCCACGGTCTATTGGCAGCGACTTTCCCCTGGCTGCAGCTGCCAACGCCGACGATTCTCAATTCAAAGATTAGCACTGTAACCCAGAGGTCTGATACATTTCCAAAAGGCAGACTCGCTTCACCCCCAATCTGTTTCCTTTCTGTGCCAGAGGAAAAAAGGATCGGGTGTGAGCAAATTGAAAATTAACTGCCCTCATCGCATCCTCCTCCGCAGAGACCAAGGGCATCCGCAAAGAGGCCGTTCCTTGAAGAAGCCGCATGGCCCAGGGTTCCAACAGATCTGCACTCGGTGTGATGCAGCGGCAAAAAAGGCTAATGCAGTCTTAGGGTGTATCAATAGAGGCGTAACATCCAAATCGCAAGATGACATCGTCCCATCGGAGACTGTGTTGGGTCAGGCCACTGCTGGAGTGATTGTGTGCAGTTCTGGAGACCTCGCTTCAGGAAGGTGGATAGAATGGAGCAGATGCAGAGGATGGGGGACCTTGAGACCAAGCCCTGGGAGGAAAGGCTGAGGGACTTGGGAAGGTTCTGTCTGGAGAAGAGGAGGCTAAGAGGGTACAGGACTGCTCTCTTGAAGTTTTTGAAAGGCTGTCTGAGGAGGGCAGGGAGCTGTGTCCTGTTGGCAGCGGAAGATACAGGCCTGTAGCTATTGGGGGGGCTGTGGGGGCCTGCCCCCTGACTTTCTGTTGGGTGCCTCTACTCAGGAGCCCATGACCTTCCCAGATGCTATGCCGAAAATCTGGTGCCTCTGCCTCAAAAAACAGCCCCCCCCCCAGAGCCCCAGATACCCACGGATCAATTCTCCATTATACCGTATAGCGGGGGTGTCAAACATGCAGCCCAGGGGCCAAATCAGGCCCCTGGAGGACTCCTATAAGGCCCCTGACCAAATGGCTGTCATCTGCTTCCTTCTCCTCTCTTGCTTCCTTCTGCATAACAGCTTGCTTTGCTCAATCCCACAGCAAAGCTACTGAGCCAAACCTCTCTTCCTTCTACTGGCTGAGGCTCCTCCCCCTCCTGGTCCCCTGGGGAAGGAAGGGAAGAGCCAGAGCTTCCTTTAACCAGTTCCCTGGATCCCATGGGAGAAATACAAAGAAAGCACTTATAAGACCAACAAGTCCTAATGTTTTAAGAATGTTTTATTTTAAAGTTGTTGTTTTTTTTTAATCTTTAGTCATGTTTGTCTGTGTCCTTTAAAAAGTTTATATCTCTGCTACCTAATCTTAAACTGGAGAGCCAGTTTGGTGTAGTGGTTAAGTGTGCGGACTCTTATCTGGGAGAACCGGGTTTGATTCCCCACTCCTCCACTTGCACCTGCCGGAATGGCCTTGGGTCAGCCATAGCTCTGGCAGAGGTTGTCCTTGAAAGGGCAGCTGCTGTGAGAGCCCTCTCCAGCCCCACCCACCTCATAGGGTGTCTGTTGTGAGGGGAGAAGACATAGGAGATTGTAAGCCGCTCTGAGTCTCTGATTCAGGGAGAAGGGCGGGATATAAATCTGCAATTCTTCTTCTTCTTCTTCTTCTTCTTCTTCTTCTTCTTCTTCTTCTTCTTCTTCTTCTTCTTCTAAATAGGTGCACATATGGCCCAGCCCTGCCCCGCCCGGCAGGTCTCATTTATGTCAGATTTGGCCCTCATAACAAATGAGTTCGACACCCTTGCAGTATAGGAATCAGTCTCCATAGAGAACAATGGAGTGCCCAGCAGACATTTCCCTCCCCCCCCGCTACTTTCTGAGGGCCCTGAAGTGGGGGGAGGGCCTCCAAACCGGGGGATAAGAACATAAGAGAAGCCATGTTGGATCAGGCCAATGGCCCATCCAGTCCAACACTCTGTGTCACACATAAGAACATAAGAGAAGCCATGTAGAATCAGGCCAATGGCCCATCCAGTCCAACACTCTGTGTCACACATAAGAACATAAGAGAAGCCATGTTGGATCAGGCCAATGGCCCATCCAGTCCAACACTCTGTGTCACACATAAGAACATAAGAGAAGCCATGTTGGATCAGGCCAATGGCCCATCCAGTCCAACACTCTGTGTCACACATAAGAACATGAGAGAAGCCATGTTGGATCAGGCCTATGGCCCATCCAGTCCAACACTCTGTGTCACACATAAGAACATGAGAGAAGCCATGTTGGATCAGGCCAATGGCCCATCCAGTCCAACACTCTGTGTCACACATAAGAACATAAGAGAAGCCATGTTGGATCAGGCCAATGGCCCATCCAGTCCAACACTCTGTGTCACACATAAGAACATAAGAGAAGCCATGTTGGATCAGGCCAATGGCCCATCCAGTCCAACACTCTGTGTCACATAAGAACATAAGAGAAGCCATGTTGGATCAGGCCAGTGGCCCATCCAGTCCAACACTCTGTGTCACACAGTGGCCAAAAAGGCAACCCTACCTTGAATGCACATCCATCACAGAGGGCAAACTGGAGAGCTCCCAAACTCCCCACACCGTTCCCGCAATAGAACAAAGCAGTAGACAAGTGCACCTTTAAGACCAACTAAGTTTTATTTAGAATGTCAGCTTTCGTATGCTATTATCAATATACTTAAATGGGGGATATTGGCTGTTTGTCTTATTGCATATACCAACCCATTTTATGGCAAACTATATGGATGTTATAATATCTTGAGAAACCATGTCCTCTATTTAAACTAACAAAGCCAGAACGTTACCTAGATGTATGGCCCTTCGCACCTCCAACAGCAGTCTCCTTTTTATCACCCGCCAGTGTTTTTTCGGCCCTGTTTTGCCCTAACACTAACAAACACAGATCCCCATCTGTGATTCTTTTAATCTGCTAAAAACATTCCCACGATTCCGCACTGCCCACTTATATTAAGTATTGCTGCTTGCAATTTCCATTTTGTCTGATAAAGTCTGCTTAAGAGCATACCGAAGCTTACATTCTAAATAAAACTTAGTTGATCTTAAAGGTACTCCTTGACTCCTGCTTTGTCCAAGACGGCAGCCTACTTGGATCGTTCCCCCAATAGTAAGCAAACTGTCCAGAATGGAGGAGAAACACAGATGATCCCCAAGGGTCCTATTTGAGAGACCAGCTTTCCTTTTTCTGCTCCTCGCCCTCTTTTTGCTCTTCCCCGCCTCCCTGCTTGGCCGCTCGGTGGCAATTAGAAACTCGATTTCCTGAATACCTTAAGATGTTCTGCCAAAGGAACCTTGGAGCCAAAACAAGATCGATGAGCGAGAGAGTGCAAAGGAAGCTTTTAAAGATGACCACTGGGGATTACAAGCATCGTCGCCGTTAACTGGCTAAAAGGTTTGAAAATGATGGACTGGGCTTTTAAGAGGCCTTCTGCAGAAAGTGTTCCCAAAAAATGCTAATAATACGCTCGCCATCAGGCAGATGTGGAAGGGGAGAGAGACACACACACACAGAGAAAGAGACAGAGGCTCAGAGTAGGGAGAGATGGAAGCAGAAGGGGAATCCTTCAAAAACACAAAACACACAACTCCTGTGGTGGGAAAACAAACCGCTCCAGAGAAATGGCTTAGCCTTTCCGATTTGTCTTCGGTTGGCAAATATCCTAGAAAGGGGGAATTCGTTTCAAAGATATTTGCTACAAAGAAGTGAAAGAAGATAGGGATGCAGTAGAGGCAAGTGGAACGCTCAAATTTGCCTTTACAACAAGTCTGTTAAAATAGCTACCAATGTTCCCTCTAATTCCCCCCCCCCCCCCACTGAATGGAGCTGTTCGCATCCTGAGCAGAATAGAATGAGCAATGGGCAGTGTGAGACCCTGGGTGGCTCCAGATGGCTGCTGAGTGGGGCTTCCAGTGTGAATGAGTGGCCACTCACATACACAGCTGAGTAAGCATTACATATACTTAACCCATTTTCATTTTATGTATTCTTTTTTTTTTCTAATGGCAGACTAGAATGATGTTTATAATGTATAGAACGATGCTAAAAAAGTAAATTAGGCGGACAAGAACATCACTAGAAGAAGAAGAAGAAGAAGAAGATGATATTGGATGTATATCCCGCCCTCTACTCCGAAGAGTCTCAGAGCGGCCTACAATCTCTTTTCCCTTCCTCCCCCACAACAGACACCCTGTGAGGTAGATGAAGATATTGGATTTATATCCCGCCCTCCACTCCGAAGAGTCTCAGAGCGCCTCACAATCTCCTTTACCTTCCTCCCCCACAACAGACGCCCTGTGAGGTAGATGAAGATATTGGATTTATATCCCGCCCTCCACTCCAAAGAGTCTCAAAGCGGCTCACAATCTCCTTTCCCTTCCTCCCCCGCAACAGACACCCTGTGAGGTGGGTGGGGCTGAGAGGGCTCTCACAGCAGCTGCCCTTTCAAGGACAACCTCTGCCAGAGCTATGGCTGACCCAAGGCCATTCCAGCAGCTGCAAGTGGAGGAGTGGGGAATCAAACCCGGTTCTCCCAGATAAGAGACCGCACACTTAACCACTACACCAAACACAATACACGTCCTTTTTGTTTTACCTAGACTTGCAGCAACAGCGTAGCAGGCAACTTTTATTACCTTTTATCGCTATCCAGACCAAATGGTCTTCCGATTTATTACACCATTTCACCATTTGAGCCTCCTAACTTTGTATCAGTTTACAGTCTTAACCTACCAGCGACAAGTTACACTCTTAACCTACCAGCGACAAGTATTTCAGCCCACTGTACCCGATCATCTCATCTGAAGGATGCATGCATCCTTACATTCTGAATAAAACTTTGTTGGTCTTAAGCTGCTACTGGACTCCTGCTTTGTTCTACTGCTTCAGACCAACACGGCTGCCCACTTGGATCTAGCGAGTACTCATATTGGCAGCAGAGGCAAGTAGATAACCGATCAAAGGCGACAGTGACACAGGTCCAGTATGGAAAGGTGTTTCTTTTATCGCATTTCCCTTCATGCTTTAAGACTGCCACAAATCATACACAAGCACTTGTAATTAAAAAAAAAAAAATCAGCCAGCGGCTCTTTTGGCCTTGTTTCAAGGCTGCTGTGGAATCTCCACTATTGTGCCAGACCACTTTTCCCAGGAGTAGGCTTTCAGGCATGATATCATTTTCAGTGCAAAACTGGAAGTGAGCTCATTGCATCAGCATGATGCACTAGGATTCCTCCCCCCAACGCGCACACACGTCCTATGGCTTTACCATAGTGTTGGGGGATCCCAGAGTGTCACTTGAACATATGAAGCTGCCCTATACTGAATCAGACCCTCGGTCCATCAAAGTCAGTATTGTCTACTCAGACTGGCAGCGGCTCTCCAGGGTCTCAAGCTGAGGTTTTTTGTTTGTTTGTTTGTTTTTATCAGATTTATATCCCGCCCTGGTACTTGCTCTCAGCTGCTAGGACATTATATGCGCAGTTATGGAAGCAAGATAAAATGCCAGAAAAATGGGACTGGATTCTAAAAGTTATGTCATGGAGTGAAATGGACAAACTGACAAGAATCTTGAGAGACTATGAGTTAGAGGGATTTAAAAGGGATTGGGATAAATTTGGAAAGTACATAGAAAAAGAATGGAAAATAAAAGGACGCGGTGAGATTTTTGAGAATACCACTTAGGTTTTCAGATGAATTATAACAACTGGGTGGGACTTTATAAAGAATAAGAAATGGTGTTTTTTAACTTCTTTGCAAAATGATATATATACATTTTCTTTTTCTTTCTTCTTATTAAGATTCTTTTAAAGTT
The DNA here is from genome assembly GCF_032191835.1 of Heteronotia binoei. Taxonomy (NCBI): domain Eukaryota; kingdom Metazoa; phylum Chordata; class Lepidosauria; order Squamata; family Gekkonidae; genus Heteronotia; species Heteronotia binoei. The sequence continues at coordinate 13,956,621 of NC_083243.1, forward strand.
AAAGATACCTTTTGATATTAGAAGTTTAGGTAACTGACACTGGCGGAAGTCAAGATTTGGGAGGAGGGGGGGGGGGGAGGAAAGGAAAGTGTAATGTATGGGGAAGGTAGTAAGTGTTAATATTGTATTAGAACTGGATATAATTACCATATATTACCAAATAAAATTGTGTTTAATCACAGATTTATATCCCGCCCTCCCCTGATGGGCTCAGGGCGGCTAACAACAGTTAAAAACATTAATCATTAGAAAGCATAGAATATTGAAAATAAAATATATAATAAAACATTTCCATACGTATCAACAATCACCAGTCCATTCATTAAAAGTCCAAGATGGCAGGTTTCTGATTTCCGTTACATTAATTCAGTGAGATTGTTAGTGCTGTGAGGTATTAGCCACCTCCCCCTAACCGTAGAAGGAGAGTTTGAATAATTTGGTCTTACAGGCCCTGCGAAACTGTGGCAGGCCCCGCAGGGCCCTGTTGCTTTCAGGGAGGGTATTCCACAAAGTGGGGGCTATTACCAAAGAAGAAGATGAAGATATTGGATTTATATCCCTCCCTCCACTCCGAATCTCAGAGTCTCAAAGCAGCTCACAATCTCCTTTCCCTTCCTCCCCCACAACAGACACCCTGTGAGGTGGGTGGGGCTGGAGAGGGCTCTCACAGCAGCTGCCCTTTCAAGGACAGAGTCTCAGAGCGGCCTACAATCTCCTTTCCCTTCCTCCCCCACAACAGACACCCTGTGAGGTAGATGAAGATATTGGATTTATATCCCGCCCTTCACTCTGAAGAGTCTCAGAGTGGCTCACAATCTCCTTTATCTTCCTCCCCCACAACAGACACCCTGTGAGGTGGGTGGGGCTGAGAGGACTCTCACAACAGCTGCCATTTCAAGGACAGAGTCTCAGAGCGGCCTACAATCTCCTTTCCCTTCCTCCCCCACAAAAGACACCCTGTGAGGTGGGTGGGGCTGAGAGGACTCTCACAACAGCTGCCCTTTCAAGGACAGAGTCTCAGAGCGGCCTACAATCTCCTTTCCCTTCCTCCCCCACAAAAGACACCCTGTGAGGCAGGTGGGGCTGAGAGGGCTCTCACAGCAGCTGCCCTTTCAAGGACAGAGTCTCAGAGCGGCCTACAATCTCCTTTCCCTTCCTTCCCCACAACAGACACCCTGTGAGGTGGGTGGGGCTGAGAGGACTCTCACAACAGCTGCCCTTTCAAGGACAGAGTCTCAGAGCGGCCTACAATCTCCTTTCCCTTCCTTCCCCACAAAAGACACCCTGTGAGGTGGGTGGGGCTGAGAGGGCTCTCACAGCAGCTGCCCTTTCAAGGACAGAGTCTCAGAGCGGCCTACAATCTCCTTTCCCTTCCTTCCCCACAACAGACACCCTGTGAGGTGGGTGGGGCTGAGAGGACTCTCATAACAGCTGCCCTTTCAAGGACAGAGTCTCAGAGCGGCCTACCATCTCCTTTCCCTTCCTCCCCCACAAAAGACACCCTGTGAGGTGGGTGGGGCTGGAGAGGGCTCTCACAGCAGCTGCCCTTTCAAGGACAACCTCTGCCAGAGCTATGGCTGACCCAAGACCATGCTAGCAGGTGCAAGTGGAGGAGTGGGGAATCAAACCCGGTTTTCCCAGATAAGAGTCCGCACACTTAACCACTACACCAAACTACACCAAGAATGCTCTGGCTCTGTTGCTGGATAATCGAGCTTCTTTCAGTCCAGGGATCTTAAGGAGATTTTGAGACCCTGAACATAGTGCTCTTTGGGGTACATAAGGGGAAAGGCGGTCCCGAAGGCAGACACGCCTATTTGCCTGGACCCTCTTTAGTTGGAGATGCCGGGGATTGAACCTGGGACCTTCTGCTTACCAAGCAGATGTTCGACCACTGAGCCACCGTCCCTCCCGCAATGGCTTATGGTTTTTATGCCTGAATGGTGTGACAGTACTTCATCCTTCCGTTTTTAACCCCAGCATCCTTCCAAGCTGTAGAAGAGACATTGGGCCAACAAGGATTAGAGGTCAACCTCTTCCCCAAGCCCAGCGTAGTTTAACGTATACAGATGGGAATGGCTCTGGGCAAAATTTACCGCCTCATGCCTTGGTAGAATGTCACACCTATAGGAGCAGAGACGGAGAGTCAAATGGTTAGATACTATTTTCTTCCTCCTGAGGCAGGAAAAGCGGAACAACCCCTAAAGGGGATTTACTCTCCAAAGGGAGTTACACCTTTTCAGGATGTAAGGAGAAAGCAGTCCTTATGAGAGTCAGTTTGGTGTAGTGGTTAAATGTGCAGACTCTTAGCTGGGAGAACCAGGTTTGATTCCCCCACTCCTCCACATGCACCTGCTGGGCAACCGTGGGTCAGTTACAAGTTCTCTCAGATTTGTTCTCTCAAGAGCAGTTCTCTCAGAGCTCTCTCAGTCCCACCTACCTCACAGGGTGTCTGTTGTGGGGAAGGAAGGTAAAGGAGATTGTAAGCTGCTCTGAGATTTTGAGGTTCAGAATGAAGGACAGGGTATAAATCCAACATCATAGAATCATAGAGTTGGAAGGGACCTCTAGGGTCATCTAGTCCAACCCCCTGCCCAATGCAGGAAACTCACAAACACCTCCCGCTAAATTCACAAGATCCTCATTACTGTCAGATGGCCATCTAGTCTCTGTTGAAAAACCTCCAAGGAAGGAGAGCCCACCACCTCCCAAGGAGGAAGCCTGTTCCACTGAGGAATTGCTCTAACGGTCAGGAAGTTCTTCCAAATGTTGAGTTGGAAACTCTTTTGATTTAATTTCAACCCGTTGGTTCTGGTCCTACCTTCCGAGGCCACAGAAAACAATTCCACACCATCCTTTCTATGACAGCCCTTCAAGTCCTTGAAGATGGTGATCATATCCCCTCTCAGATGCCTCCTCTCCAGGCTAAACATGACCAGCTCCTTCAACCTTTCCTCATAGGACTTGGTCTCCAGACCCCTCACCATCTTCGTTGCCCTCCTCTGGATCCCTTCTAGCTTGTCTATATCCTTCTTAAAATGTGGTGCTCATCATCATTATCTTCTTTTTCTTCTTCTCCTCCTCCTCCTTCTCTCTTATCCATGGGCTTGTGGCCCTGGAGATACAAGCCACAAAATCATTACCTGTGGACTCCATCATGACCATGTGTCAAAAAACAATGGGAGAAGTCCCAAGTCTGAGAACTAATGTAATGATGAACCTTTAAATATTCGAAGAAATAGAAGAGGAGGAGGAGGATACTGGATTTATATCCCACCCTCCACTTGGAGTCTCAGAGAAGCTTACAATCTCCTTCTCTTCCTCTATCCACACCCTGTGAGGTAGGTGAGGCTGAGAGCGGTCTGAAAGAACTGCTCTTGAGCAGAACAGCTCAGAGAGAGTTATGACTGACCCAAGGTCACTCCAGCAGTTGCATGTGGAAGAGTGGGGAATCGAACCCAGTTCTCCCAGATAAGAGTCCGTGCACTTAACTGCTACACCAAATACTGGTCTACCGTAAACAACATATAGGATAAGTACAGAGTTTAAGGTAAGTGGATTGCATGTTCTAACCTTTTCTTTATATCCTTGCTCAGCCTGATGCTTGAGCATGTGTATTCTTTTTGTTGTTGCTTATTAAAATATACTATATTGTGAATACTTGAAGCTTGATCTCTCCATACCCACCATGCCTATTTGGTCCTGCTATCCAAAAAGTGATAAAGGGGACAGGTAGAGGGCGAGAAAACTCCACGTTTGGTGTAGTGGTTAAGTGTGCAGGGTGTCTGTTGTGGGGGGAGAAGATTAGGAGATTGTAAGCCGCTCTGATTCAGAGAGAAGGGCGGGGTATAAATCTGAAGTCTTCTTATCTGGGAGAACCGAGTTTGCTACCCCACTCCTCCACTCGCAGCTGCTGGAATGGCCTTGGGTCGGCTATAGCTCTGGCAGAGGTTGTCCTTGAAAGGGCAGCTGCTGTGAGAGCTCTCTCAGCCTCACCTAACTCACAGGGTGTCCGTTGTGAGGGGAGAAAATATAGGAGATCATAAGTCGCTTTGAGTCTCTGATTTAAAGAGAAGGGCGGGGTATAAATCTGCATTCTATAACTGCAGTCTCGAGTTCACGATTCCTTGTCTAGAATAGCTCAAAATTGTGACGGTGTGATTGATCTTCCCTGCACTAATTTGCAGGAGCGAAGGAGAAGGTGCGTAACGAGGTGGAGCCTCTCAGCAGTGATGCAGTTGCAGGCAGGAAACACTGACAGATTTCCAAGCAGAAGTGTTCATTAACCAGCACAAAATTGAAGAACGCCTGAGGATAAGGCAAAGGGGTGGTATTGCCAAGCAGAGACTTTAGACTACTGAGGTCCCTCCTGGCAACCAACAAGGGATGGGGAAACTTGCCAGGAGACAGAGGTGGCTTCACACAGGAAGTGATATCATCACACCAGTGACTTCTGGGCAATGCTGTGGTATTTGCGCAAAAAACTCAATGGTAAAATGGGCTTCTACCATAGAGTTTTTTTCTCAAATACCAAGAAGACGAAGAAGACAGGCAGATTTATACCCTGCCCTTCTCTCTGAATCAGCCTCTCAGAGCGGCTCACAATCTCCTTTATCTTCTTCCCCCCACAACAGACACCCTGTGAAGTGGGTGGGGCTTAGAAAGCTCTACCAGAAGATGCCCTTTCAAGGACAACCTCTGCAAGCGAATGGCGAATGGCTAAGCGAAGGCCATTCCAGCAGCTGCAAGTGGAGGAGTGGGGAATCAAACCCGGTTCTCCCAGATAAGAGTCTGCACACTTAGCCACGACGCCAAACTGCAAGGAAGGAGGAAGGAAGAAGGAAGGAAGGGGAGGTGGAAAGAAAGCAACTTTAATTGTACATACATTCTCCATGCCTCCAGCCAATGGGGTGGTGGGGAGCTTTAAGAGCCGCACAATATGTGTGAAAGAGCCACAGTTTGGCCACCCCTGCTCTGAATTTTCACCTGCCTCCCGTCTCTCCTTTCTCACACTCCTCCCATCACTCGCTAGAGATAAATAAGTGTAGAATTGTGTCTGAAATATTAACTTCCAAGTATATATTTATAGACGAGAAAACTGGGTGTGTTTTTTTAAAAAAGCAAGAGGAGTCATAAATTGCACCCGGTTGTCAGGCCACTCACTCGGCAAATGATGGACGGTTCCGATTTTCGGGCCTCATCAGCAAATCGGGAGAACCAATCCTCATTTAAGAGAGGTGATGCTTTACCAGGGAAGACGCCGCTCCTGGCCCTCTGCTCTCAGGGCTTATCCAGACGTGAATTTTATAGCAGCCGCTTCACCAGGCAGCAGGTTATCGCTTCCATATTGCCGCAGTATATCCCTCGGAGTGAAAAGCAGAGGCTGTTACCTTGACGCCGTGTCCTTCAGGGCCAGACTGGGGGGCTCAAATCGCCCATCAGTAATCGAGCTGAACAACAGGCAGGGAATTGGGGGGTGGGACTTGCCAGGAGAAAGGGAAAGGCCCAGCCAATATGATGATGATGATATTGGATTTATATTCCACCCTCCACTCTGAATCTCAGAGTCTCAGAACGGTCACAATCTCCTTTCCCTTCCTCCCCCACAACAGACACCCTGTGAGGTGGGTGGGGCTGAGAGGGCTCTCACAGCAGCTGCCCTTCCAAGGACAGAGTCTCAGAGCGGCCTTCAATCTCCTGTCCCTTCCTCCCTCACAACATACACCCTGTGAGGTGGGTGGGGCTGAGAGAGCTTTCCCAGAAGGTGCCCTTTCAAGGACAAGTCCTACGAGAGCTATGGCTGACCCAAGGCCATTCCAGCAGGTGCAAGTGCAGGAGTGGGGAATCAAACCCAGTTCTCCCAGATAAGAGACTGCACGCTTAACCACTACACCAAACTGGCGACATGTAGCTATATCACATGCGGCAGGCCCCAGAAGTGACATCGTCATGTCACGGCATTGGGGTGACACTCTGGCATTTGGGCAAAAGCTCTATAGTAAAAATAGCTTTCCCCGCAGAGTTTTGGCCCAAATACTAGAGCGTCACAGAGATGTCACTACATGATGACCTCATAGGGTTGCCAAGTCCTCCACGGCTGCCAGCGGGGGACTTTTTCTCATGTACACATGGCACGTGCAGCACAACGACATCACCCAGAAAGAGCACATCACACAGGACGCTCTAGGAATTCACTTGAAACTCTATGGTTTCAAGCAAGGAAGCTCTAGCAATTTGGGGAGAACTCTATGGTACCATAGAGTCCCCCCCTCAAAAAAATTGCTAGAGTGTCCCCATGCGAAACTATAGAGTTTCAAGCAAATTCCTAGGGCATCCCTTGCAATATGCCCGGTGCGATACATCACTTCCAGGTGACGTCACTGAACCATGCGGTGATAGGCTCTTTGGGGGGCAGGGATTCCCCTGGCGGCCTCCTCCCTGCCGGTGGATTGGGGCCTGCCAAACCGGGGGATCCCCTGCTGCTGGTGGGAACCGGAGCCCTATGACCTCTGGAAGTGACATCTTGTGCGCAATGAAGTCTGAGCCTCCCGCTTTCTCCTGGCCAGCTGATTGGCAGCGTTGGTGGGGCCTGGCTGCAGGGGATCCCCACCTTTACCAGGAGTCTAGCAACCCTAGAGTTGAAGTGCCTGGGAGGAACAGCCAACATTATGAGGAATGCTCTACTTGAAAGCAACTGAAGCAACGGTGATAGACCCTAGCCTGCATATTTACACCCTGCCTTCCTCCTCAGTGTAGCAGCCCTAAGAGCCCAGAGAAGCCTGATCTTGTCAGAATGGGCAAGCTAAGCAACCCACAAGATTGCCAGTTCCCTATCGGGAGAGGGAGGTCCCTAGGGTTGCTAGGTCTGATTCAGGACATATCGGGGGACTTTGGTGGTGGGGCAAGGAAATGTTGGGAGTGGGGCCAGGAGCAAGGCTGTGACAAGCACGATCGAACTCTGAAGGGAGTTCTGGCCATCACAATGAAAGGGACGGCGCTCATTTAAAATGGCTGCCCTCCACTGGGAATAATGGAGGATGGAGTCATCTTTTGGGGGGCTCATAGAATTGGACCCCATGGTCCAATCTTTTTAATCTTTGGGGGGGGGGCGTTGAGGAGAGGCACCAGATACTATGCTGAAAATTTGGTGCTTCTACCTCAAAAAATAGCTCCCCCTCCAAGCCCCAGATAGATTCTCCATTATATCCTATGGAGACCGGTCTCCATAGGATATAATGGAGTGCCCAGTGGACATTCAACTCCCCCTGCCCTGTTTTCTGGTAACTCTGAAGCAGGGGGAGGGCCTCCAAACCAGGGGATTGGCAACGCTAACTAGGGCCCCTCCCTTGGTGATGATCAGCTGGCCAATTGGGGACTTACAGGCAGAAAAACTAAACCTAGACTTACACCACCAGCAACACAGTGATGTTATTTCAATCTTGCATAGGAAGTGATGTCACCAGCAACATGGGGATGCTCTGGCATTTGGGCAAAAACTCTATGGTAAAAATGACTTCTACCATAGAGTTATTGCCCAAACACCAGAGCGTTCCCTTGATGATGTCACTTCTAGTGAGTACCAGAAGTGACATCACCGTGGCGACACAGACTTAGGCCTAGTTTTCCATTCCATGATCACATTTATCATTTTAATTCATTCTGTTCTTGGTCACGTCTATTTTACTTAATAAACGGATTAATGGCGTGGAGTGATTTATTAATGACCAGCGAAGAAGGTCATACGGCCGAAACACATTTGGTCCGGTGTTTATTGAATCGTGTCTGGTCATTTGAAAGTTATCTGTGTGACATCCTGGCGTGTATTGTTATATGTGGGAGCCGGGCTTTTTTTGTAGCAGGCCCTGCTAATATCTATCACATCGGGGCCATAACGATCCACAGGGCTTTTTTTGTAGCAGGAACTCCTTTGCATATTAGGCCACACACCCCTGATGTAGCCAGTCCTCTATGAGCTTATAGGGCCTACTGTAAGCTCCAGGAGGATTGGTTACTTCAGGGGTGCATGGAATATATATAGTGATTGTTTCAGTTCTACATTTTCATTGTTTTATAGTCTATTTTTAAAAAATATTAATTTCCCCTTTTCTGCCTATTGTATGGATGACCATTATTCCCTAACTTATGACTTAAAAACTTAAGTGCCCTGCTGGACCATCTAGTCCAGACTCCTGTCTCACACAGTAGCCAACCGGGGCCTCTGGAGGTCCAACAGCAGGACGTAGAGTCCAAGGCATTCATAAGAACACAAGAAGAGCCCTGCTGGATCAGACCAGTGGTCCATCTAGTCCAGCATCCTGTCTCACACAGTGGCCAGCCAGTTCCTCTGGAGGTCCAACAACAGGGCATGGAGGCTGAGGCCTTCAAAAGAACACAAGAAGAGCCCTGCTGGATCAGACCAGTGGTCCAGTGGTCCATCTAGTCCAGCATCCTGTATCACACAGAGGCTGAGGCCTTCATAAGAACATAAGAAGAGCCCTGCTGGATCAGACCAGCGGTCCATCTAGTCCAGCAACCTGACTCACACAGAGGACAGCCAGTTCCTCTGGAGGTCCAACAACAGGCCAACAGGCCATAGAGGCGGAGGCCTTCATAAGAACATAAGAAGAGCCCTGGTGGATCAGACCAGTGGTCCATCTAGTCCAGCATCTTGTCTCACACAGAGGCTAACCAGTTCCTCTGGAGGTCCAACAACAGGGCATGGAGGCTGAGGCCTTCAAAAGAACACAAGAAGAGCCCTGCTGGATCAGACCAGTGGTCCAGTGGTCCATCTAGTCCAGCATCCTGTATCACACAGAGGCCAACCAGTTCCTCTGGAGGTCCAACAACAGGGCATAGAGGCTGAGGCCTTAATTAGAACATAACAGCCCTGCTGGATCAGACCATCCACAAGAAGAGTCCTGCTGGATCAGACCATCCATCTAGTCCAGCATCCAGTCTCAGACAGAGGCCAACCAGTTCCTCTGGAGGGCCAACAACATGGCATAGAGGCTGAGGCCTTAATTAGAACATAACAGCCCTGCTGGATCAGATTGGTGATCCATCTAGTCCAGCATCCCATCTCACACAGCAGCCAACCAAGTCTTTTGGAGGTCCGGCAACAGGGCACAGAGTCCAAGGCCTTCATAAGAACATCAGAAGAGCCCTGCTGGATCAGACCAGGGGTCTATTTAGTCCACCAGCCTGTCTCACACAGTGGCCAACCAGTTGCCCTGGAGGTCCAACAACAGAGCATAGAGGCTGATGCCTTCCAACTCTGTGATTGTATGGATCAGACCAGAAGTCCCTCTAGTCCAGCATCCTGCCTCACACAGAGGCCAATTCCTCTGGAAGCCCATCAACAGACCATAGAGGCTGAGGTATTCCCCTGATCCTGCCTCCTGCATTTGATTCACTGCATCTGAGCGTGGAGGTTCCCTTTAGCCAAAATGGCTAGTAGCCACTGAGAGAGCCCTCCTGAGAGAGAACCCTGCGCAAACTGCCAAGCGTACATTCCCTGTGGCGTCAACCAAGGAAGTCCACCCGCCATCTTGTCAGCCTGTGATACAACTAATTGAGGCCTGAGGGACTGTCGATCCCCACCTAGGGCAACGACTCAAGGCCTGAGGGAAAGAAAGAAGATCAAAGGAGATCTTCTTTCGATTTTATTCCCTCCGCAGCACAATTTGGCTGCCGTTCCCCAATCGCTCCAGAAGAGAGCCGCTGCCAGTGAGGAGAGAGTTAAGCTGGAAGGCAGGGATTCCTCAGGAGACAACTTCTGTCAGGGATGCTAAAAGGAGTATTTAAAGGCAAGCCCCTGAGGAGGGGATAATTGGACTTCGGCTGTTTCTAATCTAAATTAATAATCCAGTCTGAGACGTCAGCTCACTAAAGAGAGCCAAGGGTTTTTTTTTCCTTTCCCTTTTAAAATATATGTATTGGCGGGAATGAATTTAATACTGATTTATGATGAGCAATCTTCAATGCAGTCATTCGGAAGGAGGAGGGGACAGTTATAGGATTGCCAGCAAGTGTTGCCACTTAGGGCTGCCAGGTCCAGATCAGGAAATATATGGAGACTTTGGGGGTGGAGTCAGGGGACTTTGGGGGTGGAGCCAGGAGACTTTGAGGGTGGAACCAGGAGCAAAAGTGTGACAAGCACAATTGAACTCCAAAGGGAATTCTGGTCATCAGGTTTAAAGGCACTGTTTCTTTTAAATGCTTTCCCTCCAGTGGAATAATGGAAGGTGGCATCACCTTCTTTGGGGGCTCATAGAACTGGACCTCCTAGTCCAATCTTTTTGAAACTTGGGGGTTGGGGGAGGCACCAGATGCTATGCTGAACATTTGGTGCCTCTACCTCAAAAGAACAGATCTGCCAAACCCCAGCTACCCATAGATAGATTCTCCATTATACCCTATGGGGACTGGTCTCCATAGGGTATAATGGAGTGCCCAGTGGACATTAAACACCCCCCCCCATTTTCTAATAACCATGAAGCGGGCGGAGGGTCTCCAAACTAGGGGATCCCTTGCCCCCAGCTGAGGATTGGCAATCCTAGTGGCCAGTCAGGGTTCTTGAAAGAGCTGCTTTCTCAACAGCAGTTCTTGAAAGAGCTCCCTCAGCCCCACCTACCTCACAGGGTATCTGTTGTGGGGAGGAGAAGTGAAGAAGATTGTAAGAAGCTCTGAGACTCCAAGTGAAGGGCAGGCAATAAATCCAGTCTCCTCGTCCTCCTTCTCTTGGAGGTCTCCCGCTATTACACTTGACCTTCAGATGACCGGCATCTGTTCCCCTAGAGAAAATGGCTGCTTTGGAGAATGGACTCTATGGGAAAAGAAGAAGAAGACCGCAGATTTACCACAGAGAGAAGAAGACCACAGAGAGCCAGTTTGGTGTAGTGGTTAAGTGCGTGGACTCTTATCTGGGAGAACTGGGTTTGATTCCCCCCACTCCCCCACTTGCACCTGCTGGGATGGCCTTGGGTCAGCCATAGCTCTGGCAGAGTTGTCCTTGAAAGGGCAGCTTCTGGGAGAGCCCTCTCAGTCCCACCCATCTCACAGGGTGTCTGTTGTGGGGGAGGAAGTTAAAGGAGATTGTAAGCTACTCTGAGGCTCTGAGATTCGAAGTGGGGGGCGGGATATAAATCCAATATCTTCTTCTTCTTCTTCTTCACTGGCTTTCTCTCTGAATGAGAATCTCAGAGCGGCTTACAATCTCCTTTATCTTCCTCCCCCACAACAGACACCCTGTGAGGTGGGTGGGGCTGAGAGAACTCTGACAGAAGCTGCCCTTTCAAGGACAACTCCTGCGAGAGCTGTGGCTGACTCAAGGCCATTCCAGCAGCTGCAAGTGGAGGAGTGGGGAATTAAACTCTGTTCTCCCAGACAAGAGTCCACGCATTTAACCACTACACCAAACTGGCACCCGACACTCTATTGCCAGTTCTGGGTTGGGAAATACCTGGAAATTTGGAGAGGGGTGGTGAAGCTTAAGGAGGCTTGGACTTGGGGAGGCAGAGGAACTTCAGTGGGGTATAATGCCATGAAGTCCACCTTCCAAAGTATCTTCTGCAGCTGTCAGCTGGAGATCAGCTGTAATCCCAGGAGAACTTCAGCCACCACCTGGAGAATGGCAACCCAAGAATACAGAAGGACCCCAGAAAGCCCTGCACTGTCTGGTCTTTCTTGAGCCGGTTAATGGGTTGGGAACCATGACAGAAGCAAAGAGGGCATCAAACAGACCAGCCATGCCCATGACAGCACCATCTCTCTTCCTGTCTGTTTTTCTGAAAACAGCCAGCAAATCCCTGAATCCTACTGAAAAGAAGCAACATGAGGGGAAGGCCTCAGCCTCTGTGCCCTGTTGTTGGCTCTCCAGAGGAAATGGTTGAGGCCACTGTGTGAGACAGGAGGCTGGACTAGATGGACCACTGGTCTGATCCAGCAGGGCTCTTCTGATGTTCTAATGAAGGCCTCAGCTTCTCTGCCCTGTTGTTGGCTCTCCAGAGGAACTGGTTAGCTGCTGTGTGAGACAAGATGTTGGATTAGATCAGGGATGGGGAACAGTGGCTCTCCAGATGTTTTTGCCTCAACTCCCATCAACCCCAGCCAGCATGGCCAATGGCTGGGGCTGATGGGAGTTGTATGCAAAAAAACATCTGGAGAGCCACTGTTCCCCACCCCTGGACTAGATGGACCACTGGTCTGATCCAGCAGGGCTCTTCTGATGTTCTTATGAAGGCCTTGGCCTCTCTGCCCTGTTGTTGGCCCTCCAGAGGAACTGGTCGGCCACTGTGTGAGCCAGGATGCTGGACTACATGGAGCCCTGGTCTGATCCAGCAGGGCTCTTCTGATGTTCTAATGAAGGCCTCGGCCTCTCTGCCCTGCTGTTGGCCTCCAGAGGAACTGGCTGGCCACTGTGTGAGAAAGGAGGCTGGATTAGATGAACCCCTGGTCTGATCCAGAGAGGCTCTAATTGTGTTGTAAGGAGGGTAGGTGTGACCTACACAACTTCCTGGGTGAGTGGGGCTCTGGTTGCATTAGATCCCCACGTCCTACTGAGCACAGACCTTGCTGAGATGGAGGGGACAGAGGTCCGTCCCTGAACATCAGGGTGTGTAGAGGGGGGAAGCCACATTGAGTTTACAATGCCACAGAGTCTATCCCCCACAGTAGCCTTTTCTTCCAGGGGAACTGATCTATGTAATCTGGAGATCAGTTGTAGTTGTACGGTATCTCCAGGACCTACCTGGAAGTAGGGTTGCCAATCCCCAGGTGGGGGCAGGGGTTCCCCCGGTTTGGAGACCCTCCCCCCGCTTCAGGGTCGTCAGAAAGCGGGGGGAGGGGAGGGAAATGTCTTCTGGGAACTCTCTTATTCCCTAGGGAGATTTATTCCCATAGAAAGTAATGGAGAATTGATCCGTGGGTATCTGGGGCTCTGGGGGGGGGGGCTGTTTTTTGAGATAGAGGCACCAAATTTTCAGTATAGCATCTAGTGCCTCTCCCCAAAATACCCCCCAAGTTTCAAAAAGATTAGACCAGGGGGTCCAATTCTATGAGCCCCAAAAGAAGGTGCCCCTAGCCTTCATTATTTCCTATGGAAGGAAGGCATTGAAAAGGTGTGCCGTCCCTTTAAATGTGATTGCCAGAACTCCCTTTGGCGTTCAATTATGCTTGTCACAGCCTTGATCTTGGCTCCATCCCTAATGTCTCCTGGCTCCACCCCCAAAGTCCCCAGATATTTCTTAAATTGGACTTGGCAACCCTACCTGGAAGATGGTGGAATTCTAGCAGGAGCTCCTTTGCATAATAGGCCCCACCCCCCTGATGTAGCCAATCCTCCAAGAGCTTACAAAAAGGAGCCTTGTAAGCTCTTGGAGGATTGGCTACATCAGGGGTGTGTGGCCTCATATGCAAAGGAGCTCCTGCTAGAATTCCACTCCTGGGCAACCCGATGTCAACCACTCAGCCCACCTCAAGTGCTACCTGGAATCGTCAGTATTCTACAGGCGAGGCTTCTGCCAAAATACTGAACGACACCAAACCCAAGAAATAAGGACAGAAACATGCAAATAGTGGCGAGGGGATGAAATTCTGAAGCAGAGCAAATATTTATAAACCTCCCTCCTCCTTACTCTTCCCCCCGCCCCCCAAATTATTTCCATGGCTTCAGACACAGCTCAGAAAAAAGAAAAGGCACGACAGCAATTTTCATGCAATTCTTGGAGCCGGCGAGCTCATCACGCGCCCAGAGCAATTAAAACTTGCCTATTTGAACACATTTAGTTCATCAAGCAAAAAAAAAAACCCCGCACATATTTTTATAGAGAATCGCTAGACGCAAACACACGTTCGCCGAGAAGGAGATGAAAGCGGCGGGCAGACTCGTTTGGAGCCTTTGTTGATTATGCATTGTAATGAGCCCCATTACATAATTAAAAGAGGGCTCTCCTTATTGCATTTTAGAGCTAATTAACATTTCATGCAGCCGGCAACGGACACTTTTGGGCTGCAGCGAGGCGTCGTAATTACGCCGCTCTCCCCCTCCAAGCTGTTTATGCATTATTAATTAATATTAAATCTGTTGATTAAAAGCTAATTTGTAAGCTGTCTCGCCGCATTTCTCGCTAAAAAGGATTCCCCTCGGCGTGTTCCCAGCCCCTTCCCAAAATGACAAAGGTGGAATCAAAGGGCCTGACAGGGAGAAGATTGCAATGTCACGCTTCAGGACGGCCTCCCTTCGGAGAAGAGCAGCTGTTTTCCCAGAAATTCCAGTTGTTGATGCTTTGCTTTCATTAGAGAGAGCCTTCTCAGAGGTCCCAGCAAGCACCAGCAGGTATGAACCAAATCGGATAGAACAATTTGTTCCTCCCCCCCCCCGCCCCCTAGGATGACTTGGAACAACAACTGAAAGTTGCTTATTCGTCACAATGTGGAAAGTTCAAGTAGTCTTGCTGGCAACTGGTGTGAGTTTAGGAGGCGGAGACAAGGAGCGTGTCATCATGTGCACAGTGATGTCACTTCCAGGGAAACAAGGAAGTGACGTAGGGTACTTCTAGGAATTGCTGGAAGCTCTCTGGTAAAACCATAGCACTTCTGGCGATTCCCAGAGCTACCGGATATCACTTCCTGGTTTTCCGAAGAAATGATGTTACACTTCATGAAAGGAAACCATAGCATCTCCTTTCAGGTCTTCTTTTCCAGCTGCCTTCAGCTTTTCCTAGCATTACCGTATTTTCCAGTGAATCTTGTCTTCTTATGATGCGACCAAAGTGCAACAGCCACCGGTTAGTCAATTTAGCTTCTAAGGGAGCATTTAGGCTCTATTTGATCTAGAACCCACTGATTTGCCTTTTTGGTGATCCACAGTATCCATAAAAATCTCCTGCAACACCACATTTCACAGGAACCAACTTTCTTCCAGTCCAACTTTCTTCAGTGTCCAACTTTCACCCCCATACGTAGTAAAGGGGACTACTATGGCCAGGGGTAGAATTCTAGCAAGAGCTCCTTTGCATATTAGGCCACACACCCCTGTTGTAGCCAATCCTCCAAGAGCTTATAAAAAGAGCCTTCTAAGGTGGAATTCTAGCAGGTGCTCCTTTGCCTATTAGGCCACACACCCCTGATGTAGCCAATCCTCCAAAAGCTTACAAAAAAGAGCCTTGTAAGGTAGAATTCTAGCAGGCGCTCCTTTGCCTATTAGGCCACACACCCCTGATGTAGCCAATCGTCCAAAAGCTTACAAAAAAGAGCCTTGTAAGGTAGAATTCTAGCAGGCGCTCCTTTGCCTATTAGACCATACACCCCTGATGTAGCCAATCCTTCAAGAGCTTGCAAAAAGGAGCCTTGTAAACTCTTGGAGGATTGGCTACATTAGGGGTGTGTGGCCTAATATGCAAAGGAACTCCTGGTAGAATTCCACCCCTGATTACAGCCACAAAAAGGAGATCGTAAGCCGCTCTGAGACTCCGAGTGAAGAATAGGGGATAAATCCAATTCCTCCTCCTCCTTCTCCTCGTGCCTTCCCATCCAGCGACACCCTCTCTGTTGCAGCTCAATCTTGCAGGAGTTTCAATAAAGGCCTAAGACTTTTCCTTTCTCTTGGCTACATCCAGGCTCTTGGCCCCTGTGCTTGTTTAATGTCTGCATTAGTTCGCATATCTGGGGTCGGGCAGCCACCTCAACACACCGAGGAAAAGGTTTCAGTAGCACTTCCCCCTCAGGACACCAAGCCGTCTTCCCTCTGATCCCCTGCCAAACAGATCCGGCCCCGCGCACCTCGACAAAGTGACTTTATCCCCAGCTTAGCCGGGTGGTAATTCTATTCGGCAAGCTGCATTCCCCCCCTTCACAGGCCTTTTCACACTCATGCTGGGAACTGGCTTCCTGCTCTTGGCTTGGCTCGTGTATCTCAACGTGCCGGGGAGCTGCCTTTTGGCCATCCTGAAGGCCTCTCCGGGGACTGGTAGGCATGTGATGCAAAGCAAACACTTGTGCCTTTGGAAAAGCAAAGGACACCTAAAGGTAAAGTAAAAGGGATGTCGGCGAAATAACGCAACACCAAAAGCCCTTCGGCGGTCAGGTTAAAAAGAGCCACTAAAAGCAATCATCAAGCTAGGGGCTTTAGCATAATGAAATCCAGAGGTGGAATGCTAGCAGGAGCTCCTCTGCCTATTAGGCCACACCCCACTGATGTATCCAATCTTCCAAGAGCTTACAAAAAAGAGCCTTGTAAGCCACCACCTGGAGATGGGCAACTTTTAAATTCCTGGAGGTTGGGGGTGGGTGAGGGCTTATGGAGTTCTGGCTCCATTGGTGGAGCTCCTGAAGGCACCTGGTTTTTTGGCCATTGTGTGACACAGAGTGTCGGACTGGATGGGCCATTGGCCTGATCCAACATGGCTTCCCTTATGTTCTTATGTGACACAGAATGTCGGACTGGATGGACCATTGGCCTGATCCAACAGGGCTTCTCTTATGTTCTTATGTGACACAGAGTGTTGGACTGGATGGGCCACTGGCCTGATCCAGCATGGCTTCCCTTATGCTCTTATGTAACACAGAGTGTCGGACTGGATGCGCCATTGGCCTGATCCAACATGGCTTCCCTTATGTTCTTATGACTGGACCATCCCATTGTCTCTAGCTAGGCCTATTAGAATTTCTTAAAAAATGGGGAATCAAACCATCAGGAGGTCCACCAGCAGGGCTAGAACTCTAAAAGCCCTCCCACTGTTGCCCTCCCCAAGCACCAAAAATACAGAGCATCACTTGCCCTAGATAGACAGTTCCATCTAGACCTTCTGGCTGATAGCCACTGATGGACCTTTGCTCCATATGTTGATCCAATCCCCTCTTGAAGTTGTCTATGCTTGTAGCCACCACCACCTCCTGTGGCAGTGAATTCCAGGTGTTAATCACCCTTTGGGTGAAGAAGGACTTCCTTTTATCCCTTCTAACCTGGCTGCTCAGCAATTTCATTGAGTGCCCACGAGTTCTCATATGTACGAAAGGGAGAAAAGTACTTCTTTCACTACCTTCTCTATCCTGTGCATAATCTTGTTGGTAAAACAATTTTATTAGTAACATATGGTAATAAATCTATATCTATATCTTACATCTTTAAAAATGTCTTTTATCTACCCCATATATTACTTTCCACCCACCCCTCCTCCCGTTACTTGACCCCCCGCCAGTGTTATTTACTTAAGGAAAAAAATATTAAAGGTACCCTTAACTATTAAAACAAGAATTTATATTCTTCTTCTTTTTAAAACTTAATTATTATCAAAAATTGTCCAATGTCCTTTTATTTTCCACTCTTTTTCTATATATCTTCTAAACTTTTTCCACTCCGTCTTAAAAACTTCTAAATCATAGTCTCTTAATATTCTTGTTAATTTGTCCATTTCACTCCATGTCATAACTTTTATAATCCAATCCCATTTCTCTGGTATTTTTTCTTGCTTCCACAACTGTGCATACAATGTCCTAGCAGCTGAAAGCAAGTACCAGATTAAAATTCTATCTTCTTTTGGAAATTTTTCCATTTGTAATCCCAATAAGAAAGTCTCTGCAACTTTCATTACTTCATATCAAACAAACGAGGAGAGAAGTGACGACAACCTGGTATTAGTGGAGGACATACCGAACACAGAGGGGGATGTCTGGCCTGGGGATCCCAGTGCTCATGGCGAGGGGAAGGTATGACGGTGGGAGCAGACGGTATGATAAGGGAAAGAGGCGGAGACAAAACAGTGCTCGGCTCCCTTCCAGCCTGCGTCCCATCCCGACAGTGGCAGGTAGGGGGGCTAAGAGGAGCCCGTCTCCGTCATTGGTGTTATGTAACGCCAGGTCCATAAACAATAAGACCTCAATCCTTAGGGAATTCCTGCTTAAGCAGGACATGGACCTGGCTTGCGTGACCGAGACCTGGGTGCAAGATGGGGAGACAGTGGCTCTCTCCCAGATGACACCCCCGGTTTACTCGGTCTTTCACCAATCACGGGGTGGAGCTACTCATACGGGAGGATTACTCCTTTAGGGCTCTCCCTGCCCCAACGATCGATGGCTTGGAATGTGCCGGTTTGGTGTGGGAAGTGGGGGAGGGGTTGGCGGTCTGGCTGGTGTACCGTCCGCCTAACGCACCGGCCAGCGCCTTACCATCCCTAATGGAGGCCGTGGCAGGCTGGGCATTGGCGTTCCCAAGGCTTATAGTCTTGGGTGATTTCAACGTCCATGCGGACGACGCGGCCTCCAATCGGGCGATGGACCTAGTGTCTTCCATGGCGACACTGGGACTCTCCCAATTTGTCACCACCTCCACGCATCAAGCCGGGCACATGTTAGACTTGATCTTTGCGTCCGGGATTTTGGTGGACGATATCACTGTAGAAGCGGTGCCATGGTTGGATCATCTAGCCCTCAAGGCTCGTGTGGGTGCGACGCCCCAACCCTGTATGGGCGGCGAGCCTATTTTGGCTCGCCCGCGGAGTCTGATGGACCCGGAACATTTCCAAATGGCTCTGCGGGATCCCTGGCCCTCTAAAGATTCCCTTGATGACCTGGTAGAGGCTTGGCACAACAGGCTATCCAGGGCCATCAATGAGATCGCTCCCCGGCGTCCTCTGCGCCCCCGTAGCAGGCTGGCTCCATGGTATACCTTGGAGCTACGGCAGCTGAAACAGGGACTCAGACGACTAGAGAGGCGGTGGCGGCATACTCATGACGAAGCAATGAGAACATCTTATAGAACGTTTATGAAGTCTTATGAGATGGCAGTCAAGACCGCAAAGAAGGAATACTTTGCGGCCAGGATTGCATCTGCAAATTCGCGCCCGGCACAATTATTTAAGATAATTGAGAATTTGACCACTCTGCCTCAGGGCAGACCAAATGCAAGAGAATTGGAAATAGGCTGTGAGGCTTTTGCGAAATTTTTTGCAGACAAAATCTCGTTGCTCCGCCAAGACCTTCCCGCCACGTTGGATACAGTATTAGAACCCGAGGCTCCGTGCCTGTCTTCTGATGTTAGATTGGATCACTTCGGCGCACTTAGCTTAGGGGAAGTTGATGGGATTCTCTCTACTGTGCGCCCTACAACTTGTGATCTTGGCCCATGTCCCTCCTGGCTAATTAAATCTTGTCAGAGGGAGCTAAGATATCCTGTACGGGATATCATAAATAGATCCCTCTTGGAAGGGCAATTTCCAACATCTTTGAAAGAGGCCATGGTCCGCCCTCTCCTGAAAAAAAGTACAGCAGACCCGGCCGAATTGGCGAATTATCGACCGGTCTCGAACTTACCATTTTTAGGTAAAGTTATTGAGAGGGCAGTGGCAGCACAGTTACAGAGATTTCTGGATGACACTTCCGCCTTAGACTCCCACTAGTCCGGCTTTCGTCCAGGTCACGGGACGGAGACAGTGCTGGTCGCCTTGGCAGACGACCTCCAGCGGCATCTGGATCGAGGCGGCGTGGCGGTGCTGATGTTGTTAGATCTGTCGGCCGCGTTCGACGCGGTCGACCATCGGCTACTGGCCCGCCGGCTTGCCGACACAGGGATTAGGGGGTCAGCCTTACAGTGGCTTTCCTCCTTCCTTGATGGGCGGGGACAAAGGGTGGCAATTGGGGGAGAGCTGTCCCAGAGGCACCCACTAGTGTGTGGGGTGCCACAGGGTGCAGTTCTCTCCCTGATGTTATTTAACATCTACATGCGCCCCCTTGCCCAGATTGCCCGGAGGTTTGGGCTTGGGTGTCACCAATATGCAGACGACACCCAGCTCTATCTGCTAATGGACAGCCGGCCTAGCTGCGTCCCGGAGAACCTGGACTTAGCATTACAGGCCGTGGCAGGTTGGCTCAGGCTGAGTGGGTTGAAGTTGAATCCAACGAAGACAGAGGTCCTTTGCTTGGGCCGTGGTGCCCTGGCGGGGGGAAATCCCCCTTCCGGCTTTTGATGGTGTACCGCTGAAAGCGGCCCATAGAGTCAGGAGCTTGGGGGTTCTTCTGGAGCCTTCATTGTCAATGGAGGCACAGATAGCGGCCACTGCCAAGTCCGCGTTTTTTCATCTTCGACGGGCGAAGCAGTTGGCCCCCTTCCTTGGGCGCCAGGACCTAGCAACGGTGATCCATGCTACGGTCACCTCGAGACTGGATTACTGTAACGCCCTCTACATGGGGCTGCCCCTGTGCCGAACTCGGCGGCTGCAGCTGGTGCAGAACGCAGCGGCTAGGCTGTTGCTGGGGCTCCCAAGATGGGAGCACATACAGCCGGGGCTGTGTGGACTGCACTGGCTGCTGGTGGCGTACCGAGTTCATTACAAGGTGCTGGTTATTACCTTTAAAGCCCTATATGGCCGAGGACCTGTCTACTTGAGGGACCGTCTCTCCCCGCATGAACCCCAGAGAGCGCTGAGGTCAGCTGGAAAGAACCAGCTGAATATCCCTGGGCCAAGGGAGGCCAGATTGAAGTCCACCCGGGATCGGGCCTTCTCTGTAGCGGCCCCCCTACTGTGGAACCAACTCCCGGAGGAGGTATGGGCCCTGCGATGCTTAGATCAATTCTGCAGGGCCTGTAAGACCCACCTCCTTAAAACAGCCTTCACATAAAACCGACCCAAGAAAGTCCTGTTGGATATGTTCTATGTTTTATGTTTTAATCACTGGATTTTATGAAAGATCTTGATTATAGCACCATAATCTTAAGTCTAATGTAATTTTAATGATTTTAAGGATGATTTTATAACTGAAATTGTATATGAATTTATAATTGATTGCACATGGTTTTATTGTATACTGTATTTACATGTTGTGAGCCGCCTGAGCCTGCTTGCGGGGAGGGCGGGATACAAATAAAAAATTATTATTATTATTATTATTATTATTATTATTATTATTATTATTATTATTATTATTATTATTATTATTATTATTATTATTATATCCCAATATCCTAGAAATTTCTTGTTGAATCATTTGCCAATACTGTTTTACTCTTTCACTGTGCATAATCTTGTAAACCTCTATCATGTCACCCCTGAGTCGACGTTTGCTCTGGGTTAACCTTACCTAAGGAGCAGAATGAGTGAAAATGGATCCACAACACTCCTGGATCATTCCCTAGAGGGAGAAGACAAGTAAGGGGGGGGGCAGTTAGGTTCTTTACGAAGTTGGGCAAGGAACCCATGTGTGGCGGAACAATTCTGCTCTGATCTGCAGGGCATTGTGGGTGGACAGGAGCACACAAAAGTGGGGGAACCACTGCATGGACCGGAGGGCTGGCAACCACATTTTAGGCACCATATTTTAAGAAGGATATAGACAAGCCGGAACGGGTCCAGAGGAGGGCAACGAAGATGGTGAGGGGTCTGGAGACCAAGTCCTATGAGGAAAGGTTGAAGGAGCTGGGGATGTTTAGCCTGGAGAGGAGGCGGCTGAGAGGTGATAGGATCACCATCTTCAAGGACTTGAAGGGCTGTCATCTAGAGGATGGGATGGAATTGTTTTCTGTGGCCCCGGAAGGTAGGACCAGAACCAATGGGTTGAGATTAAGTCAAAAGAGTTTCCGGTTCAACATTAGGAAGAACTTCCTGACCGTTAGAGCGGTTTCTCAGTGGAACAGGCTTCCTCCTTGGGAGGTGGCAGGCTCTCCTTCCTTGGAGGTTTTTAAACAGAGGCTAGATGGCCATCTGACAGCAGTGAAGTTCCTGTGAATTTAGGGGGAGGTGTTTATGAGTTTCCTGCATTGTGTAGGGGACTGCACCCTCGAGGTCCCAGTTCCAACTCAATGATTCTAACCAGTGTTCCCTCTAAGCTGAGTTAGTGTGAACTAGCTAACATTGTTAGCCTCCGGCCCACACCTTTTTGTCTTAGCTCAGGAAAAATGGCCTCAGAGCACACTAATTTATGTAGTAGCTTCCAACTTTAATGCCCGTAGCTCACAAAGAAGAATTTTTGCTCACAAGACTCAGCAGCTTAAGAGGAAACATTGCTGGCAATCCTACCCACCACCCGTTGTCTTACTTCCAGTGACCACAGACTCCAAAAAGCTAGGTGAACCAGTTATATAGTCTTTTCCTGAAATGCTAATTTTCTGTGTCTAAGGGCAATGAACCTAGGATGCCAGCCTCCAGGTGGGACCTGGGGATCCACCGAAATTACAGCTTATCTCCTGACTACAGAGATCAGTTCCCCAGGAGAAAATGGCTGCTTTGGAGGGTGGACTCTTCACATTGTACCCCACTGAGGTCTCCAGGGCTTTTTTTGAACAGGAACGCACAGGAACACAGATCCGGTTGGCTTGACAGCAGTCAGGGGTGCATGACCTAATATGCAAATGAGTTCCTGCTGGGCTTTTTCTGCAAAAAAAAGCTCTATAGGAAACAATGGCAATATTGGGGGGTGTGGTTTAATATGCAAATGAGTTTCTGCTGGGCTTTTTCCTACAAAAAAAGCCCTGGAGGTCTCTATTCTCGCTGGACTCCATCCTCAAATCTCCAGAAGTTTCCCTACTTGGATTTGGCAACTGCAGGGGTGGAATTCTAGCAGAAGCTCCTTTGCCTATTAGGCCTCATACCCCTGATGTAGCCAGTCCTCCAAGAGCTTACAAAAAAGAGCCTTGTAAGCTCTTGGAGGATTGGTTACATCAGGGGTGTGTGGCCTAATATGCAAAGGAGCTCCCGCTAGAATTCCACCTCTGGGCAACTGTATCCCTCCATCGCCTTCCAGCGGCCAGGGGGGGACTGAATGTTCATGTGCAGAAATGAAATAATGCAAGTGGAGGGAGCCAGATGTCTAAACTGACTTTGTAAGATTCTCTTGAGCAGCTCACAAAGTTGCCTTGCAGATAAAGAGAGAGAGAGAGATTTGCCCTTGGTCTTCCCTCTCAAGTGTTGGAAGCTGTACAGGAAGAGCCCAGGAGCGAGAACGAGAAATCTGAGTTAATTGATAACTCCTGCAGAAAAAGGTTTGGCTGAGACTCAACCTCCCCTCGCCGTACGCTGTGCAACAATTTTATTACTATAATCCGATAAAGCTTGTGAGTTCGGTGGTGGGTTGTTGTTGGTTTTTTTTAGCATGCCACCTGGCGTAGGAAGCGTCGAAGCCTTTCCGCATGGTAATAGCAAAACAAAACCTCGGCGCGCATCAGAAAATCCACATTAAATTTGATTTCTGGTTGATGGGGGGTGGGAACACATGGAGAGGTGATATTCAAGCTCTGAACGAGTATTGGAGTTAGGGTTGCCAATCCCCAGCTGGGGGCAGGGGATCCCCTGGTTTAGAGGCCCTCCCTCTCTTCAGAATAATCAAAAAGTAGGGTTGCCAAGTCCAATTCAAAAAATATCTGGGGACTTTGGGGGTGGGGCCAGGAGACTTTGGGGGTGGAGCCAGGAGACACTGGAGGCGGAGCCAGGAACAAGGGTGTGACAAGCATAATTGAACTCCAAGGGAGTTCTGGCCATCACATTTAAAGGGACAGCACGCCTTTTTAAATGCCTTCCCTCCATTGGAAATAATGAAGGATGGGGCACCTTCTTTTGGGATTCATAGAATTGGACCCCCAAGTCCAATCGTTTTGAACCTTGGGGGGTATTTTGGGGAGAGGCACTAGATACTATCCTGAAATTTTGATGCCTCTACCTCAAAAAACAGCTCCCCCAGAGCCCCCGAAACCTCCAGATCAATTCCCCATTATACCCTATGAGAATCGATCTCCACACAGGGAATAATGAAGTGCTCAGCAGACGTTCCTCCCCCCCGCGCGCCTGTTTCTGGCGACTCTGAAGCGAGGGATTGGCCTCTCTACTCACGAGTTGCTGCCAACTTCTTCAAAGTAACACGGCCACACCATCCCAAGAGGAAGCCTTTCAATCGGAGACTGGAGCCTCCGGAGGAGGAAAGTCACATGGTGGCTTTGGGGGCGGGGCTTCCCCCTGCCGGCCAGCTGACTGGGGGCGGGAAGGAGCCTGGGAAAGCGGAAGAACCCCTGCTGGGACCTGGGGAATGGCAAGCCTATCAGAAAGTGTGTGTGTGGGGGGGGGGGAATGTGCCATGCTGAGGCCCAGGGGGTGGAATTCCAGCCGGAGCTTCTTTGCATATTAGGCCACACACCCCTGATGTAGCCACTCCTCCAGGAGCTTACAAAAAAGAGCCCTGTAAGGTGGAATTCTAGCAGGAGCTCCTTTGCATATTAGGCCACACACCCCTGATGCAGCCAATCCTCCTGGAGCTTCCAGTAGGCCCTGTACTGAGAGCCCTGTAAAGAATTCTAGCAGGACCTCCTTTGCATATTAGGCCACAGACCCCTGATGTAGCCAATCCTCCTGGAGCTTCCAGTAGGCCCTGTACTGAGAGCCCTGTAAGGAATTCTAGCAGGACCTCCTTTGCATATTAGGCCACACCCCCTGATGTAGCCACTCCTCCAGGAGCTTACAAAAAAGAGCCCTGTAAGGTGGAATTCTAGCAGGAGCTCCTTTGCATATTAGGCCACACACCCCTGATGTAGCCAATCCTCCTGGAGATTACAGAAAAGAGCCTTGTAAGCTCTTGGAGGATTGGCCACATCAGAGAGGCGTGGCTTAATATGCAAAGGAGCTCCTGCTAGATATCCACTCCTGCAGAGGCCCCTCCCCTCCACAAACCCCGCCCTCTCCCAGATCCACCCCCAAAATCTCAAGGTATTTTCCAACACAGGCCTGGCAAGTGACACTACTACCCCCACATTCTCCCCCTCCCACAGCCAGGGGGATTTGGCAACCCTAGGAAGAAGGTGGGAGTTGAGAGTGTAATAAATATCCACCTGGCCTCCCCTTCCCTTCAAACAGCGAAAGAGTTCATTTCTCCTCAGGGCCCCGAGGGAGAGTCTACTAGAGCATCGCATTTCCACACAACGCACTTTTGTGGATATTATCCAAGCCGATGGACCACATCAATTTAACCTTTATTAAGATGCGGCTGGTCAATACCTACTAGAGACGCCACTTAACTTTCATTGACAGCTGTTTTAAAAAGTTTACAATTTACAGATCGGTAAGGCGAGAGAACAAAGAGAGAGGGGTTTTTTTGGTTCAAGGTAAGCCGCTGAAGACCCACCTTCTAAAAGGTGGGGGGGTGGTGGTGGTGGTGGAGATCTGGATATCCAAGCCAGATCTCACACCAAGCTTCTAAAAAACAAAAGAAGAGTTGGTACAAGTTTGATTTTCTTTGTCGCCAAAGTATTCGGTGTTTTCTTCGCTTTTAATTCTCTTTCTGGTGTAGTGGTTTGGTGCACAGACTCTTATCTGGGAGAACCGGGTTTGATTCCCCACTCCCCCACTTGCACCTGCTGGAATGGCCTTGGGTCAGCCATAGCTCTCACAGAGTTCTTCTTGAAAGGGCAGCTGCTGGGAGAGCTCTCTCAGCCCCACCCACCTCACAGGGTGTCTGATGTGGGGGAAGGAGCTAAAGGAGATTTTAAACTGCTCTGAGACTCTGATTCAGAGAGAAGGGCGGGGTATAAATCTGCAGTCTTCTTCTTCTTGTTTGTCTTTTGTGATTTCATTCCCTTCCTGTTTGACGTTTTCTCCCTCTCTCAAAATACCAGAACTGGAGGACAACCAAGGAAGCCAATGGGTAGAACATTCGGGACAGACAAAAGGAAAGACTTCTTAAGGTAGAGAGTGATTAAAATGTGGCAGAGAGGCTAAGGCCTTCATTAGAACATCAGAAGAGCCCTGCTGGACCAGAACAGTGGTCCATCTAGTCCAGCATCCTGTCTCACACAGAGGCCAGCCACTTCCTCTTGAGGGCCAGCAACAGGACACAGAGGCCGAGGCCTTCCTAAGAACATCGGAAGAGCCCTGCTGGACCAGACCAGTGGTCCATCTAGTCCAGCATCCTGTCTCACACAGTGGCAAACCAGTTCCTCTAGAGGACCAACAACAGGGCACAGAGGCCGAGGCCTTCCTAAGAACATCAGAAGAGCCCTGCTGGATCAGACCAGTGGTCCATCTAGTCCAGCATGCTGTCTCACACAGTGGCAAACCAGTTCCTCTGGAGGTCCAACACAACAGGGCAGAAAGGCAGAGGCCTTCGTAAGAACATCAGAAGAGCCCTGCTTATAACCTGAAATTCTTGTTAGGCTCTAAGGTGCTACTGGACTTAGATCTTTAAACCAAACCCATTATTCTAGGGTTGCCAGATAGTGTTGTGTGATCCAAGCTGGGAAACCCCTGTAACCAATCACTCCTGTGATTGCGCTCTCCTTGCTTGAGGGTTTTGAAACAGAGGCTAGATGGCCATCTGGCAGCAATGAGGATCCTGCGAATTTAGGGGGAAGTATCTGTGAGTTTAGAGCGGTTCCTCAGTGGAACAGGCTTCCTCGGGAGGTGGTGGGCTTTCCTTCCTTGGAGGTTTTTAAGCAGAGGCTAGATGGCCACCTAACAGCGATGAAGATCCTGTGAATTTAGGGGGAGGTATCTGTGAGTTTATAACGGTTCCTCAGTGGAACCGGCTTCCTCGGGAGGTGATGGGCTCTCCTTCCTTGGAGGTTTTGAAACAGAGGCTAGATGGCCATCTGACAGCAATGAAGATTCTGTGAATTTAGGGGGAGGTATCTGTGAGTTTAGAGCGGTTCCTCAGTGGAACCGGCTTCCTCAGGAGGTGGTGGGCTCTCCTTCCTTGGAGGTTTTTAAATAGAGGCTTGATGGCCATCTGACAGCGATGAAGATCCTGTGAATTTAGGGCGAGATACTTGTGAGTTTCCTGCATTGTGCAGGGGGTTGGACTAGATGACCCTGGAGGTCCCTTCCAACTCTGTGATTCTATGAGATATGGAGGTGAAGCCTGGGGAGAACAGGTGTCTCAATGAGGTACAAGGCCCTAGAGTCCACCCTCCACAGCATCAATTTTCCCCTAGGGGAACTGGTCTCTGTAGACTGGAGATGAGCTGTGATTTCAAGGGATTCCCCAGGTCCCACCTGGAGGCTGGCATCCCTGACTCCAAGGCATAAAAGCACGTTTCTATCCCCAAAGGGGCCTCAAAGCCCACCCAGAAATGTGTGAGGAAGTTCACATCCGGGCAGGCTTCCTGCCCCGTCCTCTTGATGGTGTCCTTAGGTGAGGGTGTTTCTCTCTTAACTGTAAGGAGATAGCAGCGAAATGGATTCTTGCACGCATATGCGCAATTAAGCTTCAGGGAAGCAATTATGAAGAATGGGCCAATTAGTGGCTAATGGTGCCCCCAAGTCTATTACAGATACGGGATCCTCCTGAGGGCCCCAAATCTCTCTCTAGAGATTCCGGCGGAGATTAGAACTCAAGAGAAAAATCTGGGGAGATTTGCCTCTGAAGACAGCGGAATGCCAGACTCATGTTAAAGGAAAGCAAACAAAAGAATCCGGAATTCCTGATTAACCCTATTCAGCACGTAGGACCTTGGATGAGTTGGGTGGGCTGACCCCTGCCCCTTAGATCACATTGGACTGCTCCTCGGCTGCTATTTCAGGCACATCATTTTTGTTATTTTTTATTATTTATTTGCAAAAGGAACGCCCCACCCCCACCTCGCCTTTCTGCTCTGATCAAGGTTGTCATAGTTTTAGAGGCGCACCCAGTCCTTTTAGCTAATGCCGATTTCCTCACCAATGGTTAGGGCATCCATGGGCATTTGCCAAAGCTTGGATTGCCAGTCTCCAGGTGAGGCTTGGGGATCTCTCAGAATTACAACTGAACTTCAGATGAGAGATTTCAATACCCCTGGAGAACATGGCTGTTTTGGAGGCTTCTAGTGTCCTGGCCCCACTGGTGGACTTCCTAATGGCACCTGGGTTTTTTGGCTGCTGTGTGACACAGAGTGTTGGACCAGATGGGCCATTGGCCTGATCCAACATGGCTTCTCTTATGATCTTATAGCTGGCGCAGCGATGCTCTGTAGTCTGGCGCTTGGGGGGTGGGGCAACAGTAAGGACATAAGAACATAAAAGAAGCCATGTTGGATCAGGCCAATGGCCCATCCAGTCCAACACTCTGTCACACAGTGGCTATATATATATATATATATATATATATATATATATATATATATATATACATATACACACACACACACACACACACACACACACACACACACTGTGGCTAATAGCCATTGATGGACCTCTGCTCCATATTTTTATCCAATCCCCTCTTGAAGCTGGCTATGCTTGTAGCCGCCGCCACCTCCTGTGGCAGTGAATTCCACATGTTAATCACCCTTTGGGTGAAGGACTTCCTTTTATCCGTTTTAACCTAACTGCTCAGCAATTTCATTGAATGCCCACGAGTTCTTGCATTGTGAGAAAGGGAGAAAAGTACTTCATTCTCTACTTTCTCCATCCCATGCATAATCTTGTAAACCTCTATCATGTCACCCCGCAGTCGACGTTTCTCCAAGATAAAGAGCCCCAAGAGTTTTAACCTTTTTTCATAGGGAAATGTTCCAAACCTTTAAACAGTGGGAGGGCTTCTAATATCCTGGCCCCACTGATGGACCTCCTGATGGCACCTGGGGTTTTATTGTCACTGTGTGACACAGAGGGCGTTTTCGCACTGACCTTCAAGTGGCGCGACGACCCTCTTCACACCGGAGGATCTGCGCGGATTTCGCACAAGAAGCGCCGGCGCACCCAAAAGAGCCGGCGACTTCCGTCGCGAAACCCACTCAAACGGAAACCGCCAAGAAGCAGGAAAACGTTTGAGCGGCTTTTGCGACGGAAGTCGCCGGCTCTTTTGGGTGCGCCGGCGCTTCTTGTGCGAAATCCGCGCAGATCCTCCGGTGTGAAGAGGGTCGTCGCGCCACTTGAAGGTCAGTGCGAAAACGCCCAGAATGTTGGACTGGATGGGCCATTGGCCTGATCCGACATGGCTTCTCTTATGTTCTTATGTGTGACACAGAGTGTTGGACCGGATGGGCCATTGGCCTGATCCAACATGGCTTCTCTTATGTGACACAGAGTGTTGGACCGGATGGGCCATTGGCCTGATCCAACATGGCTTCTCTTGTGTTCTTATGTGTGACACAGAGTGTTGGACCGGATGGGCCATTGGCCTGATCCAACATGGCTTCTCTTATGCTCTTATGTTCTTATTTCTGATCCTTTTAACTGGAGATACCGGGGATTGAACCTGGCACATTCTGCAAGCCAAGCAGATGCTCTGTCACTGAGTCACAGTCCCTCCCTTAAAGACACCAGAACAGCCTAGGGTTGTATTTTTTAAAAAACCCAAATAAAATGGTCACCCCGTGTCCTTGCCCCAAAGCTAACATTGCTTTTTATGAACCGCACTGTTCGTTCATAGCAGCGTGTCCGTGAACACTGAATTAAGACCCGTATTGGAAAATCGTTTTAATTCACTCCTGAACACGACCTGCTTCTTAGCTGAGCCAAGAAGCGCAATAAAGACATCCATGCAGACTGCTGCGGCTGCCCCTTTCCATTCTCCCCCCCCCCCATTTGCTCAGAGCGGTGCCACCTGGGTGTCTGGAGATTAGCGCCGGAATGCTCTCAAGTCAAACTTAGTTATGCAAATCGTATTCGTTCCCAACTGGGTCTTACCGCTGTGTAAATTAGGTCTGGACTCCCCAGAGTTGTCAATTTCCAAAGGAGGTCCAAAGTAAATTTGATTCATGCCATCTGCCTGCCGGCCTGAAATGGTTGCCGATCTCCAGATGGGGCCTGGAGATCTCCTGGAATTCCAGCCGCTCTCCAGACGACGTCTCTTGGAGAAAATAGCTGCTTTGGAGGGTGGATTCTGGGATTATACTCCAAGGAGGCCCCTCCCCTCTGCATATCCCTCAGGGTCCATCCCTAAACCGCCAGCATTTGCCCATCCCAGAGTCCTTACTTTCTGATCGGTGTGCTTCTGTTAGGGCAACTCCATTGGTTGAAGGGGAGATAGACTCCCAGTTTAAGGTATTTCACTCTAGTCCTCCTAAGCTGCCTACTTCGACACAGCAGAAGTGAGGAACGCATTAAAGGGGGCCCAGAGGTTTCTGGCAGATTAAAAATGGTCCATGCAAAAAACCCACAAGTTCAAATTGCCAGCTAAAAAGGTCTTCAGAAGCTGAGCTCTGCAATACCTTTGTCCTTTTCAAGGTTACAATTCATGCACACTAGAAAGCCAGAGGAACTGGCTGGCCACTGTGTGAGACAGGATGCTGGACTAGATGGGCTCTCACTGGTCTGATCCAGCAGGGCTCTTCTGATGTTCTTATGAAGGCCTCAGCCTCTCTGCCCTGTTGTTGGCCCTCCAGAGGAACTGGCTGGCCACTGTGTGAGACAGGAGGCTGGACTAGATGGACCACTGGTTTGATCCAGCAGGGCTCTTCTGATGTTCTTATGAAGGCCTTGGCCTTTATGCCCTGTATTTGGCCCTCAAGAGGAACTGGTTGGTCCTTGTGTGAGACAGGATGCTGGGCTAGATGGGCCCTCAGTGGTCTGATCCAGCAGGGCTCTTCTGATGTTCCAATGAAGGCCTTAGCCTCTATGCCCTGTTGTTGGTCCTCCAGAGGAACTGGTTGGCCACTGTGTGAGACAGGAGGCTGGACTAGATGGACCACTGGTCTGATCCAGCAGGGCTCTTCTGATGTTCTTATGAAGGCCTCGGCCTCTCTGCCCTATTGTTGGCCCTCCAGAGAAACTGGTTGGCCACTGTGTGAGACAGGAGGCTGGACTAGATGGACCACTGGTCTGATCCAGCAGGGCTCTTCTGATGTTCTTATGAAGGCCTCGGCCTCTCTGCCCTATTGTTGGCCCTCCAGAGAAACTGGTTGGCCACTGTGTGAGACAGGAGGCTGGACTAGATGGACCACTGGTCTGATCCAGCAGGGCTCTTCTGATGTTCTTATGAAGGCCTCGGCCTCTCTGCCCTATTGTTGGCCCTCCAGAGAAACTGGTTGGCCACTGTGTGAGACAGGAAGCTGAACCAGATGGACCTTCACTGGTCTGATCCAGCAGGGCTCTTCTTCCATTCTTGTGTTCTTAAGTGATACACACAGTATCGTGTCTATGTAAGTTGAAGCATTTCGAATATTTGTGTCTTAACCTGGGCATGGTTGTTTCGATGCATATTATTAGGGTATACGGTCAAATAATCAACTAAGTTGCTGACCATTAGCCATCTTTTAACAATTTCCCCAAACCTGTCACCTGAGGTCAGCTCCATCCCCCGCCTTAGTTGTAGGGCGGGACATCCTGCTTCTCCTCCAGCATCTTGTTTCTCACAGCAGCCAACCAATCGCCTTGGAGAGCCAACAAACAAAGCAAAGCCTTTTAATATTTTCACCGAATCTCTCTCTGGATGTTTTCTTAGCCGCAAATTAAAGCAATAAATAAGGTAACCGATGAGGGCAGCGCCTTAATAAGCCTCAGCGTATGGTTTCTCAAGCACTCGGAATGGCTCTTGAGGGAATTCGCTTTCTGACAAGTTACTACCTTGACCGAAGCACCAGGCCGCTGGGAAAAGAAGCCCCAAACTTGTACTTAACAGGAGTCTGCTGGACTCTGTGCGCGTGTCTGTGTGTACGCGCACATATGTGCATGATTGTGTGTGTGTGTTTAAACACTGATGTTCCTTTTTCCAGTGTGAGCTATCAACTAGACCAGGAGTGATGTTTTGGGGGGGGAGTCTCAATTCTTTGAGCCCCGAAAGGGGTTAAGAAGAGGGGAGGGTGAACTATAGACTATGTCAGGGGTGGCCAAACTGGCTTCATTAAAGAGCCACACAGAATAATTGTCAGATGTTTCAGAGCCTCAAGACATCAATGTCAGATGTAGGTAGGTAGGTAGGTAGGTAGGTAGGTAGGAAGGAAGGAAGGAAGGAAGGAAGGAAGGAAGGAAGGAAGGAAGGAAGATGATGGATGGATGGATGGATGGATGGATGGATGGATGGATGGATGGATGGATGGATGGATGGATGGATGGATGGATGGATGGATGGATGGATAGATAGATAGATAGATAGATAGATAGATAGATAGATAGATAGATAGATAGATAGATAGATAGATAGATAGATAGATAGATAGATAGATAGATAGATAGATAGATAGATAGATGGATAGATGGATGGATGGATGGATGGATGGATGGATGGATGGATGGATGGATGGATGGATGGATGGATGGATAGATAGATAGATAGATAGATGATGGATAGATGGATGGATGGATAGATGGATGGATAGATAGATAGATAGATAGATAGATAGATAGAAAGACAGACAGACAGACAGACAGACAGACAGATAGATGATGGATGGATGGATGGATGGATGGATGGATGGATGGATGGATGGATGGATGGAAACTTTAACTTCAAATGGATTCTCCAAGCTGTCAGCTGGCTTGGCTTGGAGATGTGATTTAACAAGAGAAATGCCTTTTCCAAGCTGGCCAATGGGGTAGTGGGGGCTTTGAGAGCCACACAATATGTGTGAAAGAGCCACACGTGGCTCCCGAGCCACTGTTTGGCCACCCCTGCACTCAAAACACTCCCTGAGTTTCAAAAATATCGGACCAGGGGGGTCTCTAATTCTATGAGCCCCGAAAGACGGTGCCCCCTTCCTCCATAATTTCCTATGGAAGGAAGGCCTTTAAAAGGTGTGCGGTTCCTTTAAATGTGTTGGCCAGAACTCCTTTTGGAGTTCAATCGTGCTTGTCACACCCTTGTTCCTGACTCCACCCCCAAAGTCCCCTGGCTCTACCCCCAAAGTCCCCAGATATTTCTGGAGTCCAGCTTGGCAGCCCTAAAGCACTGATTCAACCAGAATTGGTCCACCCTCCAAAGCAGCCATTCTCTCCAGGGGAACTGATAAAGGGTCACGGCCACTGTTCCTTCCTTTGCTTACTCTTGTGAGCAGGGCTTGTTTCTGTAGAAAAAAAAACTGAGCAGGAACTCATTTGCATATTAGGCCACACCCCCCCGACACCGAGGCAGCCGGAACTGCGTTCCTGCTCAGAAAAAGCCCAGTGTGCATATAGGCACATGGTACAATAATAAAACAATAATAAAACAAAACAAAATACAATAATAAAACAAAAGCAATGAAGATCCTGTGAATTTAGGGGGAGGTATTTGTGAGTTTCCTCCCAAATTTGTGCAGGGGGTTGGACTAGGTGACCCTGGAGGTCCCTTCCAACTCTATAATTCTATGATTCTAAGCTGCAGTCACACACACACACACACACACACACACACATACACACTAAATAATGCACTTTCACTCCACTGTCAATGCACTTTCCAACTGGATTTTGCCAGTTCACACAGTAAAGATCCAGTTGGAAAGTGCACTGAAAGTACATTATTTTGATCACAGCCTCTCACAAGGTGGGAGAGTGTTTTTGAGACCTCAGAGTCTAGCCTTGTGCCGTATTAACCTGCATACGTGCTGGATGGTGCTGTTAAAGCCAGGGGTGTCAAACTCATTTGTTATGTGGGCCAGATCTGAGATAAATGAGACCTCGGTAGACCTGTAGTGGTTAAGTGTGCGGACTCTTATCTGGGAGAACCGGGTTTGATTCCCCACTCCTCCACTTGCAGCTGCTGGAATGGCCTTGGCTCAGCCATAGCTCTGGCAGAGGTTGTCCTTGAAAGGGCAGCTGCTGTGAGAGCACTGTCAGCCCCACCCACCTCACAGGGTGTCTGTTGTGAGGGAGGAAGGGAAAGGAGATTGTAGGCCGTTCTGAGACTCTGTCCTTGAAAGGGCAGCTGCTGTGAGAGCCCTCTCAGCCCCACCCACCTCACAGGGTGTCTGTTGTGAGGGAGGAAGGGAAAGGAGATTGTAGGCCGCTCTGAGACTCTGTCCTTGAAAGGGCAGCTGCTGTGAGAGCCCTCTCCAGCCCCACCCACCTCACAGGGTGTCTGTTGTGGGGGAGGAAGGGAAAGGAGATTGTAGGCCGCTCTGAGACTCTGTCCTTGAAAGGGCAGCTGCTGTGAGAGCCCTCTCAGCCCCACCCACCTTACAGGGTGTCTGTTGTGGGGGAGGAAGGGAAAGGAGATTGTAGGCCGCTCTGAGACTCTGTCCTTGAAAGGGCAGCTGCTGTGAGAGCCTTCTCAGCCCCACCCCCCTCACAGGGTGTCTGTTGTGGGGGAGGAAGGGAAAGGAGATTGTAGGCCGCTCTGAGACTCTGTCCTTGAAAGGGCAGCTGCTGTGAGAACCTTCTCAGCCCCACCCCCCTCACAGGGTGTCTGTTGTGGGGGAGGAAGGGAAAGGAGATTGTAGGCCGCTCTGAGACTCTGTCCTTGAAAGGGCAGCTGCTGGGAGAGCCCTTTCAGCCCCACCCACCTCACAGGGTGTCTGTTGTTGTGGGGGAGGAAGGGAAAGGAGATTGTAGGCCGCTCTGAGACTCTGTCCTTGGAAGGGCAGCTGCTGGGAGAGCCCTCTCGGCCCCCCCCACCTCATAGGGTGTCTGTTGTGGGGGGAGAAGATATAGGTGATTGTAAGCCACTCTGAGTCTCTGATTCAGAGAGAAGGGAGGGGTATAAATCTGCAATTCTTCTTCTTCTTGTTAGGCTGGGTCATGTCTTTCATAAAATGTAATGCCAGGTAGTGGAGATATAAACTTTATAAAGGACACAAAGATTTTTTAAAAGCTTACAATAAAACATGCTTAAAATATTAGCGCTCATTGGTCTAAATGGTGCTTTCTTTGTATCTCTCCTGTGCAATTCAGGGAACTGGCAAAGGAAGCTCTGGCTCTTTCCTTCCTTCCCCAGGGTGCTACGAGGGGGAGGAGCCTCAGCCAATAGAAGGAAGAGAGGCTTGGCTCAGTACCTCTGCTATGTGATTGAGAGAGCCTGGCAAATCAAGTTCTCCCTCCCCCCCCTTCCTCCCCAAGGGAGGAGCCTCAGCCAATGGAGAAAATAGAGGTTTTGCTCTGTAGCTCCTGTGCAATTGAGCAAGCCTTGCAAAGCAAGCTGTGATGCAGAAGGAAGCAAGATATAGGGAGAAGGAAGCAGATGACAGCCAGTCGCTCAGTGGCCTGATAGAGCCCACAGGGGCCTGATTTGGCCCCCGAACTGCATGTTTGACACCCCTGCTCTAGAGGCATTATACCTCACTGAGGTCTCTCCCTGCCCCAAACCCCAGCCTCCTACCCCAAATCTCCATGAATTTCCCCACCCCCATTTGGCAATGCTGTTTGATATTAGAGGGCTTTGTGTGCTCTGACAGCCAGTGGTTCCCTCAGGAAGCTTTGGGCATGAATCATTTTTGATTTTTCTGATCCGACCGCTTTTTGCTTTCAAACGCGACAGCTTTTTCCTCTCTACATATCGCAAAGCGTTTCCATGAGGCTTCCCTGTGCTGCTGAGCGAGTCCAATTAGACCAGTCAAACTCCTCCACGTCCAGGTTAAGTTCTCCCAGATGGCAGAGGAATCATTAATTCCTGGCGTGCTGCGATAAGAGCGATCAGATGCCGGTGATCTCACCTGTAAGTCATGTTAACCTTTCTGAGCAAACAGGGTTTTTTTTTTTTTTATGTAATTACTTACTCCCTGTCATCGGCCTGGATTGTTCTCTGAATGGAAAAGTAGAAGAGGAAACAGAGAGAAGTTCAGTCGTAGTGGAAGGGAGGAAAAGAACCCTTTGCTCAGAAGAAAAAACACAAATTTTAGCTTTTTTGAGAGCTTCCTATATGCTCTAGTGTGACCTGTACATTTTCATTCCATCCTTGATAAGGACATGAGAAGAGCCCTGCTGGATCAGACCAGTGAGGGTCCATCTAGTCCAGCCTCCTGTCTCACAGTTGGAGGGCCTACAACAGGGCAGAGAGGCCGAGGCCTTCATTAGAACATCAGGAGAGCCCTGCTGGGTCAGACCGGTGGTCCATCTAGTCTAGCATCCTGTCTCACACAGTGGCCAGCCAGTTCCTCTGGAGGGCCAACTACAGGGCACAGAGGCTGAGGCCTTCATAAGAACATCAGAAGAGCCCTGCTGGGTCAGACCCTCCGTCTAGTCCAGCCTCCTGTCTCACACAATGGCCAGCCAGTTCCCCTGGAGGGCCTACAACAGGGCAGAGAGGCTTTCATAAGAACATAAGGAGAGCCCTGCTGGATCATACCAGTAGTCCATCTAGTCCAGCCTCCTGTCTCACACAGTGGCCAGCCAGTTCCTCTGGAGGGCCATCAACAGGGCAGAAAGTCCAAGGCCTTCATTTGAACAGAAGAAGAGCCCTGCTGAATCAGAGCAGTGGTCCATCTATTCCAGCATCCTGTCTCTCACAGTGGCCAGCACCTGGAATGATGGCACAGGTTCCTCCTTTGTCTGCCATGACATTTCCCCAAGCTGAAATTAGCAGGGAATAGAGTTGTCAACTCCAGGTTGAAAAAGTCCTAGAGATTTGAGGGTGGGGTTTGAGTGTGAGGTTGTAGTAGGGGAGGGGATTTAACAGGGATTTTGATTCTGTAGAGTTTACTCTCTCAAGCTGCCATTTCATCGAGGGGGGGGCAATTCTCCTCATAGGCTTGCTTACCTTCAGGTGGAGCCCAAAGATCTCCCAGAAATACAATTCATCTTTGTAACGGAGAGATGAATTGTAATTCTGGGAGATCTTTAGGCCCACCTGAAGGTTAGCAAGCTTAGGAAGGGAATTATTAGCCTATTTTTGGAGCATCAGAGAATACTCTGTGTGGCTCCAAAGATGGGCAAATTACTCCCCCCACCTTTCAGCTTCAGAAAATGGCCTGGGGGATCAGAAGCCCCTCCCTCTACACCATTAAGTCACACCCATCAACTTAAATTATGCATTTTTTTGTAGTAGGACCTCCTAAGCCTATTAGGACGCACACACCCAGGGCCGGCGCACGGCAGTTGGCGAGGTAGACGGTGGTAGGGTTGCTAAATCCAATTCAATAAATATCTGGGGACTCTGGGGGCGGAGCCAGGAGACTTTGGGGGTGGAGCCAGGAGTAGGGTTGCCAAGTCCAATTCAATAAATATCTGGGGACTTTGGGGGCGGAGCCAGGAGACTTTGGGGGTGGAGCCAGGAGACATTGGGGTGGAGCCAAGATCAAGGCTGTGACAAGCGTGATTGAACTCCAAAGGGAGTTCTGGCCATCACATTTCAAGGGACTGAACACTTTTTTAAATGCCTTCTTTCCATAGGAAATAATGAAGGATAGGGGCACCATCCTTTGGTGCTCACAGAATTGGACCCCCTGGTCCAATCGTTTTGAAACTTGGGGGGTATTTTGGGCAGAGGCACTAGATGCTATACTAAAAATTTGGTGCCTCTATATAAAAAAATAGCCCTCCCAGAGCCCCCAATACCCGAGGATCAATTCCCCATTATTCCCTATGGGGATCATTCTCCACAGGGAATAATAGAGTGCACAGTAGGCATTTCCCTCCCCACCACACTTTCTAAAGCGGGGGGAGGGCCACCAAACCAGGGAATGCCCTGCCCCCTCCCTCTCTCTCACACACAAATACTTACTGGGTCTTGTTCCTGCAGAACTTTACTTGCTCTGAAAACTGAAAGCAAAAGAAAGGGAGGGGCCGTTCTCCGAAGCCCTTCCTGTTTCCTGCTTCCTGCTCAACCTTAAAGGCGCACAGACTTGTTTGCAGGTTTCTAAACCTGCAGGAGCTCTAAAACTTCATGGTGACTGTGGGGGGCGGGGAGAAGCCTGTAAAAACGGGGGATCCCCCGTTGGGACCTGGGGATTGGGAAGCCTAGCCAGGAGACATTGGGGATGGGGCCAGGAGCAAGGGTGTGACGAGCATAATTAAACTCCCAAAGGAGTTCTGGCCATCACATTTAAAGGAACTTTTTAAATGCCTTCCTTCCATAGAAAATAATGAAGGATAGGGGCACCTTCTTTTGGGGCTCATAGAATAGGAACCCCTGGTCCAGTCTTTTTGAAACTTGCAGGGTATTTTGGGGAGAGGCACTGCATGCTATACTGACAATTTGGTGCAAGTACCTCAAACAACAGCCCCCCCCCCCGAGCCCCAGATACCCGTGGATCAATTCTTTGTTACTTTCATAGAGAACAACAG
This sequence comes from Heteronotia binoei, assembly GCF_032191835.1. Taxonomy (NCBI): domain Eukaryota; kingdom Metazoa; phylum Chordata; class Lepidosauria; order Squamata; family Gekkonidae; genus Heteronotia; species Heteronotia binoei. The sequence goes on from NC_083243.1 coordinate 13,994,645, forward strand.
AGTGCCCAGCAGATATTTCCCCCCTCCCCTTGCTTTCTGATGACCCTAAAGCTGGGGGGGGGGGAGGGCCTCCAAACTAGGGAATCCCCTGCCCCCACCTGGGGATTAAGTAACCCAATATAAATAGAGAATCACAGATAAATGACTAGCAGGGGAGCCCCTAAGGGTTCTGTGATTAAATCAGCCTCCAATAATAAACAGATTTTCATTAAAATTTATAAAAGAACCATAAACAAACACTTAAAGCAATGAATTGTACATAAGGTAAAGTCATACAGTATACACACAGTCCTTAATAAGGACAAAATAGGTGAAGTTATACAGTAAGCATAGTCTTTTTTGGGACCAATAAGCCTCCAAATGGTTTCAGCCAAGAACTGGCAAAGTAGAGTCTTCTTCACAAATCAAACTGCTGTAGAAAAAAAGCCAACAGTAGCAGACGGCTACGAAGGCGGCGCCTCTCTGCCTCCGTTTCTCTGACGCTTCCACAGGCTTAATGCAAAAGATTACAAATTTGATAATGGAAATGAATCCAAATGCAATTAAAGTTGGGTTTATAATGTGGTGCTCCAGCGGGAAAGGGCCTGGGCCGGTTTGGGGGGGAGGGAGGCGGTGGAGCGTCCTTCCTTCGCTCGATCGGAGCGAAGGAAGAACAAGGCAGGGAGCCTCTGCTCAGCTCCCTGGGAAGCGGGCAGGGGTGCACCGCCATGATGACATCACTTTCGGGTGCCAGTGTGCGCGGTTGGGGGCCGGCAGAACCCCTAGCGCCAGACCTGCACACCCCTGATGTAGGCAGTGCCCCAAGAGCTTACAGGGCTCTTAGTACAGGGGCTACTGTAAGCTCTTGGAGGACTGGCTACATCAGGGGTGTGTGGCCTAATATGCAAAGTAGGTCCTGCTAGAATTCCTTACAGGGCTCTTCGTATAGGGCCTACTTCAAGCTCCAGGAGGATTGGCTGCATCAGGGGGCGTGGCCTAATATGCAAAGGAGGTCCTGCTGGAATTCCTTAAAGGGCTCTCAGTACAGGGCCTACCGTAAGCTCCAGGGGGATTGGCTACATCAGGGGGTGTGGCCTAATATGCAAAGGAGGTCCTGCTAGAATTCCTTACAGGGCTCTCAGTACAGAGCCTACTGGAAGCTCCAGGAGGATTGGCTGCATCAGGGGTGTGTGGCCTAATAGGCAAAGTAGGTCCTGCTAGAATTCCTTACAGGGCTCTTCTTACAGGGCCTACTGCAAGCTCCAGGAGGATTGGCTACATCAGGGGGTGTGGCCTAATATGCAAAGGAGGTCCTGCTAGAATTCCTTACAGGGCTCTCAGTACAGGGCCTACTGGAAGCTACAGGAGGATTGGCTGCATCAGGTGTGTGTGGCCTAATAGGCATAGTAGGTCCTGCTAGAATTCCTTACAGGGCTCTTCTTACAGGGCCTACTGCAAGCTCCAGGAGGATTGGCTACATCAGGGGGTGTGGCCTAATAGGCAAAGTAGGTCCTGCTAGAATTCCTTACAGGGCTCTTCGTATAGGGCATACTTCAAGCTCCAGGAGGATTGGCTGCATCAGGGGGCGTGGCCTCATATGCAAAGGAGGTCCTGCTAGAATTCCTTACAGGGCTCTTAGTACAGGGCCTACTGGAAGCTCGAGGAGGATTGGCGGGGGGGGGGGGGGTCCTAATATGAAGGAGTTCCTGCTTCAATAAAAGCCCTGAACCCAGATCTGTTTCATCATGTGCAGCTTAGCTGTTTTTTGGACCAGCTATCCAAGTGATACTGCGGTTGACCTGTTGCATTCCAGTGTAGGGTTGCCAAGTCCAATTTAAGAAATATCTGGGGACTTTGGGGGTGGAGCCAGGAGTCTTTGGGGGGTGGAGCCAGGAAACATTGGGGGAGGAGGCGAGAGCAAGGGTGTGACAAGCATAATTGAACTTCAAGGGAGTTCTGGCCATCACATTTAAAGGGACCGAACACCTTTGAAATGCCTTCCTTCCATAGGAAATAATGAAGGATAGGGGCACCTTCTTTTGGGGCTCATAGAATTGGACCCCCTGGTCCAATCTTTTTGAAACATGCGAGGTATTTTGGGAAGAGGCACTAGATGCTATACTGAAAATTGCCTCTATCTCAAAAAACAGCCCCCCCAGTGCCCCCGATACCTGCGGATCAATTCCCCATCATTCCCTATGGGAATTGTTCGTGGAGGTGCATGATGGCTCTGGGGGCGGGGCTTCCCCCGCCGGCCAGCTGGCTGGGGGAGGGGGGAAGCCTGTAAAACCGGGGGATCCCCCTCTGGGACCTGGGGATTGGGAAGCCTATTCCAGTGTTTTTTCAGACCTGATTTGTGGCGTTTTATGACTGCAGCACAATCATGTCCTGTGTGGATAACCAACTTGCAACTGAGGCTTCTCGGACTGCCATTTCTTTCAAAATCCTTTTCCTTCCATCCTAAGAAACTGCTTTCTGTGTCTCCGCTGGTGGCCTTCACAATACATGGTGAACTGTCACTTCCCGGTGTGAACGTTTCTCTCTGTGTGGAGGGGGTGATCGCTGGTGGTGTGCGCGCGTGTGTGTTTTTACATCACAGCAGGTCCTTGATCAGCTTTTCATTTTGTTCTTTATAACCGGGACGATAAACAATTTTAAAAATATATTAAAAAAAGGTGATTCTGGCATTCTAACCCAGCGGCTGATAATTGGCAATTTATTATCCCTAAGAGAAAAAACCCAGCTGGGAGAGAACCATAAATACTTAATTAGGTTAAAAACAAAGAAGCCAAAGGAAAGGTTAGTTGTGTCAATCTGCGGTAGAAGAGCTAGATCTGTGTCCAGAATCATCTTAAGAGACCAACACAATTTACTGAATATGAGCTTTCCAGAGTCTAATCCTCTTTTTTAGAAGAAGAAGACCGCAGATTTATACCCCGCCCTTGTCTCTGAATCAGAGTCTTAGAGCGGCTCACAATCTCCTTTATCTCCTCCCCCCACAACAGACACCCTGTGAGGTAGGTGGGGCTGAGAGAGCACTCCCAGAAGCTTCCCTTTCAAGGACAACTCCTACGAGAGCTCTGGCTGACCCAAGGTCATTCCAGCAGCTGTAACTGGAGATTCCCTACTTCTCCACTATCAAACCCGGTTCTCCCAGATAAGAATCCACACACTTCACCACTACACCAAACTGGCTCTCCTTTCAGGTATTTGATGAAGGGTACTTTGAATCTCAAAAGCTGATACCCCAAAATTCTTGTTGGTTTCTAAGGTGCTACTGGACTCAAACCAAAGGAAAATCGTAGCTGCTGAAGGATATTTACTTCTGAGTAGTAGAAGAAGAAGAGATTGGATTTATACCTCGCCTTTCACAACCCAAAGGAGTCTCAGAGCGGCTTACAATTTCCTTTCCCTTCCTTTCCCTACAACAGACACCATGTTTGGTGTAGTGGTTAAGTGTGCGGACTCTTATCTGGGAGAACCGGGTTTGATTTCCCACTCCTCCACTCGCAGCTGCTAGAATGGCCTTGGGTCAGCCATAGCTCTGGCAGAGGTTGTCCTTGAAAGGGAAGCTGCTGTGAGAGCCCTCTCAGTCCCACCCACCTCACAGGGTGTCTGTTGTGGGGGAGGAAGGGAAAGGAGATTGTAGACCACTCTGAGACTCTGTCCTTGGAAGGGCAGCTGCTGTGAAAGTCCTCTCAGCCCCACCCACCTCACAGGGTGTCTGTTGTGGGGGAGGAAAGAAAGGAGATTGTAGGCCGCTCTGAGATTCTGTCCTTGGAAGGGCAGCTGCTGTGAGAGCCCTCTCAGCCCCACCCACCTCACAGGGTGTTTGTTGTGAGGGAGGAAGGGAAAGGAGATTGTAGGCCGCTCTGAGACTCTGTCCTTGGAAGGGCAGCTGCTGGGAGAGCCCTCTCAGCCCCACCCTCCTCACAGGGTGTCTTTTGTGGGGGAGGAAGGGAAAGGAGATTGTAGGCCGCTCTGAGACTCTGTCCTTGGAAGGGCAGCTGCTGGGAGAGCCCTCTCAGCCCCACCCACCTCACAGGGTGTCTGTTGTGGGGGAGGGAGGTAAAGGAGATTGAGCCGCTCTGAGACTCTTCGGAGTGCAGGGCGGGATATAAATCCAATATCTTCATCTACCTCACAGGGTGTCTGTTGTGGGGGAGGAAGGGAAAGGAGATTGTGAGCCACTCTGAGACTGAGATCTAGAATATAGGGTGGGATATAAATCCAATTTCTTCATTCTTCTTGGTCTTCTTCTTCTTTTAGAGGGCTGCCAGGTTCAGCAGGGACCTGGGAGAGCAGAGACACAGGATGGGTACCATTGGGCAACGCCGTGATGTCACTTACAGGGAAAACCCGGAAGTGATGTCACACCTTTCTAAAAACCACTGTAGTGAAACCATAGAGTTTCCAGTGATTCCTAGAGCAGACTGACATCCCCCATGCCTTCTTAAAAATATTATTTTCCTCTGACCACCCTAATCGCGAACCTTGGGACTCAGCTCCTGTAACTTCAATGACATGGATCACAGAAAAGTTTCTCTAACACTTTCCAACTTCAGAGACTCATCGAAATCGAAAAGGAAAATGGGGTGCGCCTGTGTAAATTTGATTCTTTTGCACTGATTGAAAACTTTTATTGCCATTTTCCAGGAGTGGAATTCTAGCAGGAGCTCCTTTGAACATTAAGCCACACCTCCTGATGTAACCAACCCTCCAAGAGCTTACAAAAAGAGCCTTGTAAGCTCTTGGAGGATTGGCTACATCAGGAGGGTGTGGCCTAATATGCAAAGGCGCTCTGGCTAGAATTTCCCCCCTGCCCTTCTCCAAAATGACTTTGCAGCTTGAATAAAGACCTGTGAGCGGCTGATGGTGTTTGTAACACAGGCGTCGGTCAGACGAAGGGCTTATGTGCACACGGTCTGGGTATCTTCCATGGAGATAGATATTCATGTGGGTCACTGTGTTGGTCAGAATTAGCAGAACAACGTTCGACTCCAGCGGCACCTTTTAAGACCAACGAAGTTTTATTCAAGGTATAAGCCAGGGGTGTCAAACTTGTTTGTTATGAGGGCCAGATCCGACATAAATGAGACCATATCGGGCCGGGCCACGTGCGTCATAAAATGTAATGCCAGTAGGCTTGCCAATCCCCAGGTGGGAGCAGGAGATCCCCAGTGTGGAGGCCCTCCCCCCACTTCAGGGTCATCAGAAAGCCGGGGAGGGGGGGAAATGTCTGTCGGGCACTCCGTTATTCCCTATGGAGATCGATTCCCATAGAGTATAATGGAGAAGTGATCTTCAGGTATCTGGGGCTCTGCAGGGGGGAGCTGTTTTTTGAGGCAGAGGCACCAAATTTGCAGCATAGCCTCCGGTTGCCCTCTTCCAAACACCCTCCAACTTTCAAAAAGATTGGGCCGGGGGGTCCAATTCTATGAGACCCCAAAGAAGGTGCCCCTATCCTTCATTCTTTCCAAATGGAGGGAAGGCATTGAAAAGGCGTGCAGTCCCTGTAAAAGTGATGGCTCTGGAGAATTCCCTCTGGAGTTCAATTGTGTTTGTTACCACCTGGCTCCACCCCCAAAGTCCCTAGATGTTTCTTGGATTGGACTTGGCAACTGCATTCAGAACTCCAAAATCGAGGAAGAAACTGGAGGAGCACAATTTCAGAGCCATCCTCTAGGAAGAAGAGCACGGTGCTTCCTCTCTCTTTCTCAGCAGGGCAGCGGGAAGAAGCCTCTGCTGGAAGTCGTCCTCTTCCGCCAGCCTTAAATAATGCACAAGGCATGCGAGAAGCTCTCCCGGGGACCGGGAAAGAGGCCCTGGGAGGAAATCTTCACAGCTGGGCGCAACCTCTGGCTCCTCTAGCAAAAAAAAAGAAGAAGACGAAGAACAATTCATCCACCAAATGCACATCTGAGTAATCCTTTTCCCTGGGAAAGCACACTCTAATTACAGCTTATCCCTTTCAACTGCCAGGGGCTCGGCGCCATCAACCGTCACAACCCAACCACTGCCAGCTCTCTGGTTTTACGCTTCATCAAGCTGCGCCCGCTGAGCGCTAGGCGCTGTACCAAAGTGAGAAGTTCTCCTGTGGGCCAAGCCCAAAGGTGAAAGAAATGAGAGAAAGAGCAAAGAGAAGAAAAAGACCACAGATTTATACCCCACCCTTCTCTCTGAAGTCTCAGAGCAGCTTACAATCTCCTTTATCTTCTTCCCTCACAACGGACACCCTGTGAGGTGGGTGGGGCTGAGAGAGCTCTCTCAGAGGCTGCCCTTTCAAGGACAGAGTCTCAGAGCTGCTGAGTCAACTTTGAGCCAGCTACCTGAACCCAGCTTCCATCAGGATCGAACTCAGGTCATGACAGAGAGCTTGGACTGCAATACTGCCGCTTTACCACTCTGCGCCATGGGGCTGCCATACCATCTGACTTAGAGCCTCCAAAAACTACATATCCCATCATCACTTGGTCATTTAAAGGTGTAGAAATATTTTTCCTACCCTATATGTCAGGGGTGACCAACGGTAGCTCTCCAGAAGTTTTTTGCCTACAATTCCCATCAGCCCCAGCCATCAGCCATGCTGGCTGGAGCTGATGGGAGTTGTAGGCAAAAAACATCTGGAGAGCTACCGTTGGCCACCCCTGCTATATGTCGACCATCTACCCTGCTATCGGTTCTGCAGGGGCAGAATAGGTACGTTACTCTTCCAGCCATCCAAAGTTACTCTTCCAGCCATGGGGAGGGATGGTGGCTCAGTGGTAGAGCATCTGCTTGGGAAGCAGAAGGTCCCAGGTTCAATCCCTGGCATCTCCAACTAAAAAGGGTCCAGGCAAATAGGTGTGAAAAACCTTAGCTTGAGACCCTGGAGAGCAGGGGAGGGACGGTGGCTCAGTGGTAGAGCATCTGCTTGGGAAGCAGAAGGTCCCAGGTTCAATCCCTGGCATCTCCAACTAAAAAGGGTCCAGGCAAATAGGTGTGAAAAACCTCAGCTTGAGACCTGGAGAGCAGGGGAGGGACGGTGGCTCAGTGGTAGAGCATCTGCTTGGGAAGCAGAAGGTCCCAGGTTCAATCCCTGGCATCTCCAACTAAAAAGGGTCCAGGCAAATAGGTGTGAAAAACCTTAGCTTGAGACCCTGGAGAGCAGGGGAGGGACGGTGGCTCAGTGGTAGAGCATCTGCTTGGGAAGCAGAAGGTCCCAGGTTCAATCCCTGGCATCTCCAAAAAAAGGTCCAGGCAAGTAGGCGTGAAAAACCTCAGCTTGAGACCCTGGAGAGCTGCTGCCAGTCTGAGTAGACAATACTGACTTTGATGGACCCAGGGTCTGATTCAGTAGAAGGCAGCTTCATATGTTCAAAGTGGTTTTTCCTCATTGTTGTGAGGACATGATAGCAACCATTCTAGTGTGCATTTCTGTTAAATGTAGGGTTGCCAGCTCTGGCTTAGGTAATTCCTGTAGCTTTGGGGGTTGAGCCTGGGTTGTATGGGACTTGGGGGGGAAAGGGACCTCAGCAGGGTATAACCATTTTTTTTAGAAGCCACAGTGGCCAAAAAAGCCAGGTGCCATCAGGAGGTCCACCAGCGGGGCCAGGACACTAGATGTCCTCACATTGCAGCCCCTCCCAAGCACCAAGAATATAGAGCATCACTTGCCCCAGACACTGTGGCTAATAGCCACTGATGGACCTCTGCTCCATATGTTCATCCAATCCCCTCTTGAAGCTATGCCTGTAGCCGCTGCCATATCCCGGGGCAGTGAATTCCACGTGTGAATCACCCTTTGGGTGAAGAAGGACTTCCTTTTATCCATTCTAACCCAACCGCTGGGCAACTTCATCGAGTGCCCACGAGTTCTTGTATTGTGAGAAAGGGAGAAAAGGACTTCTTTCTCTACTTTCTCCATCCCATGCATAATCTTGTCAACCTCTATCATGTCACCCCTCAGTCGACATTTCTCCAAGCTAAAGAGCCCCAAGCCTTTTTAACCTTTCTTCATAGAGAAAGTGTCCCAACCCTTTAATCATTCTAGTTGCCCTTTTCTGGACTTTTCCTAATGCTTTTCCCCAATGCCATTGAGTTCACCCTCCAATGCAGCCATTTTCTCCAGGGGAACTGCTCTCTGTTGCCAGGAGATAGGTGGTAATTCCAGGAGATCTCCAGCCACTACCTGGAGGCTGCCAACCCTAGCATAGTGCCAGAGACAGCCACTGTATTCAACGTAAATGGTTCCCTCCCCCGCCCCGCTAGTATGTAAATGCCAGAGCGAAGTACCACAGCTGGTCTTTATTTCAAGGAAAGACAAATTACCGTATTTTTTGCACCATAAGACTCACTTTTCCCCCCAAAAAAAGTGGAGGGAAAAGTGTGTGCGTCTTAAGGAGCGAATACTGCAAAAAATTCACACAAATGCCTCTAAATTCACACAAACAGCTCTAAAAACTAGGTGCGTCTTATGCTCAGGTGCGTATTATGGAGCGAAAAATACGGTAACCCTCAGCCAGCGTTGAATCACAATGATATTGGGGGGATTGATACATGGCCATGAATGGATGTTGTGTCTCAGCGGAACTCGCTGAGCTGTACCCATTGTTCTCGTTATGCCCAGAGACTGATGCAGATTTAACTGTTTGGGGTGATGCGTGTTGGTGCGCCGAGGGCGTCGATCGTCATATCGGCCTAATGGCTTTGCGAATAACAGGGGGCGTCGTTATCAGCCGCAGCCTATCCGAGACGTTTACGACCATCTTGTCTATATAAACAACCCATTTCTCTCTCACTTTCCGAACGGCACAAAGCTTTTGTGAACCTCACACCCACATTGGACAAAAGGGTCGTTTTGCCGCTGAATTAAAATGCACCACCAACCTGATTGGCCGGCCGGCTCGCTGGCACTGATCCCACTCAGGATAACGAGTGGATGATTACGATGCAAGCCCTTCTGCAGAGGGCATGTGGCAGCCACCGGAGCTGTAAGCGAGTTTATCGATACCAGCGGCCGCACAATGAAAATCAAATTAAGGCAGAACAATGGGGCAGTTCAATGGACCCAGCTGCCACCGTCCCGTTGAATTGCTCCATAATTTGTCTGAGGAAAAATTGGATGGCAGCATTAGGATGCAGACAGCCTGCTTGGGGAGGAGGCTGAAAATAGGCCTTCGGGGGAAAGGAGAATGATTGCCGGGTGTTTTTTATTTACAGTGTGTTCCAGATGCGGCCTGACTTTCGGAAAATCACGCGGCCAGATCCCGTGCTTAGCTTCTAAAATGAGAAATGTCAGGGCAGATTGTGATTATAGGTGTTACAGGTGAAATGCCCATTATTTCAAAGCATAGTGTATGGTTGGAAAACAAATTATCTATCTATCTGTCTGTCTGTCTATCTATCATCATCTGTTTGTCTGTCTGTCTCATCATAATAATCAGAACGTGAGAGAAGCCATGTTGGATTAGGCCAATGGCCCATCCGGTCCAACACTGTGTCACACAGTGGCCAAAAACCCCAGGTACCATCAGAAGGTCCACCAGTGGGGCCAGGACACTAGAAGCCCTCCCACTGCTGCCCGCCTCAAGCACCAAGAATACAGAACATCACTGCCCCAGTCATAAGAACATAAGAGAAACCATGTTGGATCAGGCCAATGGCCCAACCAGTCCAACACTGTGTGTCATACAGTGGCCAAAAAACCCAGGTACCATCAGGAGGTCCATCAGTGGAACCAGGACACTAGAAGTCCTCCCACTGTGCTCCTCCCCCAGCACCAAGAATATAGAGCATCACTGCCTCAGTCACAAGAACATAAGAGAAGCCATGTTGGATCAGACCAATGGCCCATCTGGTCCAACACTGTGTATCACACAGTGGCCAAAAAACCAGGTGCCATCGGGAGTTGCATCATTGGGGCCAGGACACTAGAAGCCCTCCCATTGTTGTCCCCCACCAAACACCAAGAATATAGAGCATCGCTTGCCCCAGACAGAGAGTTCCAACAATACACTGTGGCTTATGGCCACTGATGGACCTCTATCTAATCCCCTCTTGAAGCCATCTATGCTTATAGCTGCCACTGGCAGTGAATTCCATGTGTTAATCACCCTTTATCCATTGTAACCCGACTGCTCAGTAATTTCATTGAGTGCCCACAAGTTCTTGTCTTGTGAGAAAGGAACTTCTTTCTCCACCTTCTCTATCTCATGTATAATTTTGTAAGCCTCTCTCTCTGAATCCTCGGGACAGGCCGTTGACATCTAGCCACCTGTTTCAAGTCTTTAATCGAGGGATATTCCACACTTTCAAATACTACTGATCAGTCCTTCAGAAAAAGATTCATATAGGACAAGAAGCCTCCAAAATGCTCTCTCAAAACCGGCACAAAGCGGCCAACAATTGATAAAAGCTTATACCCTGGAAAATATTGTTGGTCTTTAAGATGCTACTGGACACAGATTTTATCACCACGCATTAGTTTTGCTTTAACTGGTAGGAGGCTGGGAATATCTACTTACAGGGCTGCGTATACAAATGGGCTTCTTCACAGCCAGCACTCATTCCCTGCCTCCAAATCCAAAATGGTCATCTCCACCTTTGGAATCTCAACCATTATATGATATCATAGTTCCTGGCTGGCCTAGGATCCTGGCTCTAGAGGTCTTTAGCACAATGCATTTTCCAGCCTTAGTATTATTAAAACAGGTCATAAAGGTAAAGGTAGTCCCCTGGGCAAGTGTAACCTAGAAGAAGAAGATGATGATGAAGAAGATATTGGATTTATATCCCGCCCTTCACTCCGAAGAGTCTCAGAGCGGCTCACAACCTCCTTTCCCTTTTTCCCCCACAACAGACACCCTGTGAGGTGGGTGGGGCTGGAGAGGGCTCTCACAGCAGCTGCCCTTTCAAGGACAGAGTCTCAGAACGGCCTACAATCTCCTTTCCCTTCCTCCCCCACAACAGACACCCTGTGAGGTGGGTGGGGCTGGAGAGGGCTCTCACAGCAGCTGCCCTTTCAAGGACAACCTCTGCCAGAGCTATGGCTGACCCAAGGCCATTCCTTGACCAGTTCCGCAGGGCCTGCAAAACTGTCCTCTTTAAACGAGCATACGCTGGCTGCTGAGTTATTGTGAACTAAGGACCCGCCAGCATGGTCCTGTTTCAAGGACCTACATTATCATAGAATTATTTAAACTGGCAGAAACCAGCGTCAGAATGTCACCATGCTGCCAGATTAACTTAAATTTAAATTATGAATTCTTAAATATTAACTGGTTTTTATAATGTTTAAATGTTTTTACTGTTAACCTTAAAGTTTTTACTTACTATTGTATATGTATAAAAGGTTGTTAGCCGCCCTGAGCCGCCTTGACGGGGATGGCGGAATACAAATAAAATTTATTATTATTATTATTATTATTATTATTCTAGCAGGTGCAAGTGGAGTACTAGGGAATCAAACCCGGTTCTCCTAGATAAGAGTCCTATGGAGTTTATGGGGGAAAAGCGCCAAATAATGATGTATATGACCGTTTTCGCACACAGCTTACCACGCAGTCACAATCCTGTTCCCTCCGCAGTGTCCGGTTGGATTTCCCACCATCTGCGCCGGAGTTACAGGAAGTGCCGCGGCTTTTGCGTAGCAAACGTAAACTGGGTTTTAGCGGTTTACGGTTGCTACGCAAAAGCCGCGGCACTTCCTGTAACTCCGGCACAGATGGTGGGAAATCCGACCGGACGCTGCGGAGGGAACAGGATTGTGGCTGCATGATAAGCTGTATGCGAAAACGGTCTATATATAATTTATTGAAGAACTGAGGGAAAAGTTCACATCTATGACTGTGTGGTCCTACCTTGTGACTCTTGCAGTTTTGAGGAGAGCAACAAAACTGAGTTCAGAAAAACACTGTAATGAAACAGAAATTAAATATATACAACAATCATAACAATTCAGGCCTGTAGATTTTTTTTTGAGGGGGGAAGACTTGGGGTCTGTCCTTCTGACTCTTGTTCAACCGGTCTTTCTTGAGGACGATGCTCCACATCAAGCTGTGCCTCTTCATTCGGCTGCCTTCTCTGTTCTCCATAGGAGCTAATAGTGTCCCTAGAACAAAATATAAATAGTCACAGCGAGGAGTGCTTCTGTGGTGGGAGTGCTCCTTCCTGTAGCTTCAGTGTGGAAGGGAAATTTTCTATAACATCAATTTCAAATCAGCTCATCAATAATCAAAACACAGACTAATAATTAATTAACACACATTTTGGCCACTGTGTGACACAGAGTGTTGGACTGGATGGGCCATTGGCCTGATCCAACATGGCTTCTCTTATGTGACACAGAGTGTTGGACTGGATGGGCTATTGGCCTGATCCAACATGGCTTCTCTTATATTCTTAAGTGTGACACAGAGTGTTGCACTGGATGGGCCACTGGCCTGATCCAACATGGCTTCTCTTAATATAAACAAATTCAACAAATATAGAAAACCCTCATATGAGTCATACCTAGAACAAAATATAAATATTTACAGCAAGGTCACCAGGCTCTTTTTCTACCAGGAGCTCCTCTGCATATTAGGCCATGCCCCCCTGATGTAGCCAATCCTCCTGAAGCTTACAGGAGGCCCTGTACTAAGAGCCCTCAAAGCTCTTGGAGGATTGGCTACATCAGGGGGGCATGACCTAATATGCAGAGGAGCTCCTGCTAGAAAAAGAATCTGTGGGAGTACTCCTTCTTGTAGCTTCAGACCCTTCTAGTTTAGAAGGGAAATTGCGTTTTTTTTTCCTTGTAGGGAAAAGCCCTACAAGCTCGTTAGCATAACTCGTTAGCATATGCCGCCCCTCCACCAGCCAAAAGCAACCCGATGCAAGAAAGGAGAGCCCCGAGTGAGGCCTGCTGGGGCTGGCTAGAGATCCTGCCAGCCCAAACAGGCCTTGCTTGTCTGGGGCTCTCCTGGGCTCCCCCCCCCACACACATAGTCAAAAGGCCAGCGAGCCATCTGCCGCCCAAAATCACAAAAGTGGCTAAAAGGTGGTGTGGGCTTCTCCAGGGGTTCATGAGGGCTGCTGGGGGTGTGGCAAAGCCCCTGGTGGCTGGCTGGCTGCCCGCTCTCCTAATCCAGGGATTGTTATGCAGCTGCACCTACTATTCAGTGGACAAGGTAGGTGGGGAGGAAGAGGGGGAACCATCAGAAAGGTTCGGGAGCTGCGCTCCTGTGAGCTCCTGGTGAATCTGAAGCCTGACTGTGACAGAATCACACGGTGACCCAGTAGCATCTGTTTGAGCAGAAAACCACCAGTGTACTTCTGATGAAACTAAGAAGAAAAGAAAGCCCTGAACAACTAGTTGGCTTGCATGATATGAGAACTTTTATTTCCTCCAGAAACTAAGAGGGCAGGAGTCAGGTCAACTTTCCCAAAGGAGCAGGATCCTGCCTTGATCCACCCAGCCTTCCACAAATTCCACGGGTCACGAGGAGGAGGGCAGAGAAACAAAATGGCCGCAATTGCTTCTCTTGAGACGTAGTTAATGATTAAGTTGGCGTCGATGCGTTAACAATCAGTCCTACGGAGGAGGATTACAAGGGCTTTTGACGGCAAGTCTCTTGCAGTCCTTGTGGCCACAAAGGGTTTCCAGACGAAGGCTCTGAGTTCAGATGCAGGTTGCCATGGTGACAGGACAGCACTCCCTCTCGCCAACGAGGCCTAGCGCAGAGATCGACTCTTTGCCTCTGCCGAGCATCTTCATCCAAAACATACTTAGAGGGACAAACTTTATAACAAGCCTGAATTCTCCCTCGAAGCTAAAACAAGGCTATCATACTTTGGTCACATCGTGAGAAGACAAGAGACACTGGAAAAGAAAATAATGCTAGGAAAAGTAGAGGGCAGGGAGGGAAAGAGGAAGGCCTGACATGAGATGGTTGGACTCCATCAAGGGAGCTGTGGCCCTCATTGGCTGTTGTAGATTTTCCGGGTTTTGTGGCCGTGGTCTTGGCATCGTGAGACCTGACATTTCGCCAGCAACTGTGACTGGCATCCTCAGAGGTGTAACCCCAAAAAATTGGAATTCTCTCTGGGTCAAATTGAGAAGAAGTTGGTAGGCAGGTAACTTCTTCTCAATTTGACCCAGAGGGAACTCCAGTTTTCTGGGTTACACCTCTGAGGATGCCAGTCACAGTTCCTGGCGAAACGTCAGGTCTCACAATGCCAAGACCACAGCCACACAACCCAGAATTCTACAACAGCCAATGGACTCTGGCCGCGAAAGCCTTCGACAACATACTGCAGCCCTCAGTTTGTAAGACCTGAGCAAGGCTGTTAACCACATAACATTTTTGGAGGGCATCAAGTTCTTAGGGTTGTCAAAGTCAGAAGTGGCTCTTTCACATATATTGCGTGGCTCTTGAAGCCTCCACCACTCTTTTGGCTGGCCTGGGGAAGGCATTTCCTTTCTCCTATGTGGCCACAGCAGCATGAGGAAGATTTCCATCTCTCTTCTTTATATATTTGGGTTATTTTCCAATTTTTGTGGGGGAAAATATTAGAATGTTGGTCAAATCTTAAAGAGTGCAGCCAACTTCTCACAGAGGGGTTTGAACAATGGAGCTCAGAAGCAATTTTTTTTGGGGGGGGGGGGGTAAGAAAGAGCACAATGAAATTTAGAATTTCTGGAGCTCCGCTCCTGTGAGCTCCTGCCCAAAATGAGGCCTGTATAAATAAATGTATACAGGACACGGGGCCTGAAAGCGGAGATACTTTGAGTTCCAGTCTTCGCTGAGCCATAAATCTAACTGAAGCTGCAGTCCTAAAGACTTTTTTTCCCCTCTTGGCCTTACTGAATAACATGCTGAACTACTCTTGACTGTAAATGTTTTTTCCCTAGTATCCAGCCGGTACCCAAGTTAAACCCAGTCTTGGGAGTCCTCTCTCTGCTGCCAACAGAAACAGCTCCCTCCCCTCCTCATATTCCCCCTCAGCCTCCTCTTCTCCAGACTGAACCTTTCCAAGTCCCTCAGCCTTTCCTCACAGGGCTTCTTGGTCTCCAGGCCCCTGAGCATCCATGTCAGGGATTCAGATGATATTGGGGATGATGATGAAGATGACGATACTGGATTTATATCCTGCCCTCTGCTCCAAATCTCAGAGAGCAGCTTACAATCTCTTTTATCTTTCTCCCCACAGCAAGCACCCTGTGAGATACGTGGGGCTGAGAGAGCTCTCCCAGAAGTTGCTCTTTCAAGGATAGCTCTTTGAGAGCTGTGGCTGACCCAAGGCCATTCCAGCAGCTGCAAGTGGAGTGGGGAATCAAACCTGGTTCTCCCAGATAAGAGTCTGCACACTAGATGGATGGATGGAAGGATGGATGGAGGGATAGATAGATAGATAAAATAGATGATAGATTAGAATAGATAGATGAGAGATAGATTAGATAGATGAGAGATTAGATTAGATTAGATAGATGAGAGATAGATTAGATAGATGAGAGATAGATTAGATAGATGAGAGATAGATAGATGATAGATAGATAAGACAGATGAGACAGATAAATTAGATAGATTAGATAGTTTAGATTAGATAGATAAAATAGATTAGATGAGATAGGATAGACTAGATAAAATAGATTGGATATATAGACTAGACTAAACGCTTGGGACTCTTTAGCTTGGAGAAACGTCGACTGTGGGGTGACATGATAGAGGTTTACAAGATAATGCATGGGATGGAGAAAGTAGAGAAAGAAGTACTTTTCTCCCTTTCTCACAATACAAGAACTCGTGGGCATTCGATGAAATTGCTGAGCAGAAAGGTTAAAACGGATAAAAGGAAGTACTTCTTCACCCGAAGGGTGATTAACGTGTGGAATTCACTGCCACAGGAGGTGGTGGCGGCCACAAGTATAGCCACCTTCAAGAGGGGTTTAGATAAAAATATGGAGCACAGGTCCATCAGTGGCTATTAGCCACAGTGTATGTGTGTATATAAAATTTTTTGCCACTGTGTGACACAGAGTGTTGGACTTGATGGGCCGTTGGCCTGATCCAACATGGCTTCTCTTATGTTCTTATATAGATAGATAGATAGATAGATAGATAGATAGATAGATAGATAGATAGATAGATAGATAGATAGATAGATAGATAGATAGATGATAGATAGATAGATAAGATAGCTAGATAGACAGATAGATAGATAGATAAGATAGATGATAGATAAATAGATTAGATAGATTTATATCCTGCCCTTCACTCTTAATCTCAGAGCAGTTCACAATCTTCTTTCCCTTCCTCCCCCACAAAAGATACCCTGTGAGGTAGGTGGGGCTGAGAGAGCTCTCCCAGAACCTGCCCTTTCAAGGACAACTCTTGCCAGAGCTATAGCTGACCCAATGCCATTCCAGCAGCTGAAAGTGGAGGAGTGTGAAATCAAACCCGGTTCTCCCAGATAAGAGTCCGCACACTTCACCACTACACCAAACCGGAACATGGAACTTTCTGCACGCCAAGCCGATGCTCTAGCCACTGAGCCATGGTCTCTCTTTCAAGGAAATAAGGCAGGATATGAATATTTAAATAAATATCCCCCCCCCATACACACTTCGGGGAACCCCATTTGAGCACCAAACAGAATAGAACGGTAGAGTCTCAGTAATAAGCATCCCTTTATTTGCTGACACCATTACAAAAATGGATTACATTAGCAACCAAAAAAAAAAAAAAAAGAGGAGTGTTTACTTGAAGGTGAGAAGTCAGAGGTTGCTACTCCCAAAACGTATCTAAGTAAAACAGTGCAGACTGTCAGTATTAAAAGGTTATTTTTTGTTCACGGCTGCTACGTCAGGGGGGGTGTGTGTGTTCTGAACAAGGTTTTTCACTGAGCATAGTAAAGATAAAAGGTTACACGACTGTCGCTCCAAAGGAATGTCAAGCTCTAATTAATTCCAAACCGGTTTTAATTTTAATTTTAATTATAAAACTAAACTCTGGAGGTGTCTACAGAGTCATCTGCTTCATCATCTGTTTTTTTTTTAAATCAGTAGTCTAACGAGGAAGTAGAAAAGACGACGCCCGGCTCGGTGTTCGACGAAGTAGAAAGGGTGAGCACATAAATAAGGCTTTAATTTGGCAAAATATAAAATACAGTGCCTTCCGCTACCCTCCAGCCAATGGCCGTCCCCGCAATTTCATTCTGCAGAGAAACAAAGAGAGAACGCAATAGGATAAGGCAGTTTGCACCATGACGACTTTCCTAGAAGATTATATTGGATTCATATCCTGCCCTCTAATCCGAATCTCAGAGCGGCTCACAATCTCCTTTATCTCTCTCCCCCACAACAGACACCTTGTGAGGTGGGTGGGGCTGAGAGGGCTCTCACAGCAGCTGCCCTTTCAAGGACAACCTCTGCTAGAGCTATGGCTGACCCAAGGCCATTCCAGCAGGTGCAAGTGGAGGAGTGAGGAATCAAACCCGGTTCTCCCAGATAAGAGTCCGCACACTTAACCACTACACCAAACTGGCTTCCAGAGTCTATAAGCCTCTCCAAAACACTTAATTGGGGGGGGGGGGGGGGGGGTTGGAACCTGAGGAGGGCTGAGTTTGGAAGGGGAGGGACTTAGTGGGGCATCATGCCACAGAGTCCACAGCCATTTCCTGCAGGTGACCCAGTCTCTTCAGCCTGGAGGTTAGCTGTAATCCCAGGGGATCTCCAGTCGCCACCCGGAGGTTAGCAATCAAAGTGAAGTACACGGAAAGGGGAAAGGCAAGAAAGCAAGCTGCTGTGCAAAGAAGACATTGGATTCATATTCCGCCTTCCACTCAAGAATACCAGAGCAGGGGTGCGTGGGGCGGAGAGAGCTCTCCCAGCAGCTGCCCTTCCAAGGACAGAGTCTCAGAGCGGCCAACCATCTCCTTTCCCTTCCTCCCCCACAACAGACACCCTGTGAGGTGGGTGGGGCTCAGAGAGCTCTCACAGCAGCTGCCCTTTCAAGGCCAACCTCTGCCAGAGCTCTGGCTGACCCAAGGCCATTCCAGCAGCTGCAAGTGGAGGAGTGGCGAATCAAACCCCGTTCTCCCAGATAAGAGTCTGCACACTTAACCACTACACCCAACTGTCCCACAAGCTACAAAACATTCCAAAGACTTGAATTATCCAAAGTATCAAATTGGGTAGACGGGTAGCCCTATGGGAACAGCAAGATGACAGCAGTTACAGCCTTGAAAAGAGATGGTAAATCGTGCAGTGAAACTTTGAAAAAGCCTTACATGGTGAAAACGAGGCTTAATTCACTGCCACAGGAAGTGGTGGTGGCTACAAGCATGGCCAACTTCAAGAGGGGAATCGATAAAAATATGGAGCAGAGGTCCATCAGTGGGTATTAGCCACAGTGTGTGTGTGTTTGTGTACACACACAAACATATATTGGCCACTGTGTGACACAGAGTGTTGGACTGGATGGGCCATTGGCCTGATCCAACATGGCTTCTCTTATGTTCTTAGGTGTGACACAGAGTGTTGGACTGGATGGGCCATTGGCCTGATCCAACATGGCTTCTCTTAAGTTCTTATGTGTGACTCAGAGTGTTGGACTGGATGGGCCATTGGCCTGATCCAACATGGCTTCTCTTATGTTCTTATGTGTGACACAGAGTGTTGGACTGGATGGGCCATTGGCCTGATCCAACATGGCTTCTCTTATGTTCTTATGTGTGACACAGAATGTTGGACTAGATGGGCCATTGGCCTGCTCCAACATGGCTTCTCTTATGTTCTTATGTGTGACACAGAATGTTGGACTGGAGGGGACATTGGCCTGATCCAACATGGCTCCTCTTATGTTCTTATGTGTGACCCAGAGTGTTGGACTGTATGGGCCATTGGCCTGATCCAACATGGCTTCTCTTATGTTCTTATGTGACACATAATGCTGGACTGGATGGGCCATTGGCCTGATCCAACATGGCTTCTCTTATGTTCTTAAGTGACACAGAGTGTTGGACTGGATGGGCCATTGGCCTGATCCAACATGGCTTCTCTTATGTTCTTATGTGACACAGAGTGCTGGACTGGATGGGCCATTGTCCTGATCCAACATGGCTTCTCTTATGTTCTTATGTGACACAGAGTGTTGGACTGTATGGGCCACTGGCCTGATCCAACATGGCTTCTCTTATGTTCTTATGCTACTTTGTTCTACTGCTTCAGACCAACACGACTGCCCACTTGGATCTATCCTTGTTTAAGAATAATTTGTAAAATTTGATACTTTGGATAATTCAAGTCTTTGGAGTATTCTGTTTTGTGTGGGACATTTTGCAGGGCAGCTTGCTTCCTTGCCTGCCACCTGGAAGTTGGCAGTGCCACTCTTCATCCAGCGTGGCAGAAGAAAACCTCAAAAGGGTTCCGTGACAACCAGCCTCACAAAGAAAAAAACTATGCGGAATAACGAAAGAATTTTCAACATTCTATTATCACTCTCATGCAAAACATTTCACAAGTCGTACCCTGACACACAAACACCAATACTTTGTGCACAAGGAGGACATAAATGAATATGTGAGCAGTCCAATTCTGGAAGTATACAAGAAGAGTCCTTTTACTTCAAAGGAATCCCCAGTGCAGTTCCTGAGACCACCACGTGATGGTAAGAATTCCCCAACATTCAGTTTTCTTGTACAATAGTTTTGAAACACAGCAAACACAGCGACAGGTCTGTAAGCAGAAACTGTGTGCCAAAAATGGTGGAATTTTGCCATGCTCAGATATTGTTGGAAAGCTGGTCAAAGCTTCTATCGAAACGAGGGAAGATAAAAGTACTACTTCATTGCTGTGTTTGCACAAGACAACTGAACGTTGTGAAATTCTTACCATCACATGGTCCCCTCAGGAAGCGGACTGGGGATTCCTTTGAAGTGAAAGGACTCTTCTCGTATATTTCCAGAATTGGACTGCTCACATTTGCATTTATGTCCTTCTTGTGCACAAAGTAACAAGAGCCTCGCGGCGCAGAGTGTTAAAGCTGCAGTACTGCAGTCCTAAGCTCTGCTCACGACCTGAGTTCGATCCCTGGAGGAAGCTGGGTTTTCAGGTCGCCGGCTCAAGGTTGACTCAGCCTTCCATCCTTCCGAGGTCGGTCAAATGAGTGCCCGGCTTGCTGGGGGTAAAGTGTAGAGGACTGGGGAAGGCACCCCGTAAAAAGTCTGCCGTGAAAACGTGAAAGCAACGACACCCCAGAGTCGAAAACGATTGGTGCTTGCACAGGGGACCTTTCCTTTTCCTGTGCACAAAGTATTGGTGTTTGTGTGTCAGGGTATGACTTGTGAAATATTTTCTATGATTGTGACGATAGAATGTTGAAAATCTCTTACTTATTTTGAAGAATCGTTTTCTTTGTGAGGCTGGTTGTCACGGAACCCTTTTGGGGTTTTCTTCTGACACTCTCAACGGCGATTCTCTGCTTGGGTTATACACTCTTCATCCAGCAGCAGAAACCCAGCCTGGGGAGATTCCCCCACCCCCAGCTCCTACCTAGTAGCTGGTAGTGCTCCTTCCCCTTCGTGAGCATTTGGTTGACTGAAGCAAGCAGCTTCTTGAGGTGGGAGAGATCCTGGCTTAGGCTCACGGCCAAGTTGACGCCTTTCTCGGTCCCTGCCTGAAACAGAGGGAGGGGAGGGGTGGGGGAGAACAGATAAGAAACAAGTCATCCATCATGTGGAAAAACAGCGGGACCCCACCCCCCTCCATGCTCCACCGTGTTTTGTTCCCTTCAGGACAGACAAAAGGAAACGCTACTATACAGAGAGAGTGATTCAAATACGGAACTAGCTGCCGGAGGACGTTGGGTGGGGGTCACAGGAATAAACAGCTTTCAAAGGGGACTGCAGAGATGCATGGAGGAGAAGTCTATCAACGGCTACTAGTCACGGGGACTGAGGGGAACCTCCACATTTGGAGGCACTAAGCCTCTGAATCCCAGAGCCAGGACGCAGCATTAAGGCATCTATTCCCTGTTGTTGGCCCTCCAGAGGAACTGGTTGGCCACTGTGTGAGACAAGATGCTGGACTAGATGCACCACTGGTCTGATCCAGCAGGGCTCTTCTGATGTTCTTATGAAGGCCTCAGCCTCTCTGCCCTGTTGTTGGCCCTCCAGAGGAACTGGCTGGCCACTGTGTGAGACAGGAGGCTGGACTAGATGGACCACTGGTCTGATCCAGCAGGGCTCTTCTGATGATCTCATGAAGGCCTCAGCCTCTCTGCCCTGTTGTTGGCACTCCAGAGGAAGTGGTTGGCCACTGTGTGAGACAGGAGGCTGGACTGGAAGTGGTTGGCCACTGTGTGAGACAGGAGGCTGGACTAGATGGACCACTGGTCTGATCCAACAGGGCTCTTCTGATGATCTCATGAAGGCCTCGGCCTCTCTGCCCTGTTGTAGGCCCTCCAGAGGAACTGGTTGGCCATTGTGTGAGACAGGAGGTGGCTGGCTGGTCTGATCCTGCAGGGCTCTTCTTATGAAAAGGGCTTTCTACTGGTGCCATATAGGAGCCCCATGCCACAGAGTGGTAAGCCACAGCTGTACTGCAGTCCAAACTCTGCTCACAACCTGAGTTCGATCCCGGCAGAAGCTGGGTTCAGGTCGCCGGCTCGAGGTTGACTCAGCCTCCCGTTCTTCCAAGGTTGGTAAAAGAAACACCCAGCTGGGTGGACTGGGGAAGGCAACGGCAAACCACCCCATAACCAAAAGTCTGTCATGAAACACTGTAAAAGCAACCTCACCCGAGAGTTGGAGACGACTGGTGCTTGCACAGGGGATCACTTTTACCTATTGCCATTCTCCCAATGGGCAAGCTCAACAACTGCCCCCACGCATCCACTAGTATGGAATGTTTTGTATTTTTTGTTAAATTCAAAACAGCTGGGGCGGTGCGGGGGGGGGGGGGGATGGACACAGAGGCAGGAACCCTCGGCAGGAATCTGGCCAGCGATGCTGCCACAGTGCCATCTGCTGGTAGGAAAAGAAACACCTCGCCGCTGGCTGCTTCTGCAGATCTGGAGGCCTGAACCCTATACAGAAGGGCCATGATATTGCTGCGGGGGCATCTGCAAACCTCTAGAGAGCTTCTCTTGGCCGGTGGATGTTCAGGGCCTGGGGAAGAGGGCAGAACGTGCGGCTCTTGTCTTCGTTCTGCAAACTGGGTATCTGCACTCAACTTCTACAGCACGTAGGGTTGCCAAGTCCAATTCAAGAAATAGCTGGGGACTTTGGGGGTGGAGCCAGGAGACATTAGGGGTGGGGCCAAGATCAAGGCTGTGACAAGCATAATTGAACTCCAAAGGGAGTTCTGGCCATCACATTTAAAGGGATGGAACACCTTTTCAATTCCCTCCTTCCATAGGGGCACCTTCTATTGGGGCTCACAGAATTGGACCCCCTGGTCTAATATTTTTGAAACTTGGAGGGTATTTTGGGGAGAGGCACTAGATGCTATACTGAAAATTTCGTGCCTCTACCCCAAAAAAACAGCCCCCCCAGAGCCCCAGATACCCGCGGATCAATTCTCCATGATTTTCTATGGGAATAAATCTCCATAGGGAATAACAGCGTTCCCAGAAGACATTTCCCTCCCCTCCCCCTGCTTTCTGACAACCCTGAAGCGGGGGGAGGGTCTCCAAACCAGGGGATCCCCTGCCCCCAACTGGGGATTGGCAACCCTAACAGCACGCGAAGCAGTATACAACAGGGGTGGCCAACGGTAGCTCTCCAGATGTTTTTTTTTGCCTACAACTCCCATCAGCCCCAGCCAGCATGGCCAATGACTGGGGCTGATGGGAGTTGTAGGCAAAAAAAGTCTGGAGAGCTACCGTTGGCCACTGCTGGTATACATCATATTCTGTGAGATTGGTTTTAGCCATTTTGCCTCTCTCCTCCTCGACAGGCAGGGCCTGATTAAACCCTGCGGAGGCCCCTAAGCAGTCAAAATCTCGGGGCCCCCCTTGCAAATTATCTCGGAGTTGGAGTGCTCACCCCGCCGCCCGTGGCCCCCGCTGCAGCCTGCAGACACCTTCTCAGAAGCCCCTTTTGACAAAGCTGCGGGGGAGAGGCAGAGAGAGGCAAACTTGGCCACGACGCCAGCAGCAGCCGCAGCAGGCAAGTCGGGCAAAGAGCGGCTCAGTTGCTGGCTGCGCGTGCAGGTTGGGAGAGCTGCAAGCAGGGGAAAAGCCATGGGGAGAAGGTGGCCCGGAGTTCCTAAAGGCATGGGGGATCACAAGACAGTGCCTACTTGGCCTAATTGTTAATCCGGCCCTGTTGACAGGGGAGGAGAGAAATGCACAGTTCAAATATTCGATCTAATAAATTTACTCGTCGAGTCTCACACTCACCGTCTGTGAACAGACGTCGCTGTTCTCAATCACGTCGGCGTCTCCTGTCACTTTTCCTATTTCCCTTTCGAGAGTCACCAACGACTCCTGGGCCTTCAGGGAGAAAACAGAAGATGGACAAAAATGGTCAGAAAGCTAAGCTCCGAGAAGGCTGCCTCAGGGCTCCTCTGTTCCCCAAAGGGAAAGTGATCTTCTTCGGAAACTAAAGCTTCGCTTGGATCAGGGGTCCTCAATCTTTTTTGAACCTTGGAGACCCACTGGAATTCTGAGAGAATCTGTTGTGCACAGTCACAAAATGGCCGCCACCAGAGGGACAGCCATCCCAAAATGGCTGCCACAGCCAATATGGCCTCTAAGCTGAGGAGGTTTCTGTGCAAAAATTCTACTTCATGAGCTTGTGGCATGGAAGTTATGAGCTACCGCATAAACTGGTTTGCTCTGAGACCAGTTTTCCTGAGCTAAAACAAAAAAAAAATGTGTGAGCTGGAGCCTAAAAAAACAACACGTGAACTAGCTCACACTCTCAGCTTAGAGGGAACGCTGGCCACAGCTTACCTACAGTCACACAGTGAAGATCTTTGTGCTGTGGTGCCAACTGTTGCCAAAGCGAGATGTTTAAATATCTGCAATGCCTATCAAATTTCCAATGGCCAATCAGAAGCCTCGCTGAGAAGAGCCCTGCCCACTTTCTAAAAGCACTTCCTGGGCACCAGGAAAGGTGGCAGGAGGCACAAGGCTACCCATGGCTGTTACGTTGGGGATACCCGGGGTGGAATTCTAGCAGAAGTTCCTTTGCATATTAGGCCACACACCCCTGATGTAGTCAATCCTCCAAAAGCTTATAGGGCTCTTGTTGGTAAAGCTCTTGGAGGATTGGCTACCTCAGGGGTGTGGCCTAATATGCAAAGGAGCTCCTGCTAGAATTCCCATCTGGGGATACCTGATCTAGATGTTCCACTCCTACAGGCCAGTCACATAATTTGAGCTTTTGGGAGGTGGAGTCAAAGTAGAAAATGGCTGCCACAAGAGGCGGAGTCATACACACAGAGGAAGCCCCAAGAGGGAGGAGAAGAGGGGCATTTTAATAAATACACTGGGATGGAGGAATGAGGAAAATAAAGTCAATATCACTGGCAGCTAAAACAATGTTTTAAAAATCTGCTCAGAAGTCTAGTTTGATGTAGTGGTTAAGTGTGTGGACTCTAATCTGGGAGAACCGGGTTTGATTCCCCACTCCTCCACTTGCACCTGCTGAGATGGCCTTGGGTCAGCCATAGCTTTCACAGGAGTTGTCCTTGAAAGCTTCTGGGAGAGCTCTCTCTGACCCACCTACCTCATAGGGTGTCTGTTGTGGAGGGGAAGGTAAAGGAGATTGTGACCGCTCTGAGACTCTGAGATTCAGAGTATAGGGTGTGACAGAAATCCAGTATCTTCTTAGTAGCCAATCAGCAGCCGTGCTGGGCTACAACACCATATGCCCCCACCCACTTTATTATTTCTTTTAATTATTATTATTATTGAGTCCACTGCAACACAAGGGGAACAGAGGGAATGTAGAGAACATAGGAAACATAGGGAAATAAAAATAAAAATAAATAAATAACAGAAATACCAATCTAACATACAAGAATCCAATTTAGATCATTGGATGCATATAACAAACAATTTACAAAAACAATTACACAATAAACTAGGTATTAAGAATTGGAAAAAAAGCCTACAATTTATTCTACTAGGCAAAAAGGAAATATTCCCAAGGTATTCCAAAACTGGGGCCCAAAGCAAATCATAATCTATAGCCACATCAGTATCATTTTTGAAGAAAGGGTTATCCATTGTCTTACCCATCACATACTGGTCTCGTACCTTATAATACCACATTTCAATCGTGGGAATATGTGCGGGTTTCCAATTTTTTTTGCAATCGTCATGCGAGCTATCACCGTATTGCCGAGGTTAAAGATTTCTGATCTTTGCTCACCAATTTATCAGGCCAGGTATCAAATAAAAGAAGTTTAAAATCGACTGGACCGGTTAGATCAAATAGAAGTTTTATTAGCTCTACGGCTTTATTCCAAAAGTTTGACACTGTGGGACATCCCCACCACATATGATACGGGAGCCTTTAGTTTTCTCCAACAATCTGGGCTTGAGACCCTAGAGATTTTACTCATTGTGACAGGGTTTAAATACCAAAGTGAATACATTTTTTTTAAAACTGGAGATGAATACCAATGTTTTTAGCATAATGGGAGTTCCAGATCTTTCCCCAATCGTTTTCCTCTGGCCTTTGAGGTAGCATTAAGTTTCAACGTTTAATATAAGAGGGTGGATATGAACGAAGGGAGTCAATTAAACAATTATATATTTTAGAAAGCAAACCTTTCTTACTGATGCCCTCATCTTTAAGCAAGACCTCAAATGGCGTCAATTCATATCGAATGATTTCTTTCCTCTGAAGAGAATATACCACATTCTGAACTTGAAGGTATTGATACCAATTGATATTGGCTCCTAATTTCCCTTCTGCTTGTTCCTCAGTGATAATATTGTTCCCTTGAATCCACTCCCCAATTCTATCCTTTAAAAACACTGGCTGGACATCAGGAAAGGTGCCAGCGAGCGTCATGGTGCCCACAGATACCACTCTGGGGACCTCTAGCTAAATTCAAACAAGTGTGAAACCAGCTTCATTTAAAGTCTTCTGGGCATGGAACAGGTGTCAGTGGGGGTTGGGGAGGGAGGCATTCAGGGTTTTTTTTGTAGCAGGAGCTGCTTTGCAGATTAGGCCACGCCCCCCTGATGCAGCCAATCCTCCTGGAGCTTACAGTACGGCCTGTCCTAATAGCCCTGTAAGCTCTTGGAGGATAGGCTACATCAGGGGTGTGCGGCCTAATATGCAAAGGAGCGCCTGTTACAACAAAAGCCCTGGAGGTATTTGTGAGTCTCCTGCAATTTACAGGGGGTTGGAGAAGAAGAAGAAGGATGACTGCAGATTTATACCCCCCCCCCCTTCTCTCTGAATCAGAGACTCAGAGCAGCTTACAATCTCCTTTATCGTCCTCCCCCACAAGAGACACCCTGTGAGGTGGGTGGGGCTGAGAGAGCTCTTACAGAAGCTGCCTTTTCAAGGACAACTCTTGCAAGAGCTATGGCTGACCCAAGGCCATTCAAATGTCCACACACTTCAGCACTACACCAAACTGGCTCTAGATGGATGTCCCTTCCAGCTCTTATGATTCTATGGGAACCGCTCACCTTCGGCAAGTCGACGGCTACGTTCTGCCTCTCGCTCTGATCGATTTTAAGCTTCGATAACGTCTCGTTCAACTGGGTTTTCAGCTGTAAGAGACAAGACAAGCTCAGTTGAACACAAGCGCCACACGTCGCAGCGCCGCTTGGGACAAATACGACCGTTTAGAACAGCAGGAATTAGTAGGTACACTCTACGGAGAACGTTTGGTGGGAGGAGGCGTCCCCTGCAGAGTTGACGAAAGGGGACAAACATCTACAGAAGTTTAAAGTAGGGGTTAGAGACAGTAAGAGGGAATCGAAATAGCGTCCAAATTATTGCAAAGGACTTGCTGGAGCTCCTGGAAAGCTTTTTTCACAGGGATTCATCCGCTGCGCTGGACCATCGGCGGTCGGTGTAAGGATTTCCCAGCCTGCAGAAAAACAAGATGACTCAAGCCAACGATGCTCACCCTCTTCCAGGAACTGGCTAAGCTCCCTACTTAAAAAAAAAAGCCACTGAGAGCTTCTGATACCTCCACCATCTTCTGCAAAACAGTCAACACCGCTCGTTCTCTTCCCAAGCAGTGGTCTTCAAAACACAAGGCCAAGAGCTTACAAAAAAGAGCCCTGCAAGCTCTTGGAGGATTGGCTACATCATGGGAGTGTGGCCTAATATGCAAAGGAGCTCTTGCTAGAATTCCACCCCTGCCTTCTCCAGAGGGAAGTTCAAACTTTGGTTCTCGCTTCTAGAAGACTCGCTGAGTCCAAGCCAATGAGATTCCCAGGATATCGGCTTCCAGGTATCTGACGAAGGGAGCTTTGACTCTTCACAGCTCATGCCCTGAAAACCTTGTTGGTCTCTAAGGTGCTCCTGGACTCAAGTCTTGCTTTCTCACCGCCAACCTACATGACAACCCACCTGGGACTAAGACTGGGGAGGGACGATGGCTCAGTGGTAGAGCATCTGCTTGGTAAGCAGAAGGTCCCAGGTTCAATCCCCAGCATCTCCAAAAAAGGGTCCAGGAAAATAGGTGTGAAAAACCTCAGCTTCGGACCCTGGAGAGCAGGGAAGGGACGGTGGCTCAGTGGTAGAGCATCTGCTTGGTAAGCAGAAGGTCCCAGGTTCAATCCCTGGCTTCTTCAACTAAAAAGGGTCCAGGAAAATAGGTTTGAAAAACCTCAGCTTGAGACCCTGGAGAGCCGCTGCCAGTTTGAGTAGACAATACTGACTTTGATGGACTGAAGGTCTGATTCAGTATAAGGCAGCTTCATATGTTCATACGTGTCCATACGAGCCGTCCAGCTTAAAACAATGCAGATTTCCTCTCTCAAACTGTTATTGCTGCATTAAAGAAAGTCAGGGCTTTTATTGTAGCGGGAGCTCCTTTACATATTAGGTCACACACCCCTGATGTAACCAATCATCCTGGAGCTTACAGGGCTCTTAGTACAGGGCCTACTGTAAGCTCCTGGAGGATTGGCTACATCAGGGGGGTGTGGCCTAATATGCAAAGGAGCACCTGCTAGAATTCCACCCCTGCCTCTTATATAGCCAATCCTCCAAGAGCTTACAGGGATCTTTGTACAGGGCCTACTGTAAGCTCCTGGAGGATTGGCTACATCAGGGGTGGGTGGCCTAATATGCGAAGGAGCTCCTGCTAGAATTCCACCCCTGCCTCTTATATAGCCAATCCTCCAAGAGCTTAGAGGGCTTTTAGTACAGGGTCTACTGTAAGCTCCTGGAGAATTGGCTACATCAGGCTTGTGTGGCCTAATATGCAAAGGAGCTCCTGCTAGAATTCCACCCCTGCCTCTTATATAGCCAATCCTCCAAGAGCTTAGAGGGCTTTTAGTACAGGGTCTAATGTAAGCTCCTGGAGAATTGGCTACATCAGGGGTGTGTGGCCTAATATGCAAAGGAGGTCCTGCTAGAATTCCTTACAGGGCTCTTCAGACAGGGCCTACTGTAAGCTCCAGGAGGATTGGCTGCATCAGGGGTGTGTGGCCTAATATGTAAAGGAGGTCCTGCTACAAAAAAATACCTGAAGAAAGAACTATGAGGAGGGGCTGTGGCTCAGTGGTAGAGCATCTGTTTGGCATGCGGGAAGTCCCAGGTTCAATCACTAGCATCGCCAGTTGAAAAGACCAAGCAAGACGCGATGGGGGGGGGGAAGACCTTTGCCCGAGATTCCTGGAGAACCAACTGCCAGTCAGAGTCGACAAGACTGACTCTGATGGAGAAGGCATCGGCAGAAGGCAGTTTCACACGTGGGGTTTAATCTTCTGTTCGAAAGCACGAATCCTAGTTTAAGGAAATCAGCAACAGCAAGACGGCAGCCGAGCCCATTTTTACGTGACGAGAAAGCTGTTTTCTAGACACAAGCGTTGAGCCAAGAATGGGGTGGAAAGGAAAACATGTAGGTGTTGTTATCCTGAAGAATCGGTGTTATTATGAAGAGGCAGAGAGACGGCAGCGGGACTTCGAAACGACAATCGAAAGGAGGAGCCGAAGCGGTTAGTGCACAGAGAGGATTCGGAAAAAAGTTTCTCCGCTGGGGAGTTTCGCTGGAGGGCGGAGGCCTCTTACCAAATTTAACTCTTCGTTCTGCCTTACTGCTTCGGAATAGGAATCGTCAAGCTTTTTCTGCAACTCAGTCAAGAGATCTTTGAGCTGAAATGAAGTTTTCGGAGTCTTTAGGATTGGTCACCCTGTATTATTAACCCCTTTCCCCCCCCCACAACCCTGCTTCCATTCAGATTACCGTGTCTCTCTGTTCTGAAGTCACAAACGCAACAATGTCCCATTCGCTTTTGCCAAGCAAGCATTTTATTACTGGGCCAGCCAAGGTCATGCTCGATTTGGGGTGGGGGGTTGGGGGGGTGGGGCTGCACCTGAGCAGGGTGTTTACCTCTCGGACTTCTGAAACGTACGTTGATCGCTCGATTTCTGCTTTCTCCAGTTCCTGCTCCAAGTGTTCGCGCTCCTTTTTAAGCTACGAGAACAAGCAAAATGTCACAGTTCGCACACGGGTTCTCATTCACAGCGTTCGTTCTTAGCACAAGGCTACTGTAAGCTCCAGGGGGATTGGCGACATCAGGGGGGCGTGGCCTAATAGGCAAAGGAGCTCCTGCCACAAAAAAAGCACCGCATTGATGTAGATCGGGGAGGCCAAACTGTGGCTCGGGAGTCACATGTGGTTCTTTCATACATATTCTGTGGCTCTTGAAGGCTCCGCCACTGCATCAGCTGGCTTGGAAAAGGCATTTGTCTCTTTAAATAACATCTCAAAGCCAAGCCAGCCAGTGGCTTGGAGAAATCATTTAAAGTTAAAGTTGCTTTATTTCCACCTCTCCCCCCTCCCCTATTTGCTTTGCTTTTCCTTCCTTCCTTCCTGAACCAACCCGAACCAAAACCAGCCCAAAACCAAGCTAACTCACCGAATCCACTTCTAGGATTTCAGCCTTTAATCTTGCTACTTCGTGCTCCAAAAAGGTGACCGACGAGCTCATCTGCAATCAGGCGAGTAGAAGAGACACGTTTATTATTTATTCCATTTATAACCTGCACCCTCTCCTCAACAGAGGACTTGGGGAGGTTCACAACACTGAACATCAAAACTAACAAGGAACATAAAACACGAGGCAGAGAGTTTTAAGTTTTAATTTTCCATCTAAATTTTAAACGAATTTTATGGCTTTTTTATCCTATTCCTTTGTTATACCCAATTTTATGAATGCTACCGATGTTTTTATTCTACCTGCTGCAGCTAAAATTCTACTTTGTGAGCTACGGGCATTAAGATTGTAAGCAACTGCATAAATTAGTTTGCTCTTGGGGCCACTTTTCCTGAGCTACGACACAAACGTGTGCGACGGAGGCTAAAAAACTGTGAGGCAGCTCACACTAACTCAGCTTAGAGGAAGCACTGCAAATAAATCCAAAACGGGATCGGGGTTTGCTGTTTATGACTTAAGCTGTCAGAATTTCTAAATTGGTGGCGTCAAACATGCAGCCTAGGGGCCTAATCAGGCCACTGCGGGGCTCCCATCAGCCCCCTGAGCAACTGGCTGCTTCCCTTCTTCCTCTCTTGCTTCCTTCTTCATCACAATTTGCTTTGCAAGGTTTGCTCAACTGCACAGGAGCTACAGAGCAAAGCCTGTGTTTTATCCATTGGCTGAGGCGCCAACCTTTGTGGAGGAATGGGAGAGGGAGCGCTTGATTTGCCAGGCTCTCTCAATCACACAGCAGAGCTACTGAGCCAAGCCTTTTTTCTATTGGCTGAGGTTTTTCCCCTTCCTGATCCCCTGGGAAAGGAAGGAACAAGCCAGAGCTTCCTTTGTCCAGTTCCTTGGATTGCACAGGAGAGATACAAAGAAAGTGCCATTAAGACCAACAAGTGCTAATGTATTAATTATGTTTTTAAGTTTTTAAAAATGTTTAAATGTGTTTGTCTGTGTCCTTTATATAGTTCATATCTGTGCTACCTGGCATTACATTTATGAGAGCCAGTTTGGTGTAGCGGTGAAGCGTGCGGACTCTTATCTGGGAGAACCAGGTTTGATTCCCCACTCCTCCACTTGCACCTGCTGGAATGGCCTTGGGTCAGCCATAGCTCTGGCAGAGGTTGTCCTTAAAAGGGCAGCTTCTGGGAGAGCTCTCTCAGACCCACCCACCTCACAGGGTGTCTGTTGTTGATGAAGAGGGTAAAGGAGATTGTGAGCCGCTCTGAGACTCTGAGATTCGGAGTGGAGGGCGGAATATAAATCAAATATTATCTTCTTCTTACGACACACATGGCTGGGCCTGACAAAATCTCATTTATGTCATATCCGGCCCTCATAATGAATGAGTTTGACATCCCTGTTCTAATCTTTAAAAACCTTGCACCTGCTCCTCTAGCTTATGATATTATCACAAAAATATACAGAACAAGATCAGTCGTAACGCTGCAAAGATTGCTGGCGTAAAACTGCTCAGTGCTATTTGAAGGATATAGCCAGGCTGAGTTCTTGCAGGGGTAGAAGTGGCCACCGTAAGGCAGCAAAAATACCTGCTGGAGCTCCTTCTGCGATTCTTCTACCTTCACTTTCCATTTGCTCTCCTCCTCTTCCACGCTCCTTTGTAGCCTTTGCAGGATGCCCTCCTGAATGAAACAGAGAATCACGGTTATCTCATTGCTCTCGGGGAAGCCGGCGAGTGACGGTTTCACTGGGCACAACCAGCGCAGGCACAAGGCTCTGCCTTACCGTCTCTGCGAGGACTGATTTGTACTTTTCGCACTCCTGCTGCAGCATGATATGCAGCTCGTCCGCTTCCTTCAGCTTCTGCTCCATCACCTGTTAAGGGAGGAAAGAAATCAGCTGAACAGAAGACACACTCTGGCAGGGCAAAGTCCCCATAACATGATATGGAAGAAGAAGAAAAGGATATTGGATTTATATCTCGCCCTCCACTCCGAAGAGTCTCAGAGCGCCTCACAGGCTCTCACAGCAGCTGCCCTTCAAGAGGGCTCTCACAGCAGCTGCCCTTCAAGGACAGAGTCTCAGAGCGGCCTACCATCTCCTTTCCCTTCCTCCCCCACAACAGGCACCCTGTGAGGTGGGTGGGGCTGAGAGGGCTCTCACAGCAGCTGCCCTTCAAGGACAGAGTCTCAGAGCGGCCTACAATCTCCTTTCCTTTCCTCCCCCACAACAGGCACCCTGTGAGGTGGGTGGGGCTGAGAGGGCTCTCACAGCAGCTGCCCTTCAAGGACAGAGTCTCAGAGCGGCCTACCATCTCCTTTCCCTTCCTCCCCCACAACAGGCACCCTGTGAGGTGGGTGGGGCTGAGAGGGCTCTCACAGCAGCTGCCCTTCAAGGACAGAGTCTCAGAGCGGCCTACAATCTCCTTTCCTTTCCTCCCCCACAACAGGCACCCTGTGAGGTGGGTGGGGCTGAGAGGGCTCTCACAGCAGCTGCCCTTCAAGGACAGAGTCTCAGAGCGGCCTACCATCTCCTTTCCCTTCCTCCCCCACAACAGGCACCCTGTGAGGTGGGTGGGGCTGAGAGGGTTCTCACAGCAGCTGCCCTTCAAGGACAGAGTCTCAGAACGGCCTACAATCTCCTTTCCTTTCCTCCCCCACAACAGGCACCCTGTGAGGTGGGTGGGGCTGAGAGGTCTCTCACAGCAGCTGCCTTTCCAAGGACAGAGTCTCAGAGCGGCCTACAATCTCCTTTCCCTTCCTCCCCCACAACAGACACCCTGTGAGGTGGGTGGGGCTGAGTGAGCTCTCCCAGCAGCTGCCCTTCCAAGGACAGAGTCTCAGAGCAGTCTAGCAATCTCCTTTCCCTCCCTCCCCCACAACAGACATCCTGTGAGGTGGGTGGGGCTGAGAGGGCTCTCACAGCAGCTGCCCTTCCAAGGACAGAGTCCCAGAGCGGCCTACAATCTCCTTTCCCTTCCTCCCCCACAACAGACACCCTGTGAGGTGGGTGGGGCTGAGAGGGCTCTCTCAGCAGCTGCCCTTCCAAGGACAGAGTCTCAGAGCGGCCTACAATCTCCTTTCCCTCCCTCCCTCCCCCACAACAGACACCCTGTGAGGTGGGTGGGGCTGAGAGAGCTCTCACAGCAAGTACAACCTGTTCAAGAGCTATGGCTGACCCCAGGCCATTCCAGCAGGTGCAAGCGGAGGAATGGGGAATCAAACCCAGATCTCCCAGGTAAGGGTCCGCACACTTAACCACTACACCAAACTGGCTTTACAGAGTAAAGGGTCCAGTAGCACTTTTAAGACTAACAAATCCAACTGTAGCATATGCTTTTGAGAATCACAGCTCTCTTCGTCAGATGGGAGGGAGAGAGTGGTAGAAAGAAAGCAACTTGAACTTTAAATACATTCTCCAAACTGCTAGCCGGCTTGGCGAAGCGATTTAAAGAGAGAAAGATTTAAAGATCTCAAGAGAGAAACGCCTTCTCCGAGCTGGCTGACAGGACGGTGGGGGGGCTTCAAGAGCTGCACAATTTGTGTGAAACAGCCACGTGTGGCTCCCGAGCCACAGGTTGGCTCATCTAATCTAATCAATAAATAGGAGAGGGGATGCTTGAGATGTACCCCTGGGGGTAAAAGAGCTTAGGGAATCCCTGTTCCTATTTGGATCTGACGCAAGGAGCCTTTGACTCTCAAAAGACAACATTTCATGCTTCAGATGCACATGAAAACTTAGACCCAGCCAGAACCAAACTCTGTGGTTCTTAAAGGTGCCACTGGGCTCAAACTCTGTTCTGTTCCTTCAGACCAACACGGTGACCCACCTGGATCTCGCTACGGGCACTTTCAGCCCTTTGTGGAATTTCCGAAATTGTCTGAAAGCCACCCACTGAGAGCAGAAGAAGAAGAGGAGATTGGGTTTATATCCCACTCTATACACTGAATC
Organism: Heteronotia binoei; assembly: GCF_032191835.1. Classification (NCBI taxonomy): domain Eukaryota; kingdom Metazoa; phylum Chordata; class Lepidosauria; order Squamata; family Gekkonidae; genus Heteronotia; species Heteronotia binoei. Next base: position 14,028,634 of record NC_083243.1, read on the forward strand.
TCAGAGCGGTCGCCATCTCCTTTACTTTCTGCCCCCTCCACAACGAATACCCTGTGAGGCGGCTGAGAGAGCTGTGACAGAAGCAGCCCTTTTAAGGACAGCTCTGCGAGAGCTATGGCTGACCCAAGGTCATTCCAGCAGCTGTAAGTGGAGGAGTTGGGGATCAAGCCCCGGTTCTCCCAGATAAAGAGTCCGCGCACTTAACCGCTACACCAAACTGGCTCTCAGGATGGGGCATCAACATGAAAAAAGGGGGAGCATTCAGTGCTTAATTCTCTTCTGCTGAAATGGACAAAACTTTGGCTGGGTCATATCCATAATATTCCAAAGCTCTGCATCAACCTTCCAACAATATGAATTCCAGGCACAGCTTCCAGCGACAAACGAGTCCGAAAGAGACAACGCTGCCGAGCAACCGTTTCCAGTCCGGAGGCAACGTGGACAACTTAAATTTGTGCTGTAGTTCCTCTCCCCCCCCCACCTGCTTCACCAAGACAACATTAGCAAATGACTGAGCCATGGGGCATCCTCTCTCCCCCTCCCCTCACGTACGTGGCATCTTCTAGCAGTGACAGGCTCCTCTGGGCAAAACAAGTACAGCTCTGTTCTCTCTCTCACACACACACACACACACACACACTCCAGCTGAATTCTTCCTGCTACGTGGAAAAGGCCTTTCTGCTTCTAACGCCCCCCCCCCCCCCACAACAAGGGCAAAACCTGACGATTCTGCAAAGGGCCCCAAGATTAAACCGTTTGGGCTAACTGAGGGATCTCTCTTAAGGGGGGGCACTAAGGAAGAAACGCATTTCTTTGCCTATTGCTGGTTCTCGAGGCTTTTTTAAAATAGAAAAGGCCCCGCACGAACTCATTTGCATATCAGGCCACGCCTCTGACATCCCCATTGTTTCGCGCAGGGCTTTTTTGCAGAAAACGCCCAGCAGGAACTCATTTGCATATTAGGCCACGCCTCTGACATCCCCATTGTTTTGCGCAGGGCCTTTTTTGTAGAAAACGCCCAGCAGGAACTCATTTGCATATTAGGACCAGTGTTCTCTCTCAGGTGAGTTAGCGTGAGCTAGCTCACAGATGTTTAGCCTCCAGCTCACACATTTTTGTCTTCGCTCAGGCAGGGATGGCCCCAGAGCACACTAATTGATGCAGCAGTGTGCATAAATTCACAAAGTAGAGTTTTTGCTCAGAGGACTCTGCAGCTTAGAGGGGACATTGATTAGGCCACACCCCCTGACACCAAGCCAGCCGGAACTGCTCTCCTGTGCAGTCCTGCTCAAAAAAATGCCTTACAGGTTCTACAAAAAAGCCCTAAGTGAAACAATGCTGACATCAGGGGGTGTGGCCTAATATGTAAATGAATCCCTGGTGGGCTTTTTCTATAGAAAAGAAAGCCCTGTGCACAGCCAATCAGATCTCCAATGGCCACTCAGAAGTCCTGCAGGGCAAAAGCCCCGCCCACTTTCTCAAAACAGCCCCAGGAAAGGCATTGGTGGGTACCATGGTGCTTGCGGGTGCCACGCTGGGAGCTGTTCCACACAAAGGAGCTACTATTCAACAGTCTGGGTCAGGGGTGGCCAAACTTGCTTAAGGTAAGAGCGACATAGAATAAATGTCAGATGTTTGAGAGCCACAAGGAAGGAAGAAAGGATGGAAAGGATGGAAGGGAGGAAGGGAGGAGGGGAGGGAGGAAGGAAGGAAGGAAGGAAGGAAGGAAGGAAGGAAGGAAGGAAGGAAGGAAGGAAGGAAGGAAGGAAGGAAGGAAGGAAGGAAGGAAGGAAGGAAGGGAGGGAGGGAGGGAAGGAAGGAAGGAAGGAAGGAAGGAGGAGGAGGAGGGAAGGAAGGAGGGAGGGAGGGAAGGAAGGGTTTATTTGAGCAGCAACAGTTCCGGCTGGCTTGGCATTAGGGGATGTGGCCTAATAGGCAAATGAGTTCCTGCGGGGCTTTTTCTACAAAAAAAGGCCCAGGAAGGAAGGAAGAAAAACAGATGGAGGAGGGAGGGAGAGGTGGAAAGAAAGCAACTTTAACTTTAAATGCATTCTCCACGCTGCTGGCTGGCTTCGCTTGGAGAAGGGATTTAAAGAGGGGAATGCCTTCTCCAAGCTCATCAGTGGGGGTGGGGTGGGGGGTTCCAAGAGCCACATGTGGCTCCCGAGCCTCGGTTTGGCCACCCCTGGCCTGAGTGTTCAGCACGATTGCAGCTTCTGACTCTCAGAGGGGTTCTGAGGCCACCCCCTGCCCAAGCAAAGAAGCAGCTGCTTTCTCTCTCTGCCCGAAAGGAACTTTCATGAATGAAGGCAGGGCTTTTTCTGTAGCAGGAGCTCCTCTGCATATTAGGCCACACACCTCTTATGTAGCCAATCCCCCACGAGGTTATGCAGGGGTGTCGAACATTTGTTGTGAGGGCTGGATCTGACATAAAAGAGACCTTGTTGGGATGGGCTGGGCTGGGCCATGTCAGACTGGGCCATGTGTGTACCTATTTAAGATTAGGTAGCAGAGATATAAGTTTTATAAAGAAAAAAACTTAAAAAAACTTAAAACATGCTTAAAACATTAGCACTCGTTGGTCTTAAAGGTGCTTTCTTTGTATTTCTCCCATGCGATCCAGGAAACTGGGCAAAGGAAGCGCTGGCTCTTTCCTTCCATCCCCAAGGGAGGAGCCTCAGCCAATGGAGAAAATAGAGGCTTTGCTCTGTAGCAACTGTGTGATTGAGCAAGCCTTGCAAAGCAAGCTGTGAAGCAGAAGGAAGCAAGATATAGGAAGAGGGAAACAGATAACAGCCAGTTGCTCAGGGACCTGATAGGAGCCCTCCAGTGGCCTGATTCGGCCCCTGAACTGCATGTTTGACACACCTGGCTTACAGGGCTCTGATTACAGGGCCTACTGGAAGCTCTTGGAGGATTGGCTACATCAGGGGTGTGTGGCCTAATATGCAAAGGAGCTCCTGCTAGAATTCCACCCCTGTCTCTTATATAGCCAATCCTCCACGAGCTCACAGAGCTCTTCATACAGGGCCTACTGGAAGCTCCAGGAGGATTGGCTACATCAGGGGGTGTGGCCTAATATGCAAAGGAGGTCCTGCTAGAATTCCTTACAGGGCTCTCAGTACAGGGCCTACTGGAAGCTCCAGGGGGATTGGCTACATGAGGGGTGTGGCCTAATATGCAAAAGAGCTCCTGTTAGAATTCCACCCCTGTCTCTTATATAGCCAATCCTCCAAGAGCTTACAGGACTCTTCATACAGGGCCAGGAGGATCGGCTACATTGGGGGGGTGTGGCCTAATAGGCAAAGGAGCTCCTGCTACAAAAAAAAAGCCCCGAATGAAGGTAAATTTAAAAGAAACACATAAACAGCAATGGGCACCGACCTTCACCTCCTCCGATCGAGGCGTCTCTTCCGTGTGCTCCCTCACCGCCTTTTCAAACCCTCGCATCCATTCCGCGTGGCTCTGCGTTAAAGACAGACACAGTCAGCAAAAGCAGTTGGCGGCCTTGCCAAGTTTAGAAAAAAGACGAATTCGCCAACTGCCGATGGCAGGACTCCAGCTAGCGACTCCCGTTTAATAGCAGCCGAGCTCTTAAGACCACGTGTGCGCTGCCTGCCTGGTCCCCAAAGCCGTAGAATAAAAAGAGGCCAGCGCATAATCCACCGGGTGAGGGGTGGGTGTCCTGCAGGGAATTTTTTGTAGCAGGAACTCCTTTGCATATTAGGCCACACCCACCCGAGATAGCCAATCCTCCAGGAGCTTACAGGGCTCTTTGTACAGGGCCTCCTGTAAGCTCCAGGAGGATTGTCTACATCAGGGCTGTGTGGCCTAATATGCGGAGGAGTTCCTGCTACAGAAAAAAGCCCTGGGGGGGATCTGTATAGGGCAGGAGCCCTCCCTGCAGAAACTCCCCAAGTTGGCTTCTTTCACTTGTGCAATGAGGGCTCGACCCACCAATAAAAATACAAACGTGTCCCTGGAAAAATTAAGGCTTCTGAAAGGGGTCGCTGTAGCAAGGTTGCAACTCTACAAGTTGGCAGAGACTGTTGATGGAACAGAGAATTCTTAAAAGGGGGGGGGGGGGAGAACAGAGCAAGATTTCTGACCTCCTAGTGGCACCTGGCTTTTTTGGCTACTGTGTGACACAGAGTGTTGGACTGGAAGGACCTGTGGCCTGATCCAACATGGCTTCTCTTATGTTCTTAAGTGTGACACAGAGTGTTGGACTGGAAGGGCCACTGGCGTGATCCAACATTGGCGTGATCCAACCTCGGTGGGGTAGGACGGGATATAAATCGAATAAAATAAATAAATAAATAAACATGGCTTCTCTTATGTTCTTAAATGTGACACAGAGTGTTGGACTGGATGGGTCATTGGACTCATCCAACATGGCTTCTCTTATGTTCTTAAGTGTGACACAGAGTGTTGGACTGGATGGGCCATTGGCCTGATCCAACATGGCTTCTCTTATGTTCTTATGTGACACAGAGTGTTGGACTGGATGGGTCATTGGTCTGATCCAACATGGCTTCTCTTATGTTCTTAAGTGTGACACAGAATGTTGGACTGGAAGGGCCATTGGCGTGATCCAACATTGGCGTGATCCAACCTCGGTGGGGTAGGACGGGATATAAATCGAATAAAATAAATAAATAAATAAACATGGCTTCTCTTATGTTCTTAAATGTGACACAGAGTGTTGGACTGGATGGGTCATTGGACTCATCCAACATGGCTTCTCTTATGTTCTTAAGTGTGACACAGAGTGTTGGACTGGAGGGGCCACTGGCCTGATCCAACATGGCTTCTCTTATGTGACACAGAGTGTTGGACTGGGTGGGCCACTGGCCTGATCCAACATGGCTTCTCTTATGTTCTTATGTGTGACACAGAGTGTTGGACTGGATGGGCCATTGGCCTGATCCAACATGGCTTCTCTTATTTTACATCTAAAAAACAGTCCGCAGACCATATAAATCAGGGGCATCAAACAAGCAGTCTGGGGGACAAATCAGGCCCCCAGAGGACTCCTATCAGGCCCCTGAGCAACTGACGGTCACCTGCTTCCTTCTCCCTCTCTCTTGCTTCCTTCTGCATAACAGCTTGCTTTGCAGCAAGGCTCTCTCAGTGCACACCAGGGCTACTGAGCCAAGCCACTCTTCCTTGAACTCTTTTGTTATGAGGGCCAGCTATGACATAAATGAGACCTTGTTGGTCTAAGCCATGTGTGTCCTTATTTATGATTAGGTAACAGAGATACAAACTTTATAAAGGACACAGACAAACAAAGATTTTTTAAAAACCTTAAAACATTAGCACTTCTTGGTCTTAAAGGTGCTTTCTTTGTATTTCTCCCATGGGATCGAGGGAACTGGACAAAGAAAGTTCTGGTTCTTTCCTTCCTTCCCCAGGGGATCAGGAGGGGGAGGAGCCTCAGCCAATAGAAGGGAGAGAGACTGGGCTCAGTAGCTCTGTTGTGCAACTGACAGAGCCTGGCAAAGCAAGCTGTGATGCAGAAGGAAACAAAAGAAAGAGAGAAGGAAGCAGATGACAGCCAGTTGCTCAGGGGTCTGATGGGAGCCCTCTGGGGGCCTGATTCGGCCCCCGGGCTGCATGTTTGACACCCCTGTTCTAGATCCAAGGATGCTTTTCCAGGTCTTATATAGCTGGAACCAACTGTCGAAGAAATCCCAAGGACAAATTTCGTAAAATTTCCTTCTATCCACTAGACAGCCCTAGTGGCTCTTTGCACAGCCAATGAGTTGTAGTCACGAGTCTGAAGTTTCCATATTTTAAAAACGAACAGCACACGACAGACCAGCCCAGTGGCAACTAGGGGCAACATGAGCCGAGGGTGATTCTGCCGTCTTACCAAAGAGGAAGGAAGAGAGACAGCCGGGAACAGCTTCTGCAGGGCCGTTCTTGTCTCCTTTTCGACCGTCTCCAAGGACTGCTGCCTCTCCTGGGGAGACACAACGGGAAAGAGAAACAGTACAAATAAATAAAAAAAAAACCACCACTGGAAAACAATCAGGCCAAATTTCGCTTCCTGCACAAAATACTGCTTCCCTAATCTGGAGAGCCAGTTTGGTGTAGTGGTTAAGTGTGCGGACTCTTATCTGGGAGAGCCGGGTTTGATTCCCCACTCCTCCACTTGCACCTGCTAGCATGGCCTTGGGTCAGCCATAGCTCTGGCAGAGGTTGTCCTTGAAAGGGCAGCTGCTGGGAGAGCCCTCTCAGCCCCACCCACCTCACAGGGTGTCTGTTGTGGGGGAGGAAGGGAAAGGAGATTGCAGGCCGCTCTGAGACTCTTTGGAGTGGAGGGCGGGATATAAATCCAATATCTTCTATCTTCATCTTCATCTTCTTCTAACAAATTTTGAACAACAAAACTGATGCTCTTCTTTGCATGTCTAACATGGAATCGCTTCAGGGCATGGCCTTCATGCTGTTTTCCAGCAGAAAGATCCATGAAAAAGCCATCCCATTCTCATAGGCCTGTTTCACCCCTATATGGTTTCAAGCAGGATGCTTTGCTGGTCTGCAGCAGGGAGATTTGAGTCCCGTAGCGCCTGAGAGACCAGCTAGATTCCGCTGGCGTAAGCCTTTAAGAGTCAAAGCTCTTTGAAAAAACTATTTGACCAAAGTATCTAACAAAGAAGAAGAAGAAGATATTGGATTTATATCCCGCCCTCCACTCTGAAGAGTCTCAGAGCGGCTCACAATCTCCTTTCCCTTCCTCTCCCACCACAGACACCTTGTGAGGTAGATGAAGATATTGGATTTATATCCCAACCTCCACTCCGAAGAGTCTCAGAGCGGCTCACAATCTCCTTTCCCTTCCTCCCCCACCACAGACACCTTGTGAGGTAGGTGGGGCTGAGAGAGCTCTCCCAGAAGCTGCCCTTTCAAGGACAACTCCTGCGAGAGCTATGGCTGACCCATGGCCATTCCAGCAGGTGCAAGTGGAGGAGTGGGGGAATCAAACCCGGTAAGAGTCCGCGCACTTAACCACCACACCAAACTGGCCCAGGCTGCCCTGATCTCATCAGAGTAGGGAATGATATCTTATACCCTGAACGCCGACTGAAACGTAATAGTGTCAACTGATATGAGCACCAGAATGTTTTAACCGTTTTAATGGTTTTAATAATGTAACGTGAACTGTTCTGTTTTAACGTGTTGTGAGCCGCCCAGAGCCTGCTCCGGCGGGTAAAGCGGGATATAAATCCAATAAGCATAAACATAAACATCAGATCTCAGAAGCTAAGCAAGGTCAGCCCTGAGCAGTGGTTGGATGAGAATCTGCCAAATAAGGCTGACATATGAACATATATGAACAAATGAAGCTGCCTTATGCTGAATCAGACCCTCGGTCCATCAAAGTCAGTCTTGCCTACTCAGACTGGCAGTGGCTCTCCAGGGTCCCAAGCTGAGGTTTTTCACACCTATTTGCCTGGACCCTTTTTTGGAGATGCTGGGGATTGAACCTGGGACCTTCTGCTTACCAAGCAGATGCTCTACCAAAGGGCCACCGCCCCTCCCCAAGAAACGACACAGGTCGACAAGATTATGCACGGGATAGCGAAGGTAGAGAAAGAAGTCCTTTTCTCCCTCTCTCACAATACAAGAACTCATTGGTACTCAATGAAATTGCTGAGCAGTTGGGTTAGAACGGATAAAAGGAAGTCCTGCTTAACCCAAAGGGTGATTAGCACATGGAATTCACTGCCACAGGAGGTGGCAGCAGCTACAAGCACGGCCAGCTTCAAGAGGGGATTGGATCAACATATCGAGCAGAGGTCCACCAGTGGCTATTAGCCACAATGCATAGATGGAACTCTCTGTCTGGGGCACACTGAGTGACACAGAGTGTTGGACTGGATGGGCCATTGGCATGATCCAACATGATTTCTCTTATGTTCTTATGTCAGGGGCAGTGATGGTCTGTATTCCTGGTGCTGGGGGGGGGGGGCAACAGTGAGAGGGCTTCTAGTGCCCTGGCCACACTGATGGACCTCCTGATGGCACCTGGCTTTTTTGGCCACTGTGTGACACAGAGTGTTGGACTGGATGGGCCATTGGCCTGATTCAACATGGTTTCCCTTATGTTCTTATGTCTGGGGCAAGTAATGCTCTGTATTCTTGGTGCTTGAGGGGGGGGGGCAAAAGTGGTAGGGCTTCTCGTGTCCTGGCCCCACAGATGGGCCTCCTGATGGCACCTGGCTTTTTTGGCCACTGTGTGACACACAGTGTTGCACTGGATGGGCCATTGGCCTGATCCAACATGGCTTCTCTTATGTTCTTATGTGTGACACAGAGTGTTGGACTGGATGGGCCACTGGCCTGATCCAGCATGGCTTCTCCTATGTTCTTATGTGACACAGAGTGTTGGACTGGAGGGGCCATTGGCCTGATCCAACATGGCTTCTCTTATGTTCTTATGTGTGACACAGAGTGTTGGACTGGATGGGCTATTGGCCTGATCCAACATGGCTTCTCTTATGTTCTTATGTGTGACACACAGTGTTGGACTGGATGGGCCATTGGCCTGATCCAACATGGCTTCTCTTATGTTCTTATGTGTGACACAGAGTGTTGGACTGGATGGGCCACTGGCCTGATCCAACATGGCTTCTCCTATGTTCTTATGTGACACAGAGTGTTGGACTGGAGGGGCCATTGGCCTGATCCAACATGGCTTCTCTTATGTTCTTATGTGTGACACAGAGTGTTGGACTGGATGGGCCACTGGCCTGATCCAACATGGCTTCTCCTATGATTGTAACTAGGACAGTGAGATGCTGGCCTGTGGGGGCGACTATGCAGCTTCAAGACTGCTTTGAACGAACAAATTGGGACATCTTTGAACATCCAGACCTAGAGTGTTATACAGATACAGTTTTGGGGTATATGGCCCACTGTATTGATATTGTTACAACAAACAAGTGTATTCGAACCTATCCAAATCAAAAGCCATGGATGACTGGCACTGTTAGGTTTCTCTTGCATAGGAGATATAAGGCTTTTAAGTCTGGGGATGCCTCACTTTACAGTGTGGCCAGAGCAAATTTGAAGCGGGGTATTAAACAGGCCAAAGCTGCATATAAGGGCAGGATAGAAGAATGGCTTTCTCAGAATAATTTGAGACAAGCCTGGCAGGGGATTCAGCAGTTAACTAATTTCAAGGCGCTAAAGGCTAGTACGAATGGAAAGCAGGAGCTGGCAGAGGAGTTAAATACTTTTTATGCCCGGTTTGAAGTGGATCAAAAGGAAGCGGAATTACTAGTAACATCATCATTGGGGACCGAGCAAGGTGCTCCTTTCGTTGTGAGGGAGCACGATGTTAGGTGTATAATGAAGGCAGTAAATTCTAGAAAGGCTGCAGGTCCCGATAATATCCCTGGTTGTGTGGTAAAGGAATGTGCAGGGCAGTTAGCCGGGGTGTGGACTGAGATTTTCAATCGTTCTTTGTCACAATCCATTGTTCCCACTTGTTTGAAGGCTTCCCTTATTGTCCCAATACCAAAGAGGACGCCAGCAAAGGTTTTAAATGACTATAGGCCAGTGGCCTTGACTTCTGTGATAATGAAGTGTTTTGAACAATTAGTTCGAAAATATATTATTTCCTGCCTTCCTGTTATTTTTGATGAATATCAGTTTGCTTACAGGAAAAATAGATCTACTGAGGATGCTGTTAATACTGTTCTTTATACTGCTTTATCGCATTTGGATAAAAAGGGGACGTATGTTAGAATGTTGTTTGCAGATTTTAGTTCTGCTTTTAATACAATATCACCCCATAGATTGTTGTCTAAGCTTAAAGATTTGAAGCTGTCGGACTCTATATGTGAGTGGATTTTGAATTTTTTGTCAGGTCGTTCACAAAGGGTTAAAATGGATGGATATATTTCCTCCGTGAAGATCTTAAATACTGGCACCCCTCAGGGATGTGTCTTGAGTCCACTTCTTTTCACTATTTACACATCTGATTGTGTTTCCAGCAGTCTGAGTAACAAAATCATTAAGTATGCAGATGATACAACGTTGGTAGGGCTCATCTCTGAAGATGATGAGTCTGCGTACAGGAGGGAAGTTCAACAGCTGTCCCTTTGGTGTAAAGTAAATAATCTTATTTTAAATATAAATAAGACGAAGGAAATTATAGTGGATTACAGGAAGAGTAGTTTGGACACCCAGCCGTTGTTTATTGATGGTGTTATGGTAGAACAGGTGACAGAATGGAAGTTTCTGGGAATTACCATGAAACAGGATCTAACATGGGGGGCAAATACTTTAGCTCTAGAGAAAAAGGCCCAGCAACGACTATACTACTTAAGACTCTTAAGATCACTACAACTGTCAGGGAGTCTGCTGGTTGCCTTTTATCGTAGTTCCATTGAGAGCATTTTATCTTATTGCCTCTGCGCGTGGTTTGGGAGCTGCACGGAAGCAGAGAGAAGGGTGCTCCAAAGAGTGACGAGAAGAGCACAAAAGATTTGTGGATGTTCTCTCCCCTCATTGGTGGATCTGTATAATATGGCATGTAAAAGGAAGATACAAATGATCCTAAGGGACCATACACATCTGGGCCATTTGCTTTTTGAGATCTTACCGTCAGGTAGACGATATAGAGTGTTGAAGGCTAGGACAAACAGATTTAAGGACAGTTTCTATCCAAGTGCTGTGGTTAGGTTAAATGCAGGGTTATGAAGGATTATCTGTTTTAGATGTATTTAATGGTTTAAATGGTTTTAATGGTTTTATGAATGTTTAATGGTTTTATGAATGTTTATTTAAGGGTTTAAATGGTTTTAATGGTTTTATGAATGTTTATCCGTTTTAGATGTATTTAAATGGTTTTAATGGTTTAAATGGTTTAATGGTTTCAGATGTATTTAAATGGTTTATGAATATGTGTGTTTGATGTGTTGGTATGTTTGTGGAAGAGCACCTCATTTCGTTGCTCTCTTTTTGTTGAGAACAATGACAATAAATTCATCTATCTATCTATCTATCTATCTATCTATCTTATGTGTGACACAGAGTGTTGGACTGGATGGGCCACTGGCCTGATCCAACATGGCTTCTCTTATGTGTGACACAGAGTGTTGGACTGGATGGGCCACTGGCCTGATCCAACATGGCTTCTCTTATGTTCTTATGTGTTACACAGAGTGTTAGACTGGATGGGCCTTTGGCCTGATCCAACATGGCTTCTCTTATGTTCTTATGTGTGACACAGAGTGTTGGACTGGATGGGCCATTGGCCTGATCCAGCATGGCTTCTCTTATGTTCTCATAAAATGTTGACCACAAGGGACTGGATGGGCCATTGGCCTGATCCAACATGGCTTCTCTTATGTTCTCATAAAATGTTGACCACAAGGGATTTTTAAAAACCTGGCAAAAAACCTGCCCTTGGTGGGGGTGGGGTGAGAGGCAGGAGGGAGAAGTACGTATTAAATCCCCATGCAGAAGTGTCATGCTGCTAGAAATGTCCGGTGTCCACAGGAGAACACGGGAAGCAACCGCAAAAGGGCAAGGCAAGTCTTCCATCTTGATCCAGATTCTGGCTGGTTTTCACAGAGAGCCTGAGACGCCAAATGAAAGGTGGGATAAAACCCCCTCCTTCTTCAAAAGAGAGCCAGCATGGCGTAGCGGTTAAGCGTGTGGACTCTAATCTGGAGAACCAGGTTTGATTCCCCATTCCTCCTCCACGTGCAACCAGTTTTGTGACCTTTTGCCAATCACAAGTTCTTTCAGAGCTGTCCTCTCAAGAGCAGTTTCTGTCAGAGCTCTCTCAGCCCCACCTGCCTCACAGGGTGCCTGTTGCGGGGAGGGGAAGGGAAAGGAGATTGTAAGCCGCTCTGAGACTCTGAGGGAAGGGTGAGGGTTTAAATCCAATCTCTTCTTTCTTCTTCTTCAACTGAACACCTATGTTTTACCTTTCTGTCTGGCAGCCTTTGGAATAGCCCAAGATATTTTCAGCCCCTCACGTGGCCTAACTCTGGGCTCTTCAACACTGTGCTCATGGGTGCCTGTCAACACCTTTCCTGATGCTCGCAAAGCGTTTTCCGAAAGTGGGCAAGGCCAGGTGGGGCTTTTGTCCAGCAAGGCTTCTCATTGGCCACTGAAGATTTGATTGGCTGTGGGTTGTCTGCACAGGGCAGTCTTCCCTCTAAGCTGAGTTAGTGTGAGCTAGCTCACCGTTTTTTCAGCCTCCATCTCACACTTTTTTGTCTTAGCTCGGGAAGGATGGCCCCGGAACAAACTGATTTACGAAGTAGCCAAATCGCTCATTCACAAATTTAACGCCAGTAGCTCACAAATTCACGGGAACATGGGTCTTCAGTGTTACTGAAGGTAAGCTGCAGAAGGAGAATTGCAGATATATACCCCTACCAGCGGGGCCCCAGACATAAGAAGTGAGCTCCTCCCGTTACAAATTCTATTACATCTTTAAGCTGCTATTGGACTCCTGCTATTTTCTATCCTTTCCGAGTAAAGGGCAATTCGCTGTTACAGCAAAGGCACGGTTCAGGGCACGATCCTCCCACACTTAAGGCCTTTAGCATCTCACAGATTTCAACAGGAGCGATTGCTGAATGTGTGCTGGACTACACTACTGCAAAAGACTGGGACTTAAAATGCTTAAAGTCTCAGGGCTGGGTTCTACCTTTCTACCGCAAACTTCCTCAGTTGGGTGCCACGTTTCAATTTTATTTTTTGCCAAGCACCAAGATTATTAGGGCTGCCGGGCTGTTGCTTGGCAACTGGTGGGAGGGGCTATGGGCGGCGACATAATGTCTTCTGCACTGCCGCATCACTTCCGGGAAGAACCTGGAACAAAATCTGTGGCGGAGTGTGAGCTTTCGTGAGTCACCGCTGTCATCTGCTTCCTTCGCCATCACAGCTTGCTTTGCCAGGCTTGCTCAGTCCCACAGCAATTACAGAGGAAGGAGGGGAGGCAGAGCTTGCTTTGCCAGGCTCTCTCAATCACACAGCAGAGCTACTGAGCCAAGCCTCTCTTCCTTCTATTGGCTGAGGCTCCTCCCCCACCAGTCTCCTGGGGAAGGAAGGAAGGAAAGAGCCAGAGCTTCCTTTGCCCAGTGCTCTGGATCTCATGGGAGAAATACAAAGAAAGCACCTTTAGGACCAGTGAGTGCTAACGTTTTACGCATGGTTTTTTTTAAAAAAAATTAACTGTGTTTGTGTTCTTTATAAAGTTTATATTCCTGCTACCTCATCTTAAATAGGAACACACGCGGCCCAGCCTGACATGGCCCGGCCCAACAAGGTCTCATTTATGTCAGATCCGGCCCTCATGAGTTTGACACCCCTGCCATAGAGTTTCTGGCGATTCCTAGAGCTACCCTACGTTGCTTGGGAGTTTTCCCAGGAAGTAACGGAGCAGTGCAGAGGACGCTGGTTTTTTTTTTTTTTCTTTTACTCCTGCTGCCTAAAAATTATCCATTCCTTGGCTGACAGGTTAATTTAGCAATCAAGGAAAGAAAGGTATAAGCGGTCAACGAGATTTTTGAAGATTCCACCACCGTAGAGAGAGAACGCACAGGCCTGCGGCTCTGGCAACAACTGTTCGAACAAAAACGACAAAACGAAGCAGAAAAATCAGCATGCTCGCAAATCAAACGACAAATAAATCCAGCGAATGAGACAATTAAGATGACAGGCACAAGCAGAAATGAGAGAAAGGGAGCGCATTCGGAAGAGAGTTATCTTTAAACTGCAGTAAAAGTCAAAATGCTTCCGCTTGATTTTTAAAAAGGCGGCTGGCAAGATTCGCTTAAAGGCAATCGTGTCTAGCAGTTTAAGTTATTTACAACCTTGGCCGTCTTGGTCTCTCTGTCCTGCAGCAATTTTTCTGTTGAGGCCAATGCTTCCATGGCTTTCCAGTTTTTCTCCCGGAGGTCCTAATCGTTTTTAGAAAGAATGGTTTCAGTTCAGCCAAGAATTTAAAAAAAACCTTTCCCCCCCCCTGCTTTCACTTTCAGAGAAGGTGGAGCATTTTTATTTGCAAATTCCGTGTCAGGGTCACCAGGTCCAACTCAAGAAATATCTGGAGACTTTTGGGGGGTGGGGCCAAGAGGCTTTGGGGGTGGAGCCAGATACCCATGGATCAATTCTCCATTATATTCTATGAGAATCGATCCATAGGGAATAATGGAGTGTCCAGCAGACATTTCCCTCCCCTCCCCCGCTTTCTGATGACCCTGAAGCGGGGGGGGGGGGCTCCAAACCGGGGGACCCCCTGCCCCCACCTGGGGAGAACCTGGAAATCTAACAGACATATTCTGAACCTTGCTGGTCTCCTGTGAATGTATTGTAAAGACTGGGTTCCAGTGATAAAGAACCCTCCAAACTGAAGAAAGACGGATGAAACGTCTTGATATCTAGCGCAGACCTCTTTGGAAGGGCTTCTTTTAGTTCCACAAACTAAATACGGGAATATTGTCACTCCTTGGAAAGACTGTTTTTGAACTGTCTCCTGTGAATGTCTTTTTGCTACATGCTCTTGTCTATCAGAAGGTCTACGTGCAAGCTTTGTCAGAGCACCACTGACCTCTACATTACACTGTTTTGTTGTTTAAAATTCATAGTGTCTCTTAGCGGTTTGTTATTCATATACCCACCTAGGGATTGGCAACCCTATCAGGGACGGCAAAAACCCGACAAGGGGCACCAGCCAGAGCTAAGCGTGATGGTTAGGAGAGGGAGTTTTGCATGCGGCGTTTCCAAAAAGCGGACAGAAACAAAATAAAATCATTTGTTGATCGTTCTCCTTCCCTTCCCCCCAATCTCTTTCTGGCTTCTAGGGCTGCAGCCTTCATACTTTGACTGCACTTAAATAGGAAGAAAAAGGAGAGGTATTCAGAAGCCAACACCACACAAGAATTGTGCACGCATACACCCTGAAGCAGGAAGCAAAACCATTTGAGGTGCATTTAAATGGGCTGAAGAAATCTAGAACCCACTGGAGCGGTTCCAGAGACACCAAAGGGAGCAACTGACTGGAAGCCTGCGCATTATTGTACACCACCTAGAACAGCTCTCCCCTAAGTTAAGAGCACAAATCCTTTCAGTCTAGCTGCGGTGCTCGCTGGGGTTCCCAACCTGGCATAGATTTCCCCACCTCAGAGAAGAGGATGCTGTCTCCAAGCTGGAGAAGAGACAGATGGCATGTGATAGCAGGCTCTCAGTTAACTGCTCTCAGCATTCCACAATTAAGAAAGGCACATCTGCTCATCAGTCTCCAACTCCGACACATTTATTTCCTTCAGTATGTTTCCCTCCCAAAATTAAACCCAAACAAATGGTGACATTCTAAACTAAAAAAGTAAAGGTAGTCCCCTGTGCAAGCACCGGTTGTTTCCGACTCTGGGGTGACGTTGCTTTCACAACGTTTTCACGGCAGACTTTTTTACAGGGTGGTTTGCCATTGCCTTCCCCAGTCATCTACACTTTCCACCCCCCACCCAGCAAGCTGGGGACTCATTTTACCAACCTCGGAAGGATGGAAGGCTGAGTCAACCTGGAGCCGGCTACCTGAACCAGCTTCCGCTGGGATCGAACTCAGATCGTGAGCAGAGAGTACTGCAGCTTTACCACTCTGCGTCACAGGGCTCTTTGGCATAGGTTGCCCCACCTCAGAGGAGAGGATGCTGTCTCCAAGCTGGAGCAGAGACAGATGGCATGTGATAGCAGGCTCTCAGTTAACTGCTCTCAGCATTCCACAATTAAGAAAGGCACGTCTGCTCATCAGTCTCCAATTCCAACACATTTATTGACTGCACTATGTTTCCCTCCCGGAATTAAACGGTGACATTCTAAACCAAGAGCTTGCTATTCCGGTTTTGTCAGACAACTTTATTATGCCGCAAGTGAATCTGTTGCTCACTCTCAACTTCGATTTCTACGTGTCTAAAGAAGTGTGTGTGCACACGAAAGCCATGCATAAAACTTTGTTGGTCTTAAAGGTGCCGCTGGACTAAAACTCGATTCTGCTGCTTCTGACCAAGGTGGGTACCACCTGAATCGCTCTTATGGCAACCTTATGAATTAATGGACTCCAAAACAGCCAATCGTCGACAGAACCAATTATTAGGCAGAAACGTGCAGGGATACAGTTGCAACAGGGGGTGCGGCCTAACATGCAAATTAGTTCCCGCTGGGCTTTTTCTGCAAAAAAAGCCCGATGAGAAACAATGGTGACCTCAGGGATGTGTGACCTAATATGCAAATTAGCTCCTGCTGGGCTTTTTCTACCAAAAATGTCCTGCTGGGCAGCCAGCAGATAAGGCCATGGTGCCCAGTGGCACAGTGTCGGGGATTCCGACCTAGCCCAAATAGAGAAATTGTATGTGTTTTCAAGCACTATAGGTAAGCAAGAGGGGAGGGGATGGTGGACAGGCACCTGTCTTTTTGGTCCTTCCTTGCCCTTGATAAAGCAATGCTTGCAGCTTCTGGAATGGCCTTGGGTCAGGCATAGCTCTCACAGAGCTGTCCTTGAAAGGGCACCTTCTGGGAGAGCTCTCTCAGCCCCACCTATCACAGGGTGTCTGTTGTGGTGGGGGTGGAGGGGAAAGGAAGGTAAAGGAGATTATAAGCCACTCTGAGATTCACAGTGAATCACAGGGTATAACTCCAATATCATCATCATCATCATAATCTTCTGCTTCTTCTTCTAAGGCAGGGGTGTCAAACATGTGGCCCGGGGGCCAGAGCAGGCCCCAAGAGGGCTTCTATCAGGCAAGTCTGAACAGCATACTCAGACTGCTACAGCACAGACATTGTCTCCAGATTTTGATGCAATAATTCAGAGCAAGAGGTGTCAGTTATCAGAGACTGTTAAAAAAACCCCAAAATATTGCAAGAGTGCTAATCTTTTAAGCATGTTTTATTTTAATTTTTTTTAAAAAAAATCTATAATTGCGTTTGTGTCCTTTATAAAGTTTATATCTCCACTACCTGGCGTTACATTTTATGACACACATGGCCCGGCCAGACAAGGCCTCATTTATGTCTGATCCGGCCCTCATAACAAATGAGTTTGACACCCCAAAAGTCTCACTAACTTCTATCAGTTTGTGCGATCAGAAGATGATGCAATGCACAGGTAGGGGGAAAAAAAAAAAGGTCAAGCACTGCATATTTTTGCAAAGGGCAAGACAGTTGACCCCAAGCAGTCCCGAAGACGGGAGTGTTTGCTTGCCCCGAACGTTCCAGCACAAGGAGTTCAGGGGGAGAAAAGGGGCCACAACCCGATGCAAGCCGAAGTATCTCTGGAGCGGGTGAAATGGAAATGCATAAAAATCACGCATGAGGCAATAAAAGGTGGTTTTATTAGGGTTTGTAGACTCTTTCGGGATCAAGTGCCGTGTTCTACTGGAGAAAGTTTTCCTTCCAGACGTTTCGTTCTCAGCTGCGGAGAACATCCTCAGTGGCGTTGCAGCCGGAGCAGGCGCTCAGACCTTCTTGGCTGCTGCTCTCCACTCAATGCACAGCAGCCAAGAAGGTCTGAGCACCTGCTCCAGCTGCAACGCCACTGAGGATGTTCTCCGCAGCTGAGAACGAAACGTCTGGAAGGAAAACTTTCTCCAGTAGAACACGGCACTTGATCCCGAAAGAGTCTACAAACCCTAATGATGTTACCAGCCGCGAAAACCTGAAATCTTTGAAAAGGTGGTTTCTGTGCCAGGCACAAATGGTTCCGTTCTCGCTTCTAGGACTGTCTCTTGACCACAGCAGACAGGGGTCCCACTACTGGGCAGGGAAAAGAGATGCCAGATTCACCCCCTTGGCATCTTCAGTTCAAGGATCCTGGGACGATGCGTGATCCCTGGATCACCCAAGATCACTGGAGAGCCACTGCACCAGCTAGAGGCAGCAACACTGCAACAGATGGACTCGTACAAAGCTTTATACATTCAGAACTTTATTTACCCAGTCAGCTGCTCTTACTGCTAGAGGAAGGAGGGGGGGTGACCATGGCTCAGTGGTAGAGCATCTGCTTGGCATGCAGAAGGTCCCAGGTTCAATCCCCGGCATCTCCAGTTGAAAGAAGCAGGTAGGAGAGGATGTGAAAGACCCCTTCTGCCCGAGGCCCTGGAGAGCGGCTGCCATTCTGAGCAGACAGTATTGTCTTTGATGAACCCAGACCTCAGACAGAGGTTTTTCCACATCATCTCCTACCTGATCCTTTCACCTGGAGATGCTGGGGATTGAACCTGGGACCTTCTGCATGCCAAGCAGAGGCTCTGCCACTGAGCTACAGCCCCACTAAATGAATCTCCAGGGGCTCAGGCTGAGGTCTTTCCCACCACCTCCTGCCTGGTTCTTTTCAACTGGAGATGCCGGGGATTGAACCTGGGACCTTCTGCATGCCAAGCAGAGGCTCTGCCACTGAGCTACAGCCCCACTAAATGACTCTCCAGGGTCTCAGGCTGAAGTCTTTCCCATCACCTCCTGCCTGGTCCTTTTCAACTGGAGATGCCGGGGATTGAACCTGGGACCTTCTGCATGCCAAGCAGAGGCTCTGCCACTGAGCTACAGCCCCACTAAATGACTCTCCAGGGTCTCAGACTGAGGTCTTTCCCATCACCTCCTGCCTGGTTCTTTTCAACTGGAGTTGCCGGGGATTGAACCTGGGACCTTCTGCATGCCAAGCAGATGTCTACCACTGAGCCACAGTCCCTCGCAATCCTCTACATTCTACTGTCATCTATCCCCGAGCAGCTTTACAATATGTGAGAGCATCCTTTTGCTGGACTACGGCACCGGCTGGTGAGTCAATACCCCCTAGAATTCAGCCACTGCCCATGCATGCGCCCATGTCCACCTCCTAAAAATCCATCAAGCAGGTTGAGGGCCAGGAAGGGGATGGGGAGGAGCCACGGCTTGGTGGCAGAGCACCTGCTCAGCATGCAGAAGTTCCCAGGCTCAGTCCTTAATACCTCCACTTGAAAGGATAAGGTAGGAGATGTGAAAAAACGCCACCTGAGACCCTGGAGAGTGGCTGCCAGGCTGAATAGACAATACTGACCCTGATGGACCAAGTCCAATTCTGTAATGGATCTTCGAGAGCCAGTTTGGTGTGGTGGTTAAATGTACGGATTCTTATCTGGGAGAACCAGGTTTGATTCCCCACTCCTCCGCTTAAGAGCTGCTGAAATGGCCTTGGGTCAGCCATAGCTCTCGCAGGAGTTGTCCTTGAAAGGGCAGCTTCTGGGAGAGCTCCCTCAGCCCCAGCCACCTCACAGGGTGTCTGTTGTGGGGGAGGAAGATAAAGGAGATTGTGAGCGAAGGGTGGGGTACAAATCCAAGATCAACATCATCTTCTTAATCCTGGTTCAGTCCTGTCCCCAAACTGATATTCTACACATAAGAGAAGCCATGCTGGATCAGGCCAATGGCCCATCCAGTCCAACACTTTGTGTCATACAGTGGCCAAAAAACCCAGCTGCCATCAGGAGGTCCACCAGCGGGGCCAGGACACTAGAAGCCCTCCCAATGTTGCTCCTCCCCAGCACCAAGAAGACAGAGCATCACTGTCCCAGACATAAGAACATAAGAGAAGCCATGTTGGATCAGGCCAATGGCCCATCCAGTCCAACACTCTGTGTCACACATAAGAACATAAGAGAAGTCATGTTGCATCAGGCCAGTGGCCCATCCAGTCCAACACTCTGTGTCACACATAAGAACATAAGAGAAGCCATGTTGGATCAGGCCAGTGGCCCATCCAGTTCAACACTCTGGGTCACACAGTGGCCAAAAAACCCAGCTGCCATCAGGAGATCCACCAGTGGGGCCAGGACACTAGAAGCCCCCCACCTACAGTTGCCCCTCAAGCACCAAGAATAAAGAACATCACTGGCCTCAGAAAGAGAGTTCCATCTATACCTTGTGGCACATCGCCACTGATGGACCTCTGCTCCAATCCCCTCTTGAAGCTGTCTATGCTTGTAGCTGCCACCACTTCCTGTGCCAGTGAGTTCCATGTGTTACTCACCCTTTGGGTGAAGAAGTATTTCTTTGTCTCTGTTCTGACCCAACTGCTCAGCAATTTCCCACGTGTATTGTGAGAAAGGGAGAAAAGGACTTCTTTCTCTACCTTCTCTATCCCGTGCATAATCTTGTAAACTTCTATCATGTTACCCCTCAGTCGATGTTTCCCTAAGCTAAAGAGCCCCAAGCGTTTTAACCTTTCTTCATACACTTGAATCATGGAATCGTAGAAACCAACTCCGTGAGTTTATGATTCTAGCATAGAAAATCAGTTTGGGGACAGGGTTGAACCAGGATGAAAGGTCTAGTGTGGAACTGGCCCAAGGCAGCTGATAAGGCAGCTCCATGTCATGTGACCATGAGCTTCCTGTTCAGCAGCATCCAATCAGTTTGGTGGTTAAGTGCACGGACTCTTATCTGAGATAACCGGGTTTGATTCCCCACTCCTCCCCTTGCAGCTGCTAGCATGGCCTTGGGTCAGCCATAGCTCTGGCAGAGGTTGTCCTTGAAAGGGCAGCTGCAGTGAGAGCCCTCTCCAGCCCCACCCACCTCACAGGGTGTCTGTTGTTGGGGAGGAAGGAAAGGAGATTGTAGGCTGCTCTGAGACTCTGTCCTTGGAAGGGCAGCTGCTGTGAGAGCCCTCTCACCCCACCCACCTCACAGGGTGTCTGTTGTGGGGGAGGAAGGGAAAGGAGATTGTAGGCCGCTCTGAGACTCTGTCCTTGGAAGGGCAGCTGCTGGGAGAGCCCTCTCAGCCCCACCCACCTCACAGGGTGCCTGTTGTGAGGGAGGAAGTGAAAGGAGATTGTAGGCCACTCTGAGACTCTTTTCTTGAAAGGCAGCTGCTGGGAGAGCCCTCTCAGCCCCACCCACCTCACAGGGTGTCTGTTGTGGGGGTGGAAGGGCAAGGAGATTGTGAGTTGCTCTGAGACTCTGTCCTTGGAAGGGCAGCTGCTGTGAGAACCCTCTCAGCCCCACCCAACCCACAGGGTGTCTGTTGTGGGGGTGGAAGGGAAAGGATATTGTAGGCCGCTCTGAGACTCTTTGGTGTGGAAGGCGGGATATAAATCCAATATCTTCATCATCATCTTCAATATCTGAGCTCACAAGTAGCAGCTTCTGGACCAGTCTACAACACCACCACCACCCCCCGCCATAACACGTATTATAGAAACAATGACTTACGTTGTTCTTTTGCCTCTGCTGATCCACAGCCTGCTTCATGGCGTCCAACTCCTGCTGAAGGCCAGCAATCTCTCGCTCTTTCCCTGCAACGCTGAAGAAGCGAGAAAGTCACAAGACGCCAGGTGCCGGCAACCTTTCCCTCCAGGCTGCCAGCTTTTCCACAGATTCTAGAGTTGAGCTGCCCCCCGTCACCACCCGTGGGTTGCCTTTCACAAGAAAAACACACAGGGATTGCTTGCGTAGCGTCCCGGTTCCTCTTTAAGCTGTTAGGACAAAAATCAAGGGTGGCCCAACTGTGGCTCGGGAGCCACATGTGGCTCTTTCACGCATATTGTGTGGCTCTCGAAGTCCCCACTACCCTGCTGGCTGGCTTGGAGAAGGCGTCTGTCTCTTTCAGCCAGTGGCTTGGCAAATGCATTTAAAGTTAGCTTTCCTACCGCCCCTCCCTCCCCTCAAACCATCTGCTGTTTGTGTCTTGTGGCTCTCGAAACACCTGTACCGTTTTCGCACACAGCTCACCTCGCAGTCACAATCCTCCGCAGCGTCTGGTCGGATTTTCCACCACCTGCGCCTAAGTTACAGGAAGTGCCGCAGCTTTTGCGTAGCAAACATAAGCCGCTAAAACCCAGTTTACGTTTGCTATGCAAAAGCCGTGGCACTTCCTGGAACTCCGGCGCAGATGGTGGGAAATCTGACAGACGGTGCAGAGGGAATAGGATTGTGACTGCGAGGTAAGCTGTGTGCGAAAACGGTTTTTATGTTTATTCTGTGCGGCTCTTACATTACGCAAGTTTGGCCACTCCTGACAAAGATGCTTCTTGGAAAGCTCTGGCTGATATTTCTGCTCGCTGTCTGATTGCTGTCATCCAGATTCTGCAATTCAAACTCCCCTGCGCTGCTTTACTGGATGTTGCATGTTGCTGGTTGCATTTGGCTTACATGATATTTATTATTTATTACATTCAATAAATATTACATTCAATAAATAAATAAATGATGTAATCTGCCGAGGCAGAGTATGAATATGGCAAATGTAATGAAAGAAGTGGGAACCCGTGAAGACTTGTGGGATGCGTCTCCTTTCCCCCTCCGCCACTAGTCCCTCTTTCCCTTTCCTGCAAGTCCCCTTTCCTGCTTCCTTCTCCCCTTCTAGGGTTGCCAGTCTCACACTGGGGCCTGCAGATAACCTAAAATCTCATCAGATGTCCCAGCTACAGAGTTCACTGCCCCCTACAGCTGCCGGTTCCCAGGGCTCCCTTTGCATATCAGGCCACACCCCCTGATGCGGCCAATCCTCCAAGAGCTTACAGGGCTCTTCGTACAGGGCCTCCTGGAAGCTCCAGGAGGATTGGCTACATCAGGAGGGTGTGGCCTAATATGCAAAGGAGGTCCTGCTAGAATTCCTTACAGGGCTCTTCGTACAGGGCCTACTGGAAGCTCCAGGAGGATTGGCTACATCAGGGGGGTGGGGCCTAATATGCAAAGGAGGTCCTGCTAGAATTCCTTACAGGGCTCTTTGTACAGGGCCTACTGGAAGCTCCAGGAGGATTGGCTACATCAGGAGGGTGTGGCCTAATATGCAAAGGAGGTCCTGCTAGAATTCCTTACAGGGCTCTTTGTACAGGGCCTACTGGAAGCTCCAGGAGGATTGGCTACATCAGGGGGTGTGGTCTAATATGCAAAGGAGTTCCAGCTACAAAAAAAGCCCTGCCAGTTCCAGGGTCCTTTACTTTCACATACTCCAAACTCAGAGCTTTAGGATGTGTGGCTTGCTAAAGAAAAGCTACAATACATGGCGTTTGGGTTGTGTGCACTGCCGTTTGTGGTTTCGTTTCCAATAAAGCACCCGGCAACAGAGATGGCTAGGGTTGCCAATCCCCAGGTGGGGGCAGGGGACCCCCTGGTTTGGAGGCCCTCCCCACACTTCAGGGTCATCAGACATAGCCAAAAATGTAGTCATGCTGCTGATACTCACAGTTGCAGGAGTTGTTCATTCTTGCGAGCCAGAGATTCCTGAAAGACAGTCATCACACAGAAGTGGTGAAGAGACCCATAAATGCCTTCCCAATTGTATATTCCTTAAGTAGGCATCCATTTGCAGCTTTGTGCGACACCAACTGACGGAAGCGATGTTGCGCTTTGTGATCTGGTGCTGGGTCGTGGTGACGAGCCCGGCCCATGAGCTGGAAACGACTGGTTCCAATTCTCAGCCCATAAGAAGAAGAACTGCAGATTTATATCCCGCCTTTCTCTCTGAATCAGAGACTCAGAGTGGCTCACAGTCTCCTGTATCTTCCCCCCCCCCCACAACAGAGGTGGGTGGGTGGGGCTGAGAGAGCTCTGTCAAAAACCTGCCCTTTCAAGGACAACTCTGCCAGAGCTACGGCTGACCCAAGGCCATCCCAGCAGATGCAAGCGGAGGAGTGGGGAATCAAACCCGGTTCTCCCAGATAAGAGTCCGCACCCTTAACCACTACACCAAACTGGCTCTCATTTTTACCGACTTTGGAAGGATGGGAGCTCATGGGATAATTTTTGGAACATCACCAGCTGCCAGCCTCCTGTCGTACTAGACTGCTGTAAGAAATACTGAGAACATGGACAAGGCAATGCAGTACTCATCTAAAGGTAAAGGTAGTCCCCTGCGCAAGCGCCAGTCGTTTCCGACTCTGGGGTGACGTTGCTTTCACAACGTTTTCATGGCAGACTTTTTAATGGGGTGGTTTGCCATTGCCGTCCCCAGTCATCTACACTTTCCCCCCAGCAAGCTGGGGACTCATTTTACTGACCTCAGAAGGATGAAAGGCTGAGTCAACCTGGAGCCGGCTACCTGAACCCAGCTTCTGCCAGGGATCGAACCCAGGTCGTGAGCAGAGCTTGGGACTGCAGTACTGCAGCTTTACCACTCTGCGCCACGGGGCTCTTATCTATCTTATCTATTCCGCAGGGCCTGCAAAACTGAACTGCTCCAACAGGGAGAGGACCGCCACCCCACATCATTCTAGAGCTACGACACCTAGCATTTGGTTCTACCCAGAAGGCTCTTTGACTGAGCCAGAGTTATAGGCAGACTTGACAACGCCATATGATCACCATCAGGAAAGAAGAACCGCCTATACTGAAATGGCACAGCACCGTGGAATGGTTTTAATTGTAACTGTACTTTATTGGTTTTACACTGTAAATATAAATGTCCGTTAGCCACCCTGAGTCCGCTTGCGGAGAGGGCTGGATAGAAATTTAAGGAAATAAATAAATCAAATAAGTATCTCTTATCTAACATGGGTACTCATCTATCCTTATATATTTATTTTACTGGATTTATAACCTGCCCTTCCCGTAATACAGGCTCGGGGTGGGTTCCATCATAACGGGAATTCTTCCACTGTGGAATTCAAAGTATCAGGCACTCCTGTTGGCGGCAGAGGAGAGAACTCGCAATCATGGGTTTAAATCAGGGGTGGGGAACCTTTTTTTCTGCCAAGGGCCATTTGGATATTTATAACATCATTCGCGGGCCACACAAAATTATCAACTTAAAAAACAGTGCTCCGCCGAGGGAGAACGATTCAGGCTGGCAAAATTAACGCAAATAATTGTTTTTCCATTTGAAGTCATGTGCGGAGAGCCAGATTTGGCATACCCCCTGACCTGCTGCCCTAGGCAAATGCCTAGATCCAAGGCTTTTTTTTGGAGAAAAAGCCCAGCAGGAACTCATCAGCATATTAGACCACATCCTCGAATATTACCATATTAGGCCACACCATCTGGGATAATCAAGTGCAAACTGAACTGGTGGGAGCTGGCTCCCCCCCCCAACCCTGCCACCCCTCACTCAATTCATGTGGAAACTGCAGCTGCTCCAGACACACCTGCAGCTGCTCCAGACACACAGGCCACCCACATACCCCAGCAGCAGTCCTTCACTATGCCCACCACTGAGGCTCCCCGAGGGCCAGACCAAGTGATCTCGAGGGCTGCAAATGGCCCTCGGGCCTGACGTTCCCCACCCTTGGTTTAAAATAGGGACAGGAAGGTACCGGCTGGATATCAGAACAGACTTTTTTACAGTCAGAGGTGTTCAGCAGTGGAATCAGCTCCCAAAGGAGGTGTGGAGCTCCCCCTCCCTGGCAGGCTTCAGGCAGCAGCTGGACAAAAGTTTGCCAGGGATGCTCTAAGCCAGGGGTGTCGAACTCATTTGTTACGAGGGCCGGATCTGACATAAATGAGACCTTGTCGGGAAAGGTCAGGTTGGGCCAGGCCGTATGTGTACCTATTTAAAACTAGGTAGCAGAGATATAAACTTTATAAAGGACACAGGCAAACACAATTAAAGATTTAAAAAAAATTAATAAGACATGCTTAAAACATTAGAAGAAGAAGACTGCAGATTTATACCCTGCCCTTCTCTCTGGATCAGAGTCTCAGAGTGGCTTACAATCTCCTATATCTTCTCCCCCCACAACAGACACCCTGTGAGGGGGGTGGGGCTGAGAAGGCTCTCACAGCAGCTGCCCTTCCAAGGATAGAGTCTCAGAGAGCCTACAATCTCCTTTCCCTTCCTCCCCAACAACAGACACCCTGTGAGGTGGGTGGGGCTGGAGAGGGCTCTCACAGCAGTTGCCCTTCCCAGGACAGAGTCTCAGAGCGGCCTACAATCTCCTTTCCCTTCCTCCCCCACAACAGACACCCTGTGAGGTGGGTGGGGCTGCAGAGGGCTCTCACAGCAACTGCCCTTTCAAGGACAGAGTCTCAGAGCCGCCTACAATCTCCTTTCCCTTCCTCCCCGACAACAGACACCCTGTGAGGTGGGTGGGGCTGAGAGGGCTCTCCCAGCAGCTGCCCTTTCAAGGACAGAGTCTCAGAGCGGCCTACAATCTCCTTTACCTTCCTCCCCCACAACAGACACCCTGTGAGGTGGGTGGGGCTGGAGAGGGCTCTCACAGCAGCTGCCCTTTCAAGGACAACTGTGGCGAGAGCTATGGCTGACCCAAGGCCATCCCAGCAGCTTCAAGTGGAGGAGTGGGGAATCAAACCCCTGATGTAGCCTATCTTTCAAGAGTTTACAGGGCGCTTAGAGCAGGGCCTATTGGAAGCTCCAGGAGGATAGGCGACATCCGGGGGAGTGGCCTAATATGCAAATAAGTTCCTGCTGTGCAAAAAAAAAAAAAGCCCTGGGCACCTACAAATGCAACACATCGGTATTCAGGCACCCACCAGTCACTCAGTGGGGGGAAATAAAATACCTGTTCTTCGTTCTCTTGCTTTATTTCCTGAATCTGCACTCGTAACAACTGATTCTCCTCCTGTATAGCCTACAAGGAAAGGACAGTATAATAGACACGGCTGCTCAGTTTGTAATGCTCGGTTCCCCTCTCCCACGGCCATCGTCACTCACCTGCAGCTCTTTCTGTTGCTCAGCCATTTCTTTTCCCCTCTCGTCCAACAAGGCCTCCATTTTGTGTATCTCCCCTTGCTTCTCTTTCAATCTGAGGGCAAGGTTTGGGAGTTATTCACACAGGTTTTTCACAAGACAAGAACTCCCTTTCTCACAAGACAAGAACTCGTGACCAGTCAATAAATCTGCTGAGCAGCCAGGTTAAAACAGATAAAAGGAAGTCCTTCTTCACCCAAAGGGTGATTAATCCATGGAATTCACTGCCACAGGAGGTGGTGGCGGCTACAAGCACAGACAGCTTCAAGAAGGGATTGGATAAACATATGGAGCAGAGGTCCATCAGTGGCTATTAGCCACAAGGTATAGATGGAACTCTCTGTCTGGGGCAAGTGATGTTCTGTATTCTTGGTGCTTGGGGGGTGGGGGGAAACAGTGGGAGGGCTTCTAGTGTCCTCCACCTCTGATGGACCTCTTGATGGCACCTAGTTTTTCTGGCCACTCTGTGACACAGAATGTTGGGCTGGATGGACCACTGGCCTGATCCAACATGGCTCTTCTTAGGTTAGTTTGGCAGGTGTGACCCAGATTCGCCATTTACGACCAGGGCTTTTTTTGCAACAGGACCTCCTTTGCATATTAGGCCACGCACCCCTGATGCAGCCAATCCTCCTGGAGCTTACAGTAGGTCCTGTACTAAGAGGGGTGTGGCTACATAAGAGGGGTGTGGCCTAATATGCAAAGGAGTTCCTACTACAAAAAAAGCCCTGGATATACTATAGATATTATTATCTTGTTTTATACCATGGGTTCAGATACTAATTTGTCAGTTTCCCATAGTTGGTGGATTGGCAAGCCTTTAGGTTCTCTGTTGTCCATTTTAATTTAATGATGGTTTTTGAGTGACGGCTCCACTGAGCCACTGTGGGCCAGGCTTTTTCCCGCTGCAGGAAGCTGTTCTAGCCGACAAACACCGACTCGGTGCCCTCTTCTTCTGTCGCACTCCACACCCACCAGGCCCATAGCCACGGGGGCCCCAGCCTCCCCACCAAAACTGTTGCACCGCCTCCACTCCCTCTCGGGGAGGGAAGTGGGAAGGAAGCAGCAGAGGCAGTGGACGCTTTTTCAGTGGCTTGCTGGTCCGGAGAGTGCCCAAAGGCTGGCATAGGAGCGTCAGCCTCAGCACGGCTTTTCCCGCTGATCAGCTAATCGGCGGGGGGGGGGGGGGGGGGCGGGCGGCCCTTGAAAGAGCCCCGAGAGCCGGCGCTTCACCGGGTAGGTGGGAGGGAGGGAGGCAGCACAGAGGGGGGCGGGGGCCGCCAGAGTGGTGAGGCGATCGCCAGAGTGGTGGCGGCGGAGAGAGCGGGGGCAGCCAGAGCATGGGGGCCCCTTCATCAGAAATTTTATTCCGCAGCCCCCCCCCCCCCCCGCCCCAGCTAAAATTTTCTGGCTGCAGGCCTGACACCCACCCAGCCCAAGAGCACCAAGCGCAGCATAAAACTGGGAGACGCACCGCTCGGCTTACTTACAGAGCTTCCAAGTCCTTATTGGCTGACGCTGCAGAAGGCTGAGGGAGAAGAAGAGACATTCGTTTCCACAAGGGCAAGTTGATTAGAACGGCAAACAAGGGAAAAGGGAAGTCAAGTCACAATTCTACAGGTGCCCGAAGGCTCAGAAAGGTTGGGGAACAACCTGCCGTATGTGATACCCATCCAGTGGAGACTGCTTCAGATGAGAACAAGGTGTTCTGCTGGCAGTCCTGTGTTCCCAAGTCTGGTCCAGGGCTTGGATAGGGTAAAAGGAGGTGGCAGCAGCTACAAGCATAGACAGCTTCAAGAGGGGATTGGATAAACCTATCAAGCAGAGGTCCATCGGTGGCTATTAGCCACAGCATATTGTTGGAACTCTCTGTCTGGGGCAGTGATGCTCTGTATTCTTGGTGCTTGAGGGGGCACAGTGGGAGGGCTTCTAGTGCCCTGGCCCCACTGATGGACCTCCTGATGGCTCCTGTTTTTTTTGGCCACTGTGTGACACACAGTGTTGGACTGGATGGGCCTTTGGCCTGAACCAGCATGGCTTCTGTGATGTTCTTATGTCTGGAGCAAGTGATGCTCCGTATCCTTGGTGCTTGAGGGGGCAACGGTGGGAGGGCTTCTAGTGTCCTGGCCCCACTGATGGACCTCCTCATGGCACCTGGGGGTTTGGCCACTGTGTGACACAGAGTATTGGACTGGATGGGCCATTGGCCTGATCCAACATGGCTTCTCTTATGTTCTTATGTGTGACAAAGAGTGTTGGACTGGATGGGCCATTGGCCTGATCCAGCATGGCTTCTCTTATGCTCTTAGCTACAAGGTGCAGATGGAAACCTCTATCTAGGGCAGTGATGCTCTGCATTCTTGGTGCTTGGGGTGCCACAGTGGAAGGGTCTTCTAGTGTCCTGGCCCCACTGATGGACCTCCTGATGGCACCTGGTTTTTTGGCTACTGTGTGACACAGAGTGTTGGACTGGATGTACCACTAGCCTGATCCAACATGGCTCCTCTTACGCTGTTATGAGAGGATTGGATAAATATATGGAGCAAAGGTCCATCAGTATCTCTTAGCCACAAGGTCTGCATGGAACACTCTGAGGCAATGATTATCTTCTTGATGCCTGGGAGGGTTTTTTGAGCTCTGGCCTTGCGGGTGGACCTCCTGATGGTTCCTGGGTTTTGAACACTGTGTGACACAGAGTGTTGGACTGGATGGGACACCGACCTGATCAGCATGGCTTCTTATGTCTGGGGCAGGGATGCTCTGTCTTCTTGATATTGGGGACGAACAATGGGAGGGTTTTTGGAGTTCTGGCCTTGCTGGAGGACGCCTTAGGGCCCCTCGGTTTTGGCAACTGTGTGACACAGAGTGTCGGACTGGATGGGCCACTGGCCTGATCCAACATGGCTTCTCTTATGTTCTTATGTGTGACACAGAGTGTCGGACTGGATGGGTCCCTGGCCTGATCCGACATGGCTTCTCTTATGTTCTTATGTGTAACACAGTGTGTCGGACTGGATGGGCCCCTGGCCTGATCCAACATGGCTTCTCTTATGTTCTTATGTGTGACACAGAGTGTCGGATTGGATGGGCCACTGGCCTGATCCGACATGGCTTCTCTTATGTTCAGCTTTTTCCTCACAGGACTTTGTGAAGAATTCCTGAAAGCCACAGCAGGGTCAGTCAATGAATCACACCTTCCCCCACTTGCTGACCTTTTGGCTATCAAAAAGACCCAAACAAAATTGTCTCTAATCCCCCAGGCCCCTCTGAAGGTCAGGGGACTTACCTGAAGCTGCTCTGCCATCTTGGAAATCTCTCTCTCCTTCTCCTTCAGTGACAGCTCCATACTTCTCACCTGTTCTTCCTTCCCATTCAACCTGCAAGAGGTGTCAGAAATTAGGGGAGGTGAAAAGGTTTATTGGTCTAGAAAATAGTGATTCTTCATAAGAAACAGAATCTGGGACATCCCAACGGCTTTCACTGGTGACCCCTGCATTATTTTGTTGTAAACCACAACAGGATACATGTTCCCTCTAAACCAGGGGTGTCAAACATTATTTATTTTTTTATTTATTACGTTCAATTTCTATCCCGCCCTCTCCGCAAGCAGACTCAGGGCGGCTAACCATCAATACTATAATACGATTTAAATCTAATAAAATACAATTTAAAACATTTTAAAAACATTTTGTGGAGAGCCAGTTTGGTGCAGTGGTGAAGTGTGCGGACTCTTATGTGGGAGAACTGGGTTTGATTCCCCACTCCTCCACTTGCAACTGCTGGAATGGCCTTGGGTCAGCCATGGCTCTGGCAGAGGTTGTCCTTGAAAGGGCAGCTGCTGTGAGAGCCCTCTCCAGCCCCACCCACTTCACAGGGTGTCTGTTGTGGGGGAGGAAGGTAAAGGAGATTGTGAGCCACTCTGAGACTCTTTGGAGTGGGGGGCGGGATATAAATCCAATATCTTCATCTACCTCACAGGGTGCCTGTTGTGGGAGGGGGGGAGTTTAAGGAGATTGTGAGCCGCTCTGAGACTCTTTGGAGTGGAGGGCGGGATATAAACCCAATATCTTCATCTACCTCACAGGGCGTCTGTTGTGGGGGAGGGAGATAAAGGAGATTGTGAGCCGCTCTGAGACTCTTCGGAGTGGAGGGTGGGATATAAATCCAATATCATCATCATCTTCTTCTTCTATACAACTTTGGTATGGAAGGATCTTTTCTTTTGGTGTTAGTGACCATATAATGTTCTTAACTTCTCAGCGATGTGAGGTGGCCGGTCTTCCCGGTTAGGTGTTGAAGGCCTGTTGGAACAATTCGGTTTTGCAGGCCCTGCGGAATCAAGAAAGGTCCCGCAGGGCCCTTATGGCCTCTGGGAGGGCATTGGCGATGTCCAGGGTGTGTGGCATCTGCAAATAAGTTGTGCCAATGAGCTGCAGGCAGGGGGGAAACAGGGGGGGAGCCAGCTTGGGACACCTAAAGGCATGGGGGCCCATAGGCCGGTGCCTACTTGGCCTAATTGTTAATTCAGCCCTGGATTCAGGTGAGCGGCCATGTGGGTCTGAAGCAGCAGAACAAAGTTTGAGTTCCAGGGGCACCCTAAAGACCGACAAAGTTTCATTCTAGGTATGAGCTTTCGTGCGCGTGCTCACTACTTTTACTGTGCAGCCACGCAAAAGCTTATATCTTGACTAAAACGTCCTCTGGTTGTTCAGTCGCACGGTCGAGTCCAACACTTTGCAACCCCATGGACCAAGCCACGCCAGGCCCTCCTGTCTTCCATCATCCTCTGAAGTCTGCCCAAATTCATGTTAGGTACATCTGTAATGCTGTCCAGCCATCTCCTCTTTTGCCGTCCCCTTCTTCTTTTGCCTTCTGTCTTTCCCAGCATCAGGATCTTCTCCAGGGAGTGCTCCCTTCTCATTGGGTGGCCAAAGAATTTGAGCTTCAGCTTCAGCACCTGACCTTCCAGGGAACAGTCAGGGTTGATTTCCCTCAGGACTGACTGATTGGATCTTCTTGCAGTCCAAGGGACTCTCAAGAGTCTTCTCCAAGGAGTTCTCCCTTCTCATTGGGTGGCCAAAGTATTTGAGCTTCAGCTTCAGCATCTGACCCTCCAGGGAACAGTCTGGGTTGATTTCCCTCAGGACTGACTGACTGGATCTTCTTGTAGTCTAAGGGACTCTCAAAAGTCTTCTCCAGTGAGTGCTCCCTTCTCATTTGGTGGCCAAAGTATTTGAGCTTCAGCTTCAGCATCTGACCTTCCAGGGAACAGTCAGGGTTGATTTCCCTCAGGACTGACTGAATGGATCTTCTTGCGGTCCAAGGGACTCTCAAGAGTCTTCTCCAAGGACTTCTCCCTTCTCATTTGGTGGCCAAAGGATTTGAGCTTCAGCTTCAGCACCTGACCTTCCAGGGAACAGTCAGGGTTGATTTCCCTCAGGACTGACTGAATGGATCTTCTTGCCGTCCAAGGGACTCTCAAGATTCTTCTCCAGCACCACAGCTCGAAAGCATCTATTCTTCTGCGCTCGGCCTTCCTTACGGTCCAGCTGTCACAGCCATACACTACTGGGAATACGATGGCTTTGACAATGAGAACTTTTGTTGGCAGGGTGATGTCTCTATTTTTCATTATACTGCCCAGGTTCGCCGTAGGCAGTATGAACTTTCTAGCATTGCCCATCAAAACAGGCAACCCAAGACCATAATGGAAATACAATAACCCTGACCTGGGTGGCCCAGGCTAGCCCAGGCTCCTCAGATCTCAGAAGCTAAACAGGATTGGCCCTGGTTGGTACTGGGATGGGAGACGGCCAAGGATGTCCAGGGTTGCTAGGCAGAGGCAGAATTCCAGAGGTGCCCACAAAGCTCCAAAGGACTGGGAAACCTTGATCTAGTGCAGTGGTGTCAAACATGCAGCCCGGGGGCCGAATCAGGCCCCCGAGCAACTGGCTGTCATCTGCTTCCATCTCCCTCTCTCTTGCTTCCTTTCTGGAGAGCCAGTTTGGTGTAGTGGTTAAGTGTGTGGACTCTTATCTGGGAGAACCGGGTTTGATTCCCCACTCCTCCACTTGCACCTGCTGGAATGGCCTTGGGTCAGCCACAGCTCTCG
Source organism: Heteronotia binoei (assembly GCF_032191835.1). Taxonomy (NCBI): domain Eukaryota; kingdom Metazoa; phylum Chordata; class Lepidosauria; order Squamata; family Gekkonidae; genus Heteronotia; species Heteronotia binoei. The sequence continues at coordinate 14,061,399 of NC_083243.1, forward strand.
CAGGAGTTGCTCTGGAAGAGCTACTGGAAGAGCTCTCTCAGCCCCACCCACCTCACAGGTAAAGGAGATTGTGACTGCTCTGAGACTGAGATTCAGAGTACAGGGTGGGATATAAATCCAATATCATTTTCTTCTTCTTCATACCAGCTTATTTGCAAGGCTTGCTCAATCGCACAGGAGCTACAGAGCAAAACCTCTATTTTCTCCAGTTGCTTGGGGAGTAAGGGGTGGCAGAGCTGGGTTTGCCAGGCTCTCTCGATCGCACAGCAGAGCTACTGAGCCAAGCCTCTCTTCCTTCTATTGGCTGAGGCTCCCTCACTCCTGGTCCCCTGGGGAAGGAAGGAAAGAGCCAGAGCTTCCTTTGCCCAGTCCCTTGGATCCCATGGGAGAGATACAAAGAAAACACCTTTAAGACAAACAAATGCTAATGTTTTAAGAACGTTTTAAGTTTTTTTAAATCTTTAATTGTGTTCGTCTGTGTCCTTTATAAAGCTTATATCTCTGCTACCTAATCTTAATTACGGCCCGACTCAACATAGCCCAGCCCAACAAGGTCTCATTAATGTCAGATCTGGCCCTCGTAACAAATGAGCTTGATGCCCCTGATCTAGTGCATCTTCCAGAATCCAGACCCTCCTCCCTGGAGCACTTGTTAGTCCAAAAGGATTGTGGGAAACTTGCTAGGTAAGGGAAAGAGAGCAGGTGAGGACGAACTCATGGCTGCTTTTTCAAGTGTTGGGTTTTGTTTGTTTTTAAAGAGACTCGAACCCTGACTATCCCATATCACGTCTCCTTCGGCCCTCAGTGTAAGAAGCAAACTTTGTCATATGAACAACAATAGCTTTGAGTCGGGTACCATTTCTGTCAGCTGCGATACTTACAGATTCTGAAGATCTTTGACTTCTTGTGCAACTGATATCTGAGGGGGGGAAGCATATAACGGATTGTCAGATGGGACAGATGCGTGAGGTAAATACAGATTAGTGATGCTGACGGTGAAGCCTAAAGGCCATAAAGCCAATGAAACTTTTACTGAGAGAACAAACTGAACTGACTGGGTTAGCATGAGAACGGACTCAGAACACAGAAGGATGTTCTGGCTGAAATTAAGAGAAGGGAGGAGAGTAGATCCATCTTAATTTTCTTCTTCTCCTCTAGATTTTAATCCCAATCAAATGGCTGGTACGGTCAGAAGGTGCAACATACCAAGATCTTCCAGAATGCAATGCTAGAATTAAGAGTTAAGACCAGCCTTTCTTGTTTAGCCCCTCCTGCAAATGTCCTCACTTGGCCATTTCTCTCTGGATACTTGGAAGGGGAGCTGACAAAGTTCACGTACGTGTCTCTTCTCAATTGTGGCCCCCAACTTGAGGAATGGATTGCCTGTGGAGGTCAGGGAACGCACCCGCTCTCATGGAGTTCTGCAGGGCTTTTAGGGTAGAAAAAGCTCAGCAGGAACTCATTGGCATATGAGGCCACACCCCCTGACATCACCATTGTTTCGCACAGGGCTTTTTTGAAGAAAAGGCCCAGAAGGAACTCATATGCATATTAGGCTGCACCTCCTGACCCCAAGCCAGAAGAAGAAGAACAAGGAGAAAAAGGAGGAGAAAAAGAACAAAAGAAAAACAAGAAGCAGCAGTTTCTTTTTTTGACGCCAAGCCAAAAAGAAAAGAAAAAAGTAGAAGAAAAAGAAGGGGGAAAAAGAAGAAGGAAAAAATGAAAAAGGAGGAGAAGAAGAAGGAGGAGAAGAAGGAGAAGAAAAAGACGACGACATTGGATTTACATTCTGCCCTCCACTCAGAGTGGCTCACAATCTCCTTTATCTTCCTCCTCCACAACAGACACCCTGTGAGGTGGGTGGGGCTGAGAGGGCTCTCACAGCAGCTGCCCTTTCAAGGACAGTTTTAGAGTGGCCTACAATATCCTTTCCCTTCCTCCCCCACAACAGACACCCTGTGAGGTGGGTGGGGCTGAGAGGGCTCTCACAGCAGCTGCCCTTCCAAGGACAGAGTCTCAGAGCGGCCTATAATCTCCTTTCCCTTCCTCCCCCACAACAGGCACCCTGTGAGGTGGGTGGGGCTAAGAGGGCTCTCCCAGCAGCTGCCTTTCCAAGGACAGAGTCTCAGAGCGGCCTACAATCTCCTTTCCCTTCATCCCCCACAACAGGCACCCTGTGATGTGGGTGGGGCTGAGAGGGTTCTCACAGCAGCTGCCCTTTCAAGGACAACCTCTACCAGAGCTATGGCTGACCCAAGGCAATCCCAGCAGGTGCAAGTGGAGGAGTGGGGAATCAAACCCAGTTCTTCCAGATAAGAGTCCGCACACTTAACCACTACACCAAACTGCACACTTAACCACTACACCAGATAAGAGTCCGCACACTTAACCACTACACCAAACTGGAGAAGAAAAGAACAAGAACAAGAAGCAGCAGCTTCTTTTTTTGATGCCGAGTCAAAAAAAAAAGAAAAAGGGAAAAAAGAAAGAAAAAGAAGGGGGAAAAGGAAAAAGGTGGAGAAGGAGTAGAAGAAAAAGAACAAGAACAAGAAGCAGCAGCAGCACCCCTGGCTTTCCACAAGCTATGCAAAACTGAATCAGCCAAGAGGGCTTTTCTGTGCAGGTGATACAGCCGCACCATACCAAATGTTTCACCGAGTGACTTGCAGAAACTATCAGGCCTATCAACTATACATAGCTTGGTGAAACCAGGATCCTGCTATGGAATTCCGCACCATTTAACAGGTGGTTAAGACTAACGCTTTGCTACAGTTCTGTTTTCTTCTGGTTGATTCGAAAACCCTAATTCCTATTTCACTGTTCACCCAAAGGGTGACTAACACAGGGAATTCACTGCCACAGGAGGTGGTGGCGGCGGCTACAAGCATAGCCAGCTTCAAGAGGGGATTGGATAAGCATATGGAGCAGAGGTCCATCAGTGGCTATTAGCCACAGCTCATTGTTGGAACTCTCTGTCTGGGGCAAGTGATGCTCTGTATTCTTGGTGCTTGGGGGGGCACAGTGGGAGGGCTATTATCATTTTATTTATATTCCGCCTATTCCCCCATAGGGGCTCAGGGCAGAGTACATCAATATAGGTAATAATAAAATCACAATAAAATCAGTTACAATGTTTAGTCAATAGTACAGCAGGATGGTATAGTAAGATGGTACAGCAGTACGGCACAGTAGGGCTTCTAGTGTCCTGGTCCTACTAGTGGACCTCCTGATGGCTCCTGGGTTTTGGCCACTGTGTGACACAGGGTATTGCACTGGTTGGGCCATTGGCCTGATCCAACATGGCTTCTCTTATGTTCTTATGCGTGACACAGAGGGTTGGACTGGATGGGCCACTGGCCTGATCCAACATGGCTTCTCTTATGTTCTTATGCGTGACACAGAGGGTTGGACTGGATGGGCCATTGGCCTGAACCAACATGGCTTCTGTTATGTTCTTATGTGTGACACAGAGTGTTGGACTGGATGGGCCATTGGCCTGATCCAACATGGCTTCTCTTATGTTCTTATGTGACACAGAGTGTTGGACTGGATGGGCCATTGGCCTGATCCAACATGGCTCCTCTTATGTTCTTATGTGTGACACAGAGTGTTGGACTGGATGGGCCATTGCCCTGATCCAACATGGCTTCTCTTATGTTCTTATGTGACACAGAGTGTTGGACTGGATGGGCCATTGGCCTGATCCAACATGGCTTCTCTTACGTTCTTATGTGACACAGAGTGTTGGACTGGATGGGCCATTGGCCTGATCCAACATGGCTCCTCTTATGTTCTTATGTGTGACACAGAGTGTTGGACTGGATGGGCCATTGCCCTGATCCAACATGGCTTCTCTTATGTTCTTATGTGACACAGAGTGTTGGACTGGATGGGCCATTGGCCTGATCCAACATGGCTTCTCTTACGTTCTTATGTGACACAGAGTGTTGGACTGGATGGGCCACTGGCCTGATCCAGCATGGCTTCTGTTATGTTCTTATGTGTGACACAGAGTGTTGGACTGGATGGGCCATTGGCCTGATCCAACATGGCTTCTCTTATGTTCTTATGCGTGACACAGAGTGTTGGACTGGATGGGCCATTGGCCTGAACCAACATGGCTTCTGTTATGTTCTTATGTGTGACACAGAGTGTTGGACTGGTTGGGCCATTGGCCTGATCCAACATGGCTTCTTTTATGTTCTTATGCGTGACACAGAGGGTTGGACTGGATGGGCCATTGGCCTGAACCAACATGGCTTCTGTTATGTTCTTATGTGTGACACAGAGTGTTGGACTGGATGGGCCATTGGCCTGATCCAACATGGCTTCTCTTATGTTCTTATGTGACACAGAGTGTTGGACTGGATGGGCCATTGGCCTGATCCAACATGGCTCCTCTTATGTTCTTATGTGTGACACAGAGTGTTGGACTGGATGGGCCATTGCCCTGATCCAACATGGCTTCTCTTATGTTCTTATGTGACACAGAGTGTTGGACTGGATGGGCCATTGGCCTGATCCAACATGGCTTCTCTTACGTTCTTATGTGACACAGAGTGTTGGACTGGATGGGCCACTGGCCTGATCCAACATGGCTTCTCTTATGTTCTTATGTGTGACACAGAGTGTTGGACTGGATGGGCCATTGGCCTGATCCAACATGGCTTCTCTTATGTTCTTATGTGTGACACAGAGTGTTGGACTGGATGGGCCATTGCCCTGATCCAACATGGCTTCTCTTATGTTCTTATGTGACACAGAGTGTTGGACTGGATGGGCCATTGGCCTGATCCAACATGGCTTCTCTTACGTTCTTATGTGACACAGAGTGTTGGACTGGATGGGCCATTGGCCTGATCCAGCATGGCTTCTCTTATGTTCTTATGTGTGACACAGAGTGTTGGACTGGATGGGCCATTGGCCTGATCCAACATGGCTTCTCTTATGTTCTTATGTGTGACACAGAGTGTTGGACTGGATGGGCCATTGGCCTGATCCAACATGGCTTCTCTTATGTTCTTGTGTGACACAGAGTGTTGGACTGGATGGGCCATTGGCCTGATCCAACAGGGCTTCTCTTATGTTCTTATGTGACACAGAGTGTTGGATTGGATGGGCCATTGGCCTGATCCAACAGGGCTTCTCTTATGTTCTTATGTGACACAGAGTGTTAGACTGGATGGGCCACTGGCCTGATCCAACATGGCTTCTCTTATGTTCTTATGTGTGACACAGAGTGTTGGACTGGATGGGCCATTGGCCTGATCCAACATGGCTTCTCTTATGTTCTTATGTGTGACACAGAGTGTTGGACTGGATGGGCCATTGGCCTGATCCAACATGGCTTCTCTTATGTTCTTATGTGTGACACAGAGTGTTGGACTGGATGGGCCACTGGCCTGAACCAACATGGCTTCTCTTATGTTTTTATGTGACACAGAGTGTTGGATTGGATGGGCCATTGGCCTGATCCAACAGGGCTTCTCTTATGTTCTTATGTGACACAGAGTGTTGGATTGGATGGGCCATTGGCCTGATCCAACAGGGCTTCTCTTATGTTCTTATGTGACACAGAGTGTTGGACTGGATGGGCCATTGGCCTGATCCAACATGGCTTCTCTTATGTTCTTGTGTGACACAGAGTGTTGGACTGGATGGGCCATTGGCCTGATCCAACAGGGCTTCTCTTATGTTCTTATGTGACACAGAGTGTTGGATTGGATGGGCCATTGGCCTGATCCAACATGGCTTCTCTTATGTTCTTGTGTGACACAGAGTGTTGGACAAGATGGGCCATTGGCCTGATCCAACATGGCTTCTCTTATGTTCTTGTGTGACACAGAGTGTTGGATTGTATGGGCCATTGGCCTGATCCAATAGGGCTTCTCTTATGTTCTTATGTGACACAGAGTGTTGGACTGGATGGGCCATTGGCCTGATCCAACATGGCTTCTCTTATGTTCTTGTGTGACACAGAGTGTTGGACTGGATGGGCCATTGGCCTGATCCAACAGGGCTTCTCTTATGTTCTTATGTGACACAGAGTGTTAGACTGGATGGGCCACTGGCCTGATCCAGCATGGCTTCTCTTATGTTCTTACCCACCCAAAACAATCTTGAGGGTGTTGACTTGGAAAGAACTTCCACAAAGTTCCTCGGGAATCTCTCCCAACTCAGGGCGCAAAACACTGAAATCTCTCAGTACCTCATTTGCCACATGACTTGGCCCAAACTACAATTCCGAGTTTTGCCATTCCCAAATCCAAGAGCTACTGACAGGCTAGGTCAGGCAGGTTCCTCCAAATATGCATCCTGAGTCTCCGAAAGTCATGATAGATTTTTTGGGAGATTTTTCCTTTTGTATGTGTGTGTGTGTGTGTGCGTGCACGTGTTTGTGCCCCCATGCCCGGAAGTCATGTTGACTTCTGCTGGGGCATGGAAGCTATTCAGAGAAGTGGTTTGAGAGCCTGCCTATGCCTTCCAACCCTGGTATTCCTTGGCAGTCTCCCAGCCAGATACAGACAAGAGCTGGCCCTGCTTAGCTTCCAAAATCTAATGAGATTGGGCTTGCCTGGAGTATCCAGGTGAGGGCAAATCACGATTGATTTTTATAGTTTTTAACATGTAAGCATGTATAGTTTTTATAGTTTGTGTTTCTGATATCCTGAGTTAGGTACAAGTACAACCCAAAACCGGCTCTGCTGGCTGCTAGAAGATGATGTGCTTCATGGTTTTTATAGCACCCATCTCAATGGGAAGCGGCCCCATGGCACAGAGTGGTAAAGCTGCACTACTGCAGTCCAAGCTCTGCTCAATCCTGGTGAAAGCTGGGTTCAGGTAGCTGGCTCGAGGTTGACTCAAGTCTTCTATCCTTCCAGGGTCAGTAAAATGAGTCCCCAGCTTGCTGGGGGGGAAAGTGTAGCTGACGGGGGAAGGCAACGGCAAACCACCCCGTAAAAAGTCTGCCAAGAAAACGTCATGATGCGACGTCACCCCATGGGTTGGTAATGACCAAAGTTCCCTCAAAGATGTGGAGTCTTGTGAGCAGAAATTCTACTTTGTGAGCTACTGGCATGAAAACTGTGAGCGACTGCAGAAATTAGTGTGCTCTGGGGCCGTTTTTCCTGAGCGAAGACAAAAAAGTGTGGGCCAGAGGCTTAAAAATTTTGAGCTAGCTCCCACTAACTCAGTTCAGAGCCTTATTTTATTGTATTCTTTTTTTCTATGGCAAACTAGAATGATGCTTACATGTTAAAAAGTAAATCAGGTGGACTAGAACATCACTATCCAAAGTATTTCTCTTTTAGCTGTATTGACACACTCAGACAGGGATATAGGTTGCTTACCCCATTACATATATTGAACCCATCTCCCACTAAATTTTAATGTATTTTTCTCCTAACGACAAACTATATGTACTGTACGTACATTTGGGGGAGGGACGGTGGCTCAGTGGTAGAGCATCTGCTTGGGAAGCAGAAGGTCCCAGGTTCAATCCCCGGCATCTCCAAAAAGGGTCCAGGCAAGTAGGCGTGAAAATCCTCAGCTTGAGACCATGGAGAGCCGCTGCCAGTCTGAGAAGACAATACTGACTTTATTCAATACTGAATACTGCTATTTCAATACTGAAATAGCAGCTCTCCAGCAGTCCTGGCCCCACTCAACGCACAGCAGCCTGCTCCGGCTGCAACGCCACTGAGGATGTTCTCCGCAGCTGAGAACGAAACGTCTGGAAGGAAAACTTTCTCCAGTAGAACACGGCACTTGAGCCCGAAAGATTCTACAAACCCTAATGATGTTACCAGCCGTGAAAACCTGAAATCTTTGATAATACTGACTTTGATGGACCAAGGGTCTGATTCAATATAAGGCAGCTTCATATGTTCATATATATGTTCATATGTACGTTGCATGTTTAAAGGTGGCTTAGTTCATAGCAATAGAGTCATTGACAGACACTCTCACATTTTGACATACTACTGTTTTGTTGCTTTCGCGTGCTCCTGCTACTCAGATCAAAGGTTTGCTCAATTTGTTAATTTTACTATTCTGTCACGGAATTTTATATTGAATCTAAACCACTGGCCTACCAGATAATTTTACTATCCTGTCATTGGATCTTAAATTTGTACCAGTTTGCATTCTGAGCCACTGACTGCCGGCTATGTGTGGCTTTGCTCGCTGTACCGGATTCCTCGTCTGATGAAGTGTGCTTAGAGAGCACACGAAAACTTGCGTTCTGAATAAAACTAAGTTGGTCTTAAAGGTGCCACTTGACTCCTGTTTTGTTCTAACATTGTTTCAGTTAGTTTTTAACTGAATGACGACCACCAGCGCGATATTAGATCCAATTGGATGTCCAAGAACACCGAATGCCATCCTTAAATCATACGGAATTAGCACCAAATTGTTTAAACTGTTTTAAACTGTTGATGTTAATGTTTAATTTAACTGCCTCTGTCATTATTCTATTATGTTTTGTAAGCTGCCCTGAGCCTGCTTCGGCGGGGAGCGTGGGATATAAATCAACTAAACTAAACTAAATTTAGAGGGAACACTGGTGATGACGGTGTTTGCACAGGGGACTATCTTTTACTTTTTATTCAATGGGAACGCAAGAGAAAATGGTCTAATGCCTCTCTCCAGAGAGCCAGTTTGGTGTAGTGGTTAAGTGCGTGGGAGAACCAGGTTTGATTCCCCACCCCTCCACTTGCACCTGCTGGAATGACCCTGGGTCAGCCATAGCTCTGGCAGAGGTTGTCCTTGAAAGGGCAGCTGTTGTGAGAGCCCTCTCCAGCCCCACCCACCTCACAGGGTGTCTGTTGTGGGAGAGGAAGGGAGAGGAGATTGTAAGCTGCACTGAGACTCTGTCCTTGAAACGGCAGCTGCTGGGAGCGCCCTCTCAGCCCCACCCACCTCACAGGGTGTCTGTTGTGGGGGAGGAAGGGAAAGGAGATTGTAGGCCGCTCTGAGACTCTGTCCTTGAAAGGGCAGCTGCTGTGAGAGCCCTCTCAGCCCCACCCGCCTCACAGGGTGTCTGTTGTGGGGGAGGAAGGGAGAGGAGATTGTAAGCCGCTCTGAGACACTGTCCTTGGAAGGGCAGCTGCTGTGAGAGCCCTCTCAGCCCCACCCACCTCACAGGGTGTCTGTTGTGGGGGAGGAAGGGAAAGGAGATTGTAGGCTGCTCTGAGACTCTGTCCTTGAAAGGGCAGCTGCTGTGAGAGCCCTCTCAGCCCCACCCACCTCACAGGGTGTCTATTGTGGGAGAGGGAGAGGAGATTGTAGGCCGCTGTGAGACTCTGTCCTTGAAAGGGCAGCTGCTGTGAGAGCCTTCTCAGCCCCACCCACCTCACAGGGTGTCTGTTGTGGGGGAGGAAGGGAAAGGAGATTGTAGGCCGCTCTGAGACTCTGTCCTTGAAAGGGCAGCTGCTGTGAGAGCCCTCTCAGCCCCACCCACCTCACAGGGTGTCTGTTGTGGGAGAGGAAGGGAGAGGAGATTGTAGGCCGCTCTGAGACTCTGTCCTTGAAAGGGGAGCTGCTGTGAGAGCCCTCTCAGCCCCACCCACCTCACAGGGTGGGGTGTCTGTTGTGGGGGAGGAAGGGAAAGGAGATTGTAGGCCGCTCTGAGACTCTGTCCTTGAAAGGGCAGCTTCTGAGAGAGCACTCTCAGCCCCACCCACCTCATAGGGTATCTGTTGTGGGAGAGGAAGGGAGAGGAGATTGTAGGCCGCTCTGAGACTCTGTCCTTGAAAGGGGAGCTGCTGTGAGAGCCCTCTCAGCCCCACCCACCTCACAGGGTGTCTGTTGTGGGGGAGGAAGGGAAAGGAGATTGTAGGCCGCTCTGAGACTCTGTCCTTGAAAGGGCAGCTGCTGTGAAAGCCCTCTCAGCCCCACCCACCTCACAGGGTGTCTGTTGTGGGGGAGGAAGGGAGAGGAGATTGTAAGCCGCTGTGAGTCTCTGAGAGAAGGGCGAGGTATAAATCTGCAATTCTTCTTCTTCTCCTTCATAGATGGGAACCCTTTTTACAGTGGAATCTAGGTTCCTCTTCCATAACCTCTACTCTCCCACAAGAGGAATACCTGACTTTACTAGCTATTCACTGACAGATTTTTTTTTTTTTGGATCACTACTCCTACTTTCTTCTCTTCCTGATTATTTAACTCATTATTGTTTTCTATTGATATACATTATTATGTCTGTACAGTGTGTGTTTGGTTAATATTTGGTACCTCCTTTCCTTCAGTAAGGATTTTTTTTTTGTTTATATCCAGTAATACTGTTTTATGTTTTATTGTTCAGTACTGTACTTCGTGAGGCGTCTGTATTTTTCTTCCTTATATGTTCAGTGTTGAACTTTAATGCTATTGTACCTGGTAGCTAGTTCTTCGATACAATTTATTGTTTGTTTTTTTTAAAAAAGGTCCCCTCTCTCTTATCCAGAGCCCTCCCATTGGAGAAGCAGGACAGCACAGTGAAGCACAGTGACGCTGAGCCCAACTGCCCCCTGCGAACGTCCTAACGGCGGTTGGCCTGCTTTACCTGAGCGTCCTTCTCAAGCTGGGCCTTCCCTACATCTTCTTTCAGAGCCTCTACTTCCTGTGCCAAGACCTTTTCAAGGACAAAACAGACAATGGTTGGACAATGGAGATGACAACAACCCGCCCACACGGTGAGAAAAAACAAAATGGATGACAACGCTTGGTCACAATGCGCAAGAGATGCCCCGTTAATGTCACACAGAAGGAAGACGTGCCGCACGCAGGGAAACCAAAGGCCCACCTGGACTGTCTTTTCCTTGGCCGTCACTTTCAGGACTTCGGCCTGAAGCAGGTCCTCCACAGACTTTATCTTCCCGTCCTTTTCGCTGATTCTGAGGGGGAAAGATGAAGAAAGGTTATGAAGAAAGATGAAAATGCTTGGGGTTCTTAGCTTGGAGAAACGTCGACTGAGGGGTGACATGATAGAGGTTTACAAGTTTATGCTTGGGATAGAGAAGGTAGAGAAAGAAGGACTTTTCTCCCTTTCTCACAATATAAGAACTGTGGGCACTCAATGAAATTGCTGAGCAGTCGGGTTAGAACAGATAAACAGAAATACTCCTTCACCAAAAGTGTGATTAACACATGGAATTCACTGCCACAGGTGGTGGCGGTGGCTACAAGCATAGACGGCTTCAAGAGGGGATTGGATAAAAATATGGAGCAGGTGTCCATCAGTGGCTATTAGCCACAGCTTATGGTTGGAACTCTGTCTGGGGCAGTGATGCTCTGTATTCTTGGTGCTTTAGGGGCAACAGTAGGATGCTTTCTGGAGTTCTGGCTGTACTTCCTGATGGACTTCCTGATGCCACCTGGTTTTTTGGTCTCTTTGTGACACAGAATGTTGGACTGTATGGGCAACTGGCCTGATTCAAGATGGCTTCTCTTATGTTCTTATGAGGGAACTGGATAAATATAGGGCCACAAGGTATAGATGGAACCATCTGTCTGGGGTAAGTGATACTCTGTATTCTTGGTGCTAGGGGGGGCAACGGTGGTAGGGCTTCTAGTGTCCTGGCCCCACTGGTGGACCTTGAGAGGGCAGCTTCTCTGAGAGTCCTCTCAGCCCCACCTACCTCACAGGGTGTCTGTTGTGGGAGAAGATAAAAGAGGTTGTAAGCTGCTCTGAGACTCTGATTCAGAGAGAAGGGCAGGGTATAAATCTATGGTCTTTTTCTTCTTCTGATGGCACCTGGGCTTTGGCCACTGTGTGACAGAGTGCTGGACTGGATGGGCCATTGGCCTGATCCAACATGGCTTCTCTTATGTTCTTAAGTGTGACACAGAGTGTTGGATTGAATGGGCCACTGATCCAACATGGCTTCTCTTATGTTCTAATGTGTGACAGTGTGTTGGACTAGATGGGCCATTCGCCTGATCCAACATGGCTTCTCTTATGTTCTTATGTGTGACACTGAGGGTTGGACTGGATGGGCCATTGGCCTGATCCAACATGACTTTTCTTATGTTCTTATGTGTGACACAGAGGGTTGGACTGGATGGGCCATTGGCCTGACCCAACATGGCTTCTCTTATGTTCTTATGTGTGACACAGAGTGTTGGACTGGATGGGCCATTGGCCTGACCCAGCATGGCTTATCTTATGTGTGACACAGAGGGTTGGACTGGGCCTGACCCAGCATGGCTTCTCTTATGTTCTTATGTGTGACACAGAGTGTTGGACTGGATGGGCCACTGGCCTGACGCAACATGGCTTCTCTTATGTTCTTAAGTGTGACACGGAGTGTTGGACTGGATGGGCCATTGGCCTGATCCAATATGGCTTCTCTTATGTTCTTAAGTGTGACACAGAGTGTTGGACTGAATGGGCCATTGGTCTGATCCAACACGGCTTCTCTTATGTTCTTATGTGTGACACAGAGTGTTGGACTGAATGGGCCATTGGCCTGATCCAACATGGCTTCTCTTATGTTCTTAAGTGTGACAGAGTGTTGGACTGGATGGTCCATTGGCCTGATCCAACATAGCTTCTCTTATGTTCCTAAGTGTGACACAGGGTGTTGGACTGGGTGGGCCATTGGCCTGATCCAGCATGACTTCTCTTATGTTCTTATGTGTGACACAGAGTGTTGGACTGGATGGGCCATTGGGCTGGTCCAACATGGCTTCTCTTATGTTCTTATGTGTGACACCGAGTGTTGGACTGGATGGACCATTGGCCTGATCCAACATGGCTTCTTTTATGTTTCTAAGTTGGCAGCAATCCCAAAGTGAGATTTTAAAATTTGGATCTTTTATGTCAAATATTATCTATTTCATCAAATCGTAAGTTGCCTGTCAGAAGTTCTGTCAGGAAGCAAGGTGGCTAAAAATGCTTTTAAATAAAATTAAAAAAAAAAACAGCTTCAACTGGCTGCTTCTGAAATGGAACTTCTGAGGCAGGGGATATACATGGCTGTCTAGACACTTGACGAGAATCCTCCAATTGCGCACAGCACATGCAGGCTTCAAAGGTAAATGAAGATCTGAACTGCTGCCATAACTCATTTAGGGCAAGGTGGAAAGCAAGTTAAAATGGAAGCAGAAAAAAATATCAGGCTGGTACTTACACTTTTTGTAATTCTTCCACTAACGATGCAAAGGAACCCTTGGGGAAAAGAAGATGGAAAACAGATTATAGTTAGAGGGAAAGGATTGTCTGGCAAGGGCCATAAAAAAGGAATTATTTAATCTTGACAGTTCTTGGTCCTTAGAATCATAGAATCATAGAGTTGGAAGGGACCTCCCAGGTCATCTAGTCCAACCCCCTGCACAATGCAGGAAACTCACAAACACCTCCCCCTAAATTCATAGGATCTTCATTGCTGTCAGATGGCCCTCTAGCCTCTGTTTGAAAACCTCTAAGGAGAGCCCACCACCTCCCGAGGAAGCCTGTTCCCCTGAGGAATCGCTCTAAACTCACAGATACCTCCCCCTAAATTCACAGGATCTTCATCGCTGTCAGAGGGCCATCTAGCCTCTGCTTAAAAACCTCCAAGGAAAGAGAGCCCACCACCTCCCAAGGAAGCCAGTTCCACTGAGGAAGCACTCTTAACGGTCAGGAGGTTCTTCCTCATGTTGAGCAAAACACTCTTTTGATTTAATCTCAACCATTGTTCCCTCTAAGGTGAGTTAGTGTGAGATAGCTCACAGATTTTTAGGCTCCAGCTCACACATTTTTGTCCTAGCTCAGGAAGGACGACCCCAGAGCACACTAATTTATGCAGTAGCACACAACTTTAATGCCAGTAGCTCACAAAGTAGATTTTTTGCTCACAAGACTCTGCAGCTTAGACACAGAGCGTTGGACTGGATGGGCCAGTGGCCTGATCCAACATGGCTTCTCTTATGTTCTTAAAACCCTCCAGGATCCCTGGTCAAAGTGGCCTGAAGGAAAATTGCTTCTTGACCACAAGGTGGCGAACTGTATTTCCCTGGGCATATAAAGAAAGGGCCATGAGAACCAGGCACTGATGCAGCCCTTCCTGCCCACGTTCTCATGATCGGATGAAGTTCACAGAATCAATATGGCTGTCAGGTGGCCATCCAGCCTCTGCTTCAAAACCTCCAAGGAAGGAGAGCCCACCACCTCACCCGTTCCACTGAGGAAAACTCTTTTCTGATTTAATTTTCAACCCACTGGTTCTGGTCTGACTTTCTGGGGCAACAGAACACAATTCTTTACCATCCTCTATATCAGGGGTGGCCAAACTGTGTGGCTCTCGAAGCCCCCACCACCTCGTCGGCCAGCTTGGAGAAGACCTTTCTCTCTTCAAAACACTTCTCCAAGCCAAACCAGCGGGGAGAATGCCTTTTAAATTAAAGTTGCTTTCTTCCCATCTCTCCCTCCTTCCCTCTGCGTGCCCTTCCTCAGTAGTAGTAATGGGACCCTCAAGGCGGCCAGTGGGCTGCAATGGAAATGGGGGAGGTGGAATAAATTCCATCCAGTGACTGAAATGTCTTCTGATGGTGGAAAAATGACATTTGGATCCAGCCCCCTTGTACTGTATTCCCTTGAGATGGGAATTTTGAACCATCTCAAGAACTTCAGCTACGAAGAAAGATAAAAGATGATTTTAAATGGACTGACACAATCACACACACATAGCAAAAGAAATCCAGCACAGAATGGACCAACGAGGTCATGCCACAAATGTGACTACCAGAGGAGAAGAAGAAGAAGAAGAAGAAGAAGAAGAAGAAGAAGAAGAAGAAGAAGAAGAAGAAGAAGAAGAAGAAGAAGAAGAAGAAGAAGAAGAAGAAGAAGAAGAAGAAGAAGAAATTGGATTTATATCCCGCCCTCCACTCCGAAGAGTCTCAGAGCGGCTCACAATCTCCTTTACCTTCCTCCCCCACAACAGACACCCTGTGAGGTGGGTGGGGCTGAGAGGGCTCTCACAGCAGCTGCCCTTTCAAGGACAACCTCTGCCAGAGCTATGGCTGACCCAAGGCCATTTCAGCAGGTGTGAGTGGAGGAGTGGGGAATCAAACCCGGTTCTCCCAGATAAGAGTCCGCACACTTGACCACTACACCAAACACACACTTAACCACTACACCAAACTGAAAAGACAACGCTATAATAGTAAAAACCAAACCTTGGCACTTTCGCACATGCACTTTCAATTGACTTTCAACGCGCTTTAGCAACTGTTTACAAGTGGATTCTGGCATCTCACACAGTAAAATTCAGTTGCAAAGTGCACCAAAAGTACATTATTTAAAAGTGCGTTATTTAGCAAGTGGACTGAAAGTTCATTAGTTAGCGTGCGTGAAAGCACCTCAGTTCGACGATTTCTACAGCAGTTTACCACCGGCAGGGACCAATCCAAAGACCTCCCTGAAATACAGCAACTTACCTGTTCCGCTTGCGCCCTCTGCAGACCTGTCACCTCGCTCTTCAAGGATGAGTTTTCCGCCCTTAACGCCTTTCAAGAAGAAAACATTTTCACCATTGACGAATCGGAATGCACACATAGTCTGTGCCACGCGGGCGCAAGTTATTTCGAGAGGTTACCTTCAGCTCCTCCTCCTTGTTTGCCATCTCTATGAGCCCCGTTTCAAGGAGTTCTTCAACCGTTTTGATTTTTTCATCCTTGTCTGTGATGCTGGGGGGAGGGGGGGGAGAAACATGCTTATTTGATAGCAAAGTTAGCTTGGAATACAGTGTTTGTACTTATTTGGGAGTAAGTTTCAGGCGGGCCGCTGCGTTGCCCTGCAGGGGAAGGGTAAGACCTGAGCTGGACAGCAAACTCCGAGACCAGTAAAGCTTGAATCTGATCTGATGAAGGGAACTTTTTAACTCTTAAAAGCTTCTCCCCTAGAAAATCTTGATGGTCTCTATCAGGGCTTTTTTTATGTAGGAAAAGTCCAGCAGGAACTTATTTACATATTTGTTTTAATTAGTCAAGTTTAATATGTTCAGAGACCCATTCAAAAAAGAAAGAAAAATAAGTAAAGTGGTCTTAAAAAAAACCCAAGGTATACAATTCACCTTGGGCACAGTATAAAAAGTGGTTAAGTGCACGGACTCTTATCTGGGAGAACTGGGTTTGATTCCCCACTCCTCCACTTGCAGCTGCTGGAACGGCCTTGGGTCAGCCAGAGCTCTCACAGAACTGTCCTTGAAAGGGCAGCTGCTGTGAGAGCTCTCGCAGTCCCACCCACCTCACAGGGTGTCTATTATGGGGGAGGAAGATAAAGGAGATTGTGAGCTGCTCTGAAACTCTGAGATTCAGAGTGGTGGGTGGGATATAAATCCAATATCTTCATCTTCTTATAAAACATTATACATTTCAATTTCCATTTCTAATTGTAAAGGTAGTCCCCTGTGCAAGCACCAGTCGTTTTCGACTCTGGGGTGACGTCGCTTTCACAATGTTTTCACGGCAGACTTTTTACGGGGTGGTTTGCCATTGCCTTCCCCAGTCCTCTACACTCCCCCCGCCCACAGCAAGCTGGGTACTTATTTAACCGACCTCGGAAGGATGGAAGGCTGAGTCAACCTGGAGCCGGCTACCTGAACCAGCTTCTGCTGGGATCAAACTTAGGTCGTGAGCAGAGGACTCCGACTGCAGTACTGCAGCTTTACCACTCTGTGCCACGGGGCTCTTATTTCTAATTATAAAACCAAGTAAATTAAAATATTTCATTGTCTTTTAAATACTTTTATCCATTAGTGGTGGGATGGGGTGGAAAGAGAGAAACAGAAGGGGAAGGCATTGATAAAGCAAGGGAAAGAAAAGGTAAGGTCAAGGAGGAAAGGGTGTATCGGAGAGGTGGGGAAAAGCAAAGGCTGCCAGGAGTAATTGGGGGGGGAGGGATAAAGTGGTTGAAAGGAGGGAGTGAGAGGGATGCAAAGACCACTAGAGAAACACAGGGAAGAAGGGGAGGAAGGGGGAATGAGGCCTCCTCCCAAGCCCTACTTAATCCTGCACAAAACACGGGAAAACCCATGAGGGCTGCACACCAGAGCAGCAGGACTAGTTATCAAAAGTCATAATCCACCAATGCCTTTCCTGGGGCTGTCCAAGTGTTTTGCCCTGCAGGACTCTGAGTAACCATTGGAGATCTGATTGGTGGTAGGAAAAGCCCATCAGGAATTCATCTGCATAAGGCCACACACCCCTGACATCACCATTGTTTCACACAGAGCTTTTTTTTTTTTTGGTAGAAAATGCCCAGCAGAAACCTATTTGCATGTTGGGCCACACACTCCTGGCACCGAGGAAGCCGGAACTGCGTTCCTGCTCAAAAAAACCAAGAAGTCCTAGTCTCTATTGCGAGTTAAGTGTTGCTATACTCAGCGACGTTTACTACGGGAACACACCTGTACAGGTTCAGGGTTAAGAAGGCTCAGAGAAAAAGCTCAGCACCTTCTGGCCACCCCTGGCCCAAGGGACGTCTGGCTTGCCTCGACCAGGGCCAGGGCTTTTTCAGCTCCCTGTGGAGAGCCGGAACCAGCTCCCTGTGGAGATCTGGAACCAGCTCCCTGTGGAGATCCGGAATCAGCTCCCTGTGGAGATCCGGAATCAGCTCCCGTGGAGATCTGGAACCAGCTCCCTGTGGAGATCTGGAACCAGCTCCCATGGAGATCCAGAACCAGTTCCCTGTGGAGATCTGGAACCAGTTCCCTGTGGAGATCCGGAACCAGCTCCCTGTGGAGATCCGGAATCAACTCTCGTGGAGATCCGGAACCAGCTCCTGTGGAGATCTGGAACCAGCTCCCATGGAGATCCGGAACCAGCTCCCTGTGGAGATCCGGAATCAGCTCCCTGTGGAGATCCGGAATCAGCTCCCCGTGGAGATCCGGAACTAGCTCCTTGTGGAGATCCGGAACCAGCTCCCTGTGGAGATCCGGAACCAGCTCCCTGTGGAGATCCGGGCCCTAGCAGATTTGCTTCTGTTCCGTAGGGCCTGCAAGACGGAGCTGTTTCGCTAGACCTTTGGTTGAGGTAAATGGACGTCCTCTCGTTCCACTCTCTGTACCATCTATTGCCCTCCCCCACAATGGGCTGAAAAGCCACAATGAGCCGAAAAATTATGTTTTCGTCTGAAATATGTGCCTGCCTGTGTATATTTTTTGAGTTATGCTTTATTCATGCATTATTAAACTCAGGGGGAGGAACGGTGGCTCAGTGGTAGAGCATCTGCTTGGTAAGCAGAAGGTCCCAAGTTCAATCCCTGGCATCTCCAACTAAAAAGGGTCCAGGCAAGTAGGCGTGAAAAACCTCAGCTTGAGACCGTGGAGAGCCTCTGTCAGACTGAGTAGACAAGACTGACTTTGACGGACCCAGGAGGGTCTGATTCAGTAGAAGGCAGCTTCATATGTTCATATATGTTGTTGTATTTTTTTACCACGACTGTGATCTGCCCTGAGCCGGTTTGGGAAAGGGCGGAATATAAATCAACCAAATAAAAAAAAATAAAATGTAAGTTCTACTTTAAATGTTGCACGCAGTTTTGCTCAAATCGGCACCCGCTCCCTCAACCCTTACCTTCTTTCCATTTGCTCCAACAATTCCGTATTAGCCTGAAAAGAGAAAGAAAAAATGATTCCTCTGCTGCTTTAGCTGAATGCCTGCCTGCTTCGAATCCAGCGCCTTGCATTTCGTAGAATCATAGAGTTGGCAGGGACCGCCAGGGTCATCTATTCCAACCCCCTGCACAGTGCAGGAAACTCACAAACACCTCCCCCTAATTTCACAGGATCCTCATCACTGTCAGATGGCCATCTAGCCTCTGTTTAAAAACCTCCAAGGAAGGAGAGCCCACCACCTCCCGAGGGAGCCTGTTCCACTGAGGAACCGCTCTAAACTCACAAACTCCTCCCCCTAAATTCACAGGATCTGCATTGCTGTCAGATGGCCATCTAGCCTCTGTTTGAAAACCTCCAAGGAAGGAGAGCCCACCACCTCCCGAGGAAGCCTCTTCCACTGAGGAACCACTCTAAACTCACAGATACCTCCCCCTAAATTCACAGGATCCTCATCACTGTCAGATGGCCATCTAGCCTCTGTTTAAAAACCTCCAAGGAAGGAGAGCCCACCACCTCCCGAGGGAGCCTGTTCCACTGAGGAACCGCTCTAAACTCACAAACTCCTCCCCCTAAATTCACAGGATCTGCATTGCTGTCAGATGGCCATCTAGCCTCTGTTTGAAAACCTCCAAGGAAGGAGAGCCCACCACCTCCCGAGGAAGCCTGTTCCACTGAGGAACTGCTCTAAACTCACAAACTCCTCCCCCTAAATTCACAGGATCTGCATTGCTGTCAGATGGCCATCTAGCCTCTGTTTGAAAACCTCCAAGGAAGGAGAGCCCACCACCTCCCGAGGGAGCCTGTTCCACTGAGGAACCGCTCTAAACTCACAAATACCTCCCCCTAAATTCACAGAATCTTCATTGCTGTCAGATGGCCATCTAGCCTCTGTTTGAAAACCTCCAAGGAAGGAGAGCCCACCACCTCCCGAGGGAGCCTGTTCCACTGAGGAACCGCTCTAAACTCACAAACGCCTCCCCCTAAATTCACAGAATCTTCATTGCTGTCAGATGGCCATCTAGCCTCTGTTTGAAAACCTCCAAGGAAGAAGAGCCCACCACCTCCCGAGGGAGCCTGTTCCACTGAGGAACCGCTCTAAACTCACAAACGCCTCCCCCTAAATTCACAGGATCTTCATTGCTGTCAGATGGCCCTCTAGCCTCTGTTTGAAAACCTCCAAGGAAGGAGAGCCCACCACCTCCCGAGGGAGCCTGTTCCACTGAGGAACCGCTCTAAACTCACAAACACCTCCCCCTAAATTCACAGGATCTTCATTGCTGTCAGATGGCCCTCTAGCCTCTGTTTAAAACCCCCCAAGAAAGGAGAGCCCACCACCTCCTGAGGAAGCCTGTTCCACTGAGGAACCACTCTAACGGTCAGGAAGTTCTTCCTAATGTAGAGCCTCAACTAGACCCCAGAGGCACTGTTCTGGTATGATGCTGAGATATTCGGACCACTTCTGCTTCTTCTGAACCCATGAAGCTGCCTTATTCTGAATCAGACCCTTGGTCTATCAGCCTCAGTATGGTCTATTCAGACTGGTAGCAGCTCTCCAGGCAGAAGGGTCTTCCCCATTACCTACTGCCTGACCCTTTTAACCAGAGATACCGGAGATTGAACCAGGGACCTTCTGCATGCCAGTCAGGTGCTCTAACAGTGAGCCACGGCCCCTCCCTCTTGTCTATCCATCCCACAGTTATCAGCAGGCCTTTTTTTGTAGCAGGAACTGCAAGCTAGTGCATTTATTACAGCACGGCTGCGATTCACACACACTAAATGATGCACTTTCAATCCACTTTCAATGCACTTTCCAACTGGATTTGGCCAGTTCGCACAGCAAAATCCAGTTGGAAAGTGCATTGGAGGTAGATTGAAAGTGCATTACTTAGTGGATGTGGTTACAGCCTATGATGTTCCTGGTCAGATTTAGCTGCGGACGCACGGCATCCCAAAGCTTAATGCTAATCTTAGAAGGCAGGAGAGGAGCTGAGACAATCCAAAGCGGTGGAGCTGGATGAAGAGCCACCTGCTCCTGCCACAACCCTGTCGTAGAATCATAGGGACCTCCATGAACCTCTAGTCCAACCTCCTGCACAATGCAGAAAGTTCACAAATACCTCCCACACCCCCAGTGACCCCTGATCCATGCCCAGAAGATGGCAAAAACCTCCAGGATCCCTGCCCGAACTGGCTTGGAGAAAAATTGCTGCATAACCTCAAAGTGGTGATCAGCATTTTCCTGGGTGTGTAAAAAAGGGCCACAATAACAAAGCACTGATGCAAGCCTTCCTGCCCTCCTTCTCATGATGTGCCTAATTCACAGGATCCACATTGCTGTCAGATGGCCATATAGCCTCTGTTTCAAAACCTCCAAGGAAGGAGAGCCCACCACCTCCTGAGGAAGCCTGTTCCACTGAGGAACCCCTCTAAACTCACAAACACCTCCCCCTAAATTCACAGGATCCTCATTGCTGTCAGATGGCCATCTAGCCTTTGTTTCAAAACCTCCAAGGAAGGAGAGCCCACCACCTCCCGAGGAAGCCTGTTCCACTGAGGAACCGCTCTAAACTCACAAACGCCTCCCCCTAAGTTCACAGGATCTTCATTGCTGTCAGATGACCCTCTAGCCTGTTTCAAAACCTCCAAGGAAGGAGAGCCCACCACCTCTTAAGGAAGCCTGTTCCACTGAGGAACCGCTCTAACGGTCAGGAAGTTCTTCCTAATGTTGAGCCGGAAACACTTTTGGTTTCATTTCAACCCACTGGTTCTAGTCCTGCCTTCTGGGGCCACAGAAAACAACTCCACACCGTCCATCAAACTGGGTCACTGCAGCAATAATTCTAGAGCTTTGTTGTTCCCGTTTCCTAGCCTCCGCTGCATCAAAACATCCATTTCTGGGTCAGGCTGCGTGAGCTCAGAGGGGCTAATACCCGGCCGCCATCTGGAGCAGACGGGCGCAATGGTGTGACCAAGGAGCCTGCCTCTGTCGTCAGACCATGAGCGCTTCCATCAGGCCACCAAGCAGGCAAACGTGAAGGCTGGGATAGGCCCACAAGGGCAGGCGCACCCCGACCTTTATGAGTCTGTGGGCATCTTTCGGATTTCGATACAACACGGCAGGCGCAGCCACAAAATCCTTGTGCTGCGGGGGCAGCTGCTGCTAAGGCAGCCCTTTCAAAAATCCGCATAGCCGAGCATATCTCCAGTGACCACCTCCCAAAGAAGCCTGTTCCACTGAGGAACCACTCTAACTGTCAGGAAGTTCTTCCTAATGTTGAGCTGGAAACTCTTTTGATTTAATTTCAAGCCATTCGTTCTGGTCCTACCTTCTGGGACCACAGAAAACAATTCCACCCCATCCTCTAGATGACAGCCCTTCAAGCACTTGAAGATGGTGATTGTATCACCTCTCAGCTGCCTCCTCTCCAGGCTAAACACGCCCAGCTCATTCAACCTTTCCTCATAGGACTTGGTCTCCAGACCCCTCACCATCTTCATCGCCCTCCTGTGAACCTGTCCCAGCTTGTCTAACTCCTTCTTAAAATGTGGAGCCCGAAACTGAACACAGTACTCCAGGTGAGGTCTTACCAGAGCAGAGTAAAGCGATACCATCACTTTTTGCTCAAGCCAGATTTGCGCCTTTATTTTAACTTCTGAACCACAGGGATGTGCCTACCTGCTCCGACATGGCAGCGTGCAGCTTCTGAATTTCCAACTGCAAACTTGTGTTCTGATCCTTTAGGTCCTGGGACAGAATGAGAAAGCCATAGGGTCACGGTTCCATAGCCAGGGTGAGTTAGCATGGCACAGCAGAGAGAGCCTCAGCCTGGGAGAACCAGGTTCACACCTGCCATTGCAAACAGGGGACCAGGAAAGGCCTTCTACTGGCTGCCACTCCTCTGGTAAGGGTCTGTCTGGAGCCCCCACCCAACCTATGTCTCCTTTTTTTAACAAAACACCTTCTATCCGTGACCGAAGAGACGTGAGGAGCCAGACAGTACAACAACAACAGGTTTATTATAAGAAGAAACAAGTGGGTTGTAAACACTTTTGGTGCCACAGTGAATATGAAAACATTAAACGTGGTATAAAGCAAAATAACAGCCCTGACACAACGAGCTATACTTTCGCTTCCTCTAATGCCAACAGACTCATCACTCCTTGGGTGACGGAACCCTCCTGACTGCAGCCTCTCCAGCGAGAACACTTCCCTGTCTTCAGCTAGCCTTTTTTATGCCTTCCTCCCAGGTTCCTCCCCTGTAGCTTTCACTGGGTGAATTTTTCCCTTCAAAAACTCTGCCACAAAATCGGAGGGACGGAAAGAATCCTGGGAAACGCAGGCCCTGTAGCTTCTCTAACACAGGCTTCTCTGGAGCCTGTAGGCCTCACTAGGCCTAGGATCATTCATGACACCCGCTGCTCTGCCGTGGAAGGCCCCTGGGTGACCTCAGGCCAGTCACCTCAGGCCTCTCAGGCTGGCCTACCTACCAGGGTTATAACCTACCTAACAGGGTTATTTGTGAGGAGAAAACGGAGAGGAGGAGATTGATGCAAGCCACTTTGAGTCCCCACTGAGGAGAAAGATGGGGTTTAAATGAAGTGTTTGTTTCCTTGTAGGGCTGCCAAGCCCTTGGTCTGGGCGGGGAATCCCCCACCCGGGAGGTTCCCAACCTGCCGGCCCACATTGGGCTGGCGGGGGGAACCTCCCCCGAAATCACCGGTGTGATGACATCACTCTAGATACCATACAGTTTTTCCCTCCCAAATGCCACGGAGTTTTCCCGGAAACACTTAGAGTGGCTGCAGTGTGACGTCACTGATGTGATGACGTCACTCACAGGTAAGTCCGAGGGACGTGAAAGACCCTTTTCCTTGATTAAATATTAGATCTATTGAATGAATAAATAGATAACTATCCAGAAAGGGACAGGCAGTGATTCCTGCCGAGGCAACATTCAGTAGCTTGGTATCTCTGTACTCTCTCTCTCTACTGCACGGGGAGACAGAAATGTCAGATGAGCGTGTGACTGGGCGGGGGGGCATGATAGAGACTGATAAAACGACGCACGGAGGGAGTTGCTGAGAAATTCTTCTCCTTCTCCCCAAATACTAGATTTCGAAGGCACCCAAATGAATCCGATGGATGGTAGCTTCAGGACAGACCAAAGGAAATACAACTTTTCACAGAGAGTGATTCAAGTGTGGAATTCGCTGGCAGAGGATGTAGTAATGGCCACGGGCATCAACAGCTTTGAAAGGGGACAAGACAGATTCATGGCGGAGAAGCCTATTAATGGCTGCTAGTCATAGCGGCTGAGGGGAACCTCCACATTCTGAGGCACTGAGCCTTTGAATCGCAGAGCTAGAAGGCAACATCAGGGGAGGCCTCGGCCTCTATGCCCTGTTGTTGGCCCTCCAGAAGAACTGGCTGGCCACTGTGTGAGACAGGAGGCTGGAGTAGATGGACCACTGGTCTGATCCAGCAGGGCTCTTCTGATGTTCTTATGAAGGCCTCGGCCTCTCTGCCCTGTTGTTGGCCCTCCAGAAGAACTGGCTGGCCACTGTGTGAGACAGGATGCTGGACTAGATGGACCCTCACTGGTCTGATCCAGCAGGGCTCTCCTGATGTTCTTATGAAGGCCTCAGCCTCTCTGTCCTGTTGTTGGCCCTCCAGAGGAACTGGTTGGCCCCTGTGTGAGACAGGAGGCTGGAGTAGATGGACCACTGGTCTGATCCAGCAGGGCTCTTCTGATGTTCTTATGAAGGCCTCGGCCTCTCTGCCCTGTTGTTGGCCCTCCAGAGGAACTGGCTAGCCACTGTGAGAGACAGGAGGCTGGACTAGATGGACCACTGGTCTGATCCAGCAGGGCTCTTCTGATGATCTCATGAAGGCCTCGGCCTCTCTGCCCTGTTGTAGGCCCTCCAGAGGAACTGACTGGCCACTGTGTGAGACAGGAGGCTGGACTAGATGGACCACTGGTCTGATCCAGCAGGGCTCTTCTGATGTTCTTATGAAGGCCTCAGCCTCTGTGCCCTGTCGCTGACCCTCCAGAGGAACTGGTTGGCCACTGTGTGAGACAGGATGCTGGACTAGGTAGGCTATTGGTCTGATCCAGCAGGGGTCTTCTGATGTTCTTATGAAGACCTCAGCCTCTCTTCCCTGTTGCTGGCCCTCCAGAGGAACTGGCTGGCCACTGGGTGAAAGAGGATGCTGGTCTGATCCAGCAGAGCTTTTCTTGTGTTCTTAAAAGCAAGGCTTGTTGATTTCAGAGGGCCAAGACCCTTTTTACCAACATACCCATCTATAGCACCAGGCTTTCAAGGGACACTCTCCACAGGCTTGTGTGTGTGTGTGTGTGTGTGTGTGTGTGTGAGAGAGAGAGAGAGAGAGAGAGAAAGAGACACAGAGACAGAGAGAGAGAGAGAGAGAAGCGCTCTGGAAATGGGGAAAATGTTTTGTGAAAAATGACTAGAATCCCTGAAGCAGAACAAACAGTACAAAGGAAACTGAAAAGCACTTAGGATGCTCCAGAGCCTTTCAAAGAACACAGAGCAAAGGAGCCTGCTTTTAAGGCCAAATATGACAACTGCAGGAAGGACTGAGCAAGGAAGGAAATGAACAGTTGAGGTGAGATGGGGGCCTGGTAAAACCAGGGCCGGCCCTGGCACTAGGGAAACTAGGTGATTGCCTAGGGCGCCAGCCTTCTGGGGGCTCCAAATTGGGTGTCCCCATGTGACCAGGTGACATTATCAGTGCAGGGGTGGGGGTGCACCAGAAATTAGTCTTGCCTAGGGTGCCAGACAGTCCAGGGCTGACTCCACATTCACCCAGGGCAAAATGGACATGTGGAGCAGCTGGTGAGAAATCACCAGCTTGCTCCATACAGAAACGGAAGCCTGACCCGGAGGAAGGTGAGTGCGGAATCAGCCTAGGGCCAGGCCTGGGTAGAAGAAGAGCATCTCAAAGGTTTGGGAACAGGGAACAAACACGCTAGCCTCTCGCACTGGAGGAAGGCTCCTGGGACCAGAGACCTGGCATTCTGCTTAGGCTGGGAAATACCATGAACACAATACTACCAAACATTGCTAAGGAGTACTCACACTAACAGATCCCAGTTCAGACATTACACTTAAAACCTATCTGGCAAAGGGAGATTTGACTCTCGAAAGCTGGCGATTTCGCACCAGGTGGAATTCCATGCCCCAGGAAGTGGTGGCGGCTACAAGCACAGCCAGTTTCAAGAGGGGATTGGATAAACATAATGGAGCAGAGGTCCATCAATGGCTATTAGCCACAGGGTATTGATGGAACTCTCTGTCTGGGACAGTGATGCTCTGTCTTCTTGGTGCTTGTGGGGGGGCACAGTGGGAGGGCTTCCAGTGTCCTAGTCCCACTAGTGGACCTCCTGATGGCACCTGGGTTTTTTGGCCACTGTGTGACACAGTGTTGGACTGTTAAAATGGATAAAAGGAAGTCCTTCTTCACCCAAAGGATGATTAACATGTGGAATTCACTGCCACAGGAGGTGGCGGCGGCTACAAGCATAGCCAGCATTAAGAGGGATAAAAATATGGAGCAGAGGTCAATCAGTGGCTATTAGCCACACTATATATATGTGTGTATATGTATGTACGTATATGTGTATATATATGTGTGTATATGTATGTATGTATGCGTGTATGTGTGTGTATATATATATATATATATACACACACACACACACTCACATATTGGCTACTGTGTGACACAAAGTGTTGGACTGGATGGGCCTCTGGCCTGATCCAACATGGCTTCTCTTATGTTCTTATGTGTGACACAGAGTGTTGGATTGGATGGGCCATTGGCCTAATCCAACATGGCTTCTCTTGAGTTCTTATGTGACACAGAGTGTTGGATTGGATGGGCCATTGGCCTGATCCAACATGGCTTCTCTTATGTTCTTATGTGTGACACAGAGTGTTGGATTGGATGGGCCATGGGCCTGATCCAACATGGCTTCTCTTATGTTCTTATGTGACACAGAGTGTTGGATTGGATGGGCCATTGGCCTGATCCAACATGGCTTCTCTTATGTTCTTATGTGTGACACAGAGTGTTCGATTGGATGGGCCATTGGCCTGATCCAACATGGCTTCTCTTGTGTTCTTATGTGACACAGAGTGTTGGATTGGATGGGCCATTGGCCTGATCCAACATGGCTTCTCTTATGTTCTTATGTGACACAGAGTGTTGGATTGGATGGGCCATTGGCCTGATCCAACATGGCTTCTCTTATGTTCTTATGTGTGACACAGAGTGTTGGATTGGATGGGCCATGGGCCTGATCCAACATGGCTTCTCTTATGTTCTTATGTGACACAGAGTGTTGGATTGGATGGGCCATTGGCCTGATCCAACATGGCTTCTCTTATGTTCTTATGTGTGACACAGAGTGTTGGATTGGATGGGCCATTGGCCTGATCCAACATGGCTTCTCTTATGTTCTTATGTGTGACACAGAGTGTTGGATTGGATGGGCCATGGGCCTGATCCAACATGGCTTCTCTTGTGTTCTTATGTGTGACACAGAGTGTTGGATTGGATGGGCCATGGGCCTGATCCAACATGGCTTCTCTTATGTTCTTAAGTGTGACACAGAGTGTTGGACTGGATGGGCCACTGGCCTGATCCAACATGGCTTCTCTTATGTTCTCATACTCCCCCTCCAAATTTTTGTTGTGCTCTAAAAAGCTGTTTGTGTGTTAAGTCCCATCAAGTCGCTTTTTTGTAATGGTGACCCTATGAATCAATGTCCTCCAAAACTTCCTGTCATTAGCAGCCTTGCTGAGATCTTGCAGAATGGAGAGCTTTCTCAAATAAGAGATATTCAGAGGTAGTTTTGCCATTGCCTGCCTCTGCCTAGTGACCTGATATTCCCAAGTGGTCTCCCATCCAAATACTAGGGCTTAATTTCTGAAATCAGGCTAGCCTGGGATACCCAAGTCAGGGCACTGATGCATGGTTAGCCTTAGCCATCATTAACACCACAGTGATGGAACACAGAACAATGGGATTACAACTGGAAAGAAAAACGGGGAGACTGAGGCATATACCGGAAAGAAAAACGGGGAGACTGAGGCATATACCGGAAAGAAAAACGGGGAGACTGAGGCATATACCGGAAAGAAAAACGGGGAGACTGAGGCATATACCGGAAAGAAAAACGGGGAGGCTGAGGCATATTCCGGAAAGAAAAACAGGGAGATTGAGGCATATACCGGAAAGAAAAACAGGGAGACTGAGGCATATTCCGGAAAGAAAAACAGGGAGATTGAGGCATATACCGGAAAGAAAAACGGGGAGACTGAGGCATATACCGGAAAGAAAAATGGGGAGGCTGAGGCATATACTGGAAAGAAAAACGGGGAGGCTGAGGCATATACCGGAAAGAAAAACGGGGAGGCTGAGGCATATACCGGAAAGAAAAACGGAGAGGCTGAGGCATATACCGGAAAGAAAAACGGGGAGGCTGAGGCATATACTGGAAAGAAAAACGGGGAGACTGAGGCATATACTGGAAAGAAAAATGGGGAGACTGAGGCATATACCGGAAAGAAAAACGGGGAGGCTGAGGCATATACCGGAAAGAAGAACGGGGAGGCTGAGGCATATACCAGAAAGAAAAATGCGGAGATGGAGACATATTACTGGGGAAAAAGGGGTAGCCAAACTGCGGCTCATAAGCCACATGTGGCTTTTTCACACATATTGTGTGGCTCTTGAAGCCTCCACTGCTCCATCAGCCAACTTGGAGAAGGCATTTCTCTCTTTAAATCACTCCTCCAAGTCAAGCCAGCTGGAGGCTTGGAGAATGCATTTAAAGTTAAAGTTTCTTTCTTTCTACCTCACCCATCTATTTGCCTGCCTGCCTTCTGCCTCTCAAACATCATCGCAGGGGTGTCAAACTTGTTTGTTATGAAGGCCAGATCTGACATAAATGGGACCTTGTTGGGCTGGGCCACGTCAGGTTGGGCCAGGCCATGTTGGGCTGGGCCACATGTGTATTTATTTAAGATTAGGTAGCAGAGATATAAATTTTATAAAGAACACAGACGAACACAAATATATAATTTTTAGAACTTAAAACATGCTTCAAATGTTAGCACTCATTGGTCTTAAAGATGCTTTGTATTTCTCCCATGGGATCCAGGGA
This sequence comes from Heteronotia binoei, assembly GCF_032191835.1. Lineage (NCBI taxonomy): Eukaryota > Metazoa > Chordata > Lepidosauria > Squamata > Gekkonidae > Heteronotia > Heteronotia binoei. Next base: position 14,090,170 of record NC_083243.1, read on the forward strand.
ACTGGGCAAAGGAAGCTCTGGCTCTTCCCTTCCTTCCCTAGGGGACAAGGGGGAGGAGCCTCAGCCAATAGAAGGAAGAGAGGCTTGGCTCAGTAGCTCTGCTGTATGATTGAGAGAGCCTGGCAAAGCAAGCTATTCCTCCTCCTTTCCTCCCCAAGGGAGGAGCCTCAGCCAATGGAGAGACTACAGGTTTTGCTCTATAGATCTTGTGCAATTGAGCAAGCCTGGCAAAGCAAGCTGTGATGCAGAAAGAAGCAAGAGAGAGGGAGAAGGAAGCAGATGACAGTCAGCTGCTCGGGGGCCTGATAGGAGCCCTCTGGGGTTTGATTCAGCCCCCGAACTGCATGTTTGACACCCCTGATCTATCATCTATTCCAAGTAGCTCTCACATTAAGCAAGTTTGGCCACCCCTGTGGCCTTCTCCCCATCCCTTAACGATCATGCACAAGGCCTAGAAGGTGGAGAGACATCAAGCATTCCTGGGTGCCCATGAGCGGTGCTGGGAAGAGACGTGTAATGTAGTACATTCCCAGCCAATATTCTCCCTTAACACTCGCTCAGCCTGGACTTCCTCATGGCCCAGTGTTACTCGTTTTCTCCATGTCAGTCACTCCCAGATTCTAACCGGATCTGGGTTGGAAGGCTGAAAGGAGCTCCAAAACCACCCAGCTCCTGGCATGTCCCGCTGCCAGCCAGTCACCCCCGCTTTGGGAAAGCCTCCCCTGGGAAATCAGGTACCTGAAGTTCCTCCTGTACACCTGTAGCCATGGAATGGCGTTCCTGCAGCTGCTCCTCAAGCATTCTGATTTTCTCATCTTTTACCTGAGTGCTGAGGAATGAAGAAGATGATGATGACATTGGATTTATATCCCGCCCTATACTCTGAATCTCAGAGTCTCAGGGCGGCTCACACTCTCCTTTACCTTCCTCTCCCACAATGGACACCCTGTGAGGTGGGTGGGGCTGAGAGAGCTCTCTTAGAAGCTGCCCTTTCAAGGACAACTCCTAGAAGAGCTATGGCTGACACAAGGCCATTCCAGCAGCTGCAAGTGGAGGAGTGGGGAATCAAACCCGGTTCTCGCAGATAAGAGTCTACACACTTAACTACTACATATATGAACATATGAAGCTGCCTTCTACTGAATCAGACCCTTGGTCCATCAAAGTCAGTATTGTCTACTCAGACTGGCAACGGCTCTCCAGGGTCTCAAGTGGAGGTTTTTCACGCCTAATGGCCTGGACCCTTTTTAGTTGGAGATGCCGGGGATTGAACCGAGGACCTTCTGCTTACCAAGCAGATGCTCTACCACAGAGCAACCAGCCCTCCTCTGCTCTCCAGGGCCTCAAGCTGAGGTTTTTCACGCCTACTGGGCTGGACCCTTTTTAGTTGGAGATGCCGGGGATTGAACCGGGGAGTTTCTGCTTATCAAACAGATGCTCTACCATGGAGCCACCAGCCCTCCTCTGCTCTCCAAGGCCTCAAGCTGAGGTTTTTCACGCCTACTGGCCTGGACCCTTTTTAGTTGGAGATGCCAGGGATTGAACCAGGGACCTTCTGCTTACCAAGCAGATGCTCTACTGCTGAGCCACCATCCCTCCCCTGCTCTCCAGGGCCTCAAGCGGAGGTTTTTCACACCTACTGACCTGGACCCTTTTTAGTTGGAGATACCGGGGATTGAACCTGGGACCTTCTGTCTACCAAGCAAATGCTCTACCACTGAGCCACCGTCCCGCTACACCAAACTGGCAGTTTAAAAAGCAGTTAAAAGGAGGAAGACACACTTTTCTACAGCTTCGCAAGCTGGACCAGCCCACCCTGCCCCTGCTCTGTGAAGGTTTAGCAGACGCCACTAGTTACCTTTTCTGCATCCTCTCCAGCTCGAGTGCAGCCGCCGCCTAGGAATAAAGAGGATTAGCCTCACTCAGTGTGTCAGTATCACGGCCAGACTCTGTCAACCCGCCCGCCAGCTTCTGCAACTGAGCCTGTGCCTTTTCAGCCTCCCTCTGCGCCCATCTCCCCCCTACGAGCAAAAAAGGAGCAGCGGCATGCATTTTCTTTCCCTGCCTCTGCAACAGGACGAGCACATGCTCTGTATCTGCTCACTCATACTGCGTTCTGCTTCAATGCTTTCAAGCCTTCAGCTCGAGGAAGGAAAGCGCTCGATTTCGGATTAAGGGATGCTGATGTTCAAGACGCTGCTGCTCTGGATGATAAAATATGCACCCATGTGAAAGCTCGGGAAAAAGCCAGGCTTCGTTTTGGGCAGGAGAAGCTCACAGAGTAGAATTTTTGGGGGAACCTTTTTTCTGCCAAGGGCCATTTGGATATTTATAACATCACTCGCAGGCCATACAAAATTATCAACTTAAAAAACAGTGCTCCGCCAAGGGAGAACAATTCAGGCCAGCAAAATTAATACAAATAATTATTTTTCTATTTGAAGTCATGTGGGGAAGGCCTAATTTGGCATACAGACCTCCAGCTCACCGCCCTAGGCAAATGCCTAGGTCCAGGGCTTTTTTGTAGAGGCCGCCATGTGACTTGGCTCGGCCCAGCAATCCCCGAAGCCCAGACCAAGTGATCTCAAGGGCCATAAATGGCCCTCGGGTCAGACATTCCCCACCCCTGGCTTAGAGGGAGTATTGATTACAATGTAGTAGTAATATTAATAAGACGACGACATTGGATTTATATCCTGCCCTCCACACTGCCCTCCTCAAAGAAGATGATGATATTGGAATTATATCCCGCCCTCCACTCCGAAGAGTCTTAGGGTGGCTCACAATCTTCTTTACCTTCCTCCCCCACAACAGACACCCTGTGAGGTGGGTGGGGCTGGAGAGGGCTCTCACAGCAGCTGCCCTTTCAAGGACAACCTCTGCCAGAGCTATGGCTGACCCAAGGCCATTCCAGCAGGTGCAAGTGGAGGAGTGGGGAATCAAACCCGGTTCTCCCAGGTAACAGTCCGCACACTTAACCACTACACCAAACTGGCTCTCCAGTTGCTGGCACCCCCCCTCCCCTCCTCAAGGGGAGATTCTCTGCTCTTGATGCCTCAAACCTGAATCGTTGCATGTTACAAAGGATGTCATTGGGTTGTAAACTGTTTTTAATAAATTGGACTGATTTTGTATTTATTTTATGCTGATGTACATTGCCTAGAGCTGGTGATAAGGTCATTCACAAATCTAATAAATAATAATACCTTCAAAATGAGGACCAGGGCAAACAGTGAAGATTTCCTTGTTGGTGAAATGAGAGGCTTGCGCCAGATGGCTGTGACAGCCGTTCTGCCCAGAGCCAACTTAGTCTCTCTTTAACGCTCTGCAGGATTGATCTCGGTGGGCAGCCATCTTGGTTTGAAGCAACGGAACGAAGTCAGAGGCCGGTGGCACCTTGAAGACCAATCCAGTCTTATTCGAGGTGTGAGCTTTCATGTGCATGCACTGCGATCTGAGGAATCGGGCTTGCGCACGAAAGATCACGCCTTGAATAAAGCTTGGTTGGTCTTTGACAGGGGTGGCCAAAACTGCTTCATGTAGGAGCCTTATAGAAGAAATGGCAGGTGTTTGAGAGAAGCAAGACGAAGGAAGGAGAAGAAGATATTGGATTTATATCCCACCCTCCGCTCTGAATGTCAGAGTCTCAGAGCGGCTCACAATCTCCTTTACCTTCCTCCCCCACAACAGACACCCTGTGAGGTGGGTGGGGCTGAGAGAGCTCTCCCAGCAGCTGCCCTTTCAAGGACAGAGTCTCAGAGCGGCCTACAATCTCCTTTCCTTCCTCCCCCACAACAGACACCCTGTGAGGTGGGTGGGGCTGAGAGGGCTCTCACAGCAGCTGCCCTTTCAAGGACAACCTCTGCCAGAGCTATGGCTGACCCAAGGCCGTTCCAGCAGCTGCAAGCGGAGGAGTGGGGAATCAAACCCGGTTTTCCCAGATAAGAGTAATCACTTAACCACCAAACGGACGGACGGAAGGAAGGAAGGAAGGAAGGAAGGAAGGAAGGAAGGAAGGAAAATAGATGGGGAAGGTGAAGGGAGGGAGAGGCTGAAAGAAAGCAACTTTAAATGCATTCTCCAAGCTGCCGGCTATCTTGGCTTGGAGAAGTGATTTAGAGACACAAATGACTTCTCTAAGCCAGCCAATGGAGTGGTGGCGGCTTTGAGAGCCACACAATATGTGTGAAAGAGCTACACATGGCTCCCGAGCTGCAGTTTGGCCACCCCTGGTCTTCAAGTTGCCACCAGACTCTAATGTTCCTCTGCAGGATTGCTTTCCAAAATCCTTGCCGCTGAGCAGGCACAACAACCTCACCAACGGAGGGGCAGGGACCTTCAAGGAACTCAACAGGCTTATCTACCTGTTCGTTTGTCAGGGCTTGCAGCTTCTGCAGTTCTGCTTTCAAGGACATGTTCATGTTCTGGAGAGCCTGGAGAAAGAAGAAACACAAGTGATTAAAACACGGGATTCGCTGCCAAAGAATACGTTGATGGCCACGGGCATAGATGGCTTTAAAAGATGATTAGACAGATTCATGAAGGAGGGGTCTAGCCCAGGAGTGTCAAACTCATTCGTTATGACGGCCGGATCTGACATAAATGGGACCTTATCAGCTGGGCCATGTGTGTCATAAAATGTAGTGAACACAAGAACATAAGAGAAGCCATGCTGGATCAGGGCAATGGCCCATCCAGTCCAACACTCTGTGTCACACATAAGAACATAAGAGAAGCCATGTTGGGTCAGGCCAATGGCCCATCCAGTCCAACACTCTGTGTCACACATAAGAACATAAGAGAAGCCATGTTGGGTCAGGCCAATGGCCCATCCAGTCCAACACTCTGTGTCACACATAAGAACATAAGAGAAGCCATGCTGGATCAGGCCAATGGCCCATCCAGTCCAACACTCTGTGTCACACATAAGAACATAAGAGAAGCCATGCTGGATCAGGGCAATGGCCCCTCCAGTCCAACACTCTGTGTCACACATAAGAACATAAGAGAAGCCATGCTGGATCAGGGCAATGGCCCATCCAGTCCAACACTCTGTGTCACACATAAGAACATAAGAGAAGCCATGTTGGATCAGGACAATGGCCCATCCAGTCCAACACTCTGTGTCACACATAAGAACATAAGAGAAGCCATGCTGGATCAGGGCAATGGCCCATCCAGTCCAACACTCTGTGTCACACATAAGAACATAAGAGAAGCCATGTTGGATCAGGCCAATGGCCCCTCCAGTCCAACACTCTGTGTCACACATAAGAACATAAGAGAAGCCATGTTGGATCAGGACAATGGCCCATCCAGTCCAACACTCTGTGTCACACATAAGAACATAAGAGAAGCCATGCTGGATCAGGGCAATGGCCCATCCAGTCCAACACTCTGTGTCACACATAAGAACATAAGAGAAGCCATGCTGGATCAGGGCAATGGCCCATCCAGTCCAACACTCTGTGTCACACATAAGAACATAAGAGAAGCCATGTTGGATCAGGACAATGGCCCATCCAGTCCAACACTCTGTGTCACACATAAGAACATAAGAGAAGCCATGTTGGATCAGGGCAATGGCCCATCCAGTCCAACACTCTGTGTCACACATAAGAACATAAGAGAAGCCATGCTGGATCAGGGCAATGGCCCATCCAGTCCAACACTCTGTGTCACACATAAGAACATAAGAGAAGCCATGTTGGATCAGGGCAATGGCCCATCCAGTCCAACACTCTGTGTCACACATAAGAACATAAGAGAAGCCATGCTGGATCAGGGCAATGGCCCATCCAGTCCAACACTCTGTGTCACACATAAGAACATAAGAGAAGCCATGCTGGATCAGGGCAATGGCCCATCCAGTCCAACACTCTGTGTCACACATAAGAACATAAGAGAAGCCATGCTGGATCAGGGCAATGGCCCATCCAGTCCAACACTCTGTGTCACACATAAGAACATAAGAGAAGCCATGTTGGATCAGGGCAATGGCCCATCCAGTCCAACACTCTGTGTCACACATAAGAACATAAGAGAAGCCATGCTGGATCAGGGCAATGGCCCATCCAGTCCAACACTCTGTGTCACACATAAGAACATAAGAGAAGCCATGCTGGATCAGGGCAATGGCCCATCCAGTCCAACACTCTGGTTCACATAGTGGCCAAAGAACCCCAGATGCCATCAGAAGATCCATCAGTGGGGCCAGGATACTAAAAGCCCTCCCACTGTGCCCCTCCCAAGCACCAAGAATTCAGAGCATCACTGCCCCAGACATAAGAACATAAGAGAAGCCATGCTGGATCAGGCCAATGGCCCCTCCAGTCCAACACCATGTGTCATACAGTGGCCAAAAAACCCAGGTGCCATCAGGAGGTCCACCAGTGGGGCCAGGACACCAGAAGCCCTCCCACTGTTGCCCCCCCAAGCACCAAGAAAACAGAGCATCACTGCCCCTGACAGAGAGTTCCATCTATACTTGGTGGCTAATAGCCAGTGATGGACATAACATAAAAGAAGCCTTGCTTGATCATGATGATGATGATGATGAAGATATTGGATTTATATCCCGCCCTCCACTCCGAAGAGTCTCAGAGCGGCTCACAATCTCCTTTACCTTCCTCCCCCACAACAGACACCCTGTGAGGTGGGTGGGGCTGGAGAGGGCTCTCACAGCAGCTGCCCTTTCAAGGACAACCTCTGCCAGAGCTATGGCTGACCCAAGGCCATGCTGGCAGGTGCAAGTGGAGGAGTGGGGAAACAAACCCGGTTCTCCCAGATAAGAGTCCGCACACTTAACCACTACACCAAACCGGCTCTCCAATGGCCCACCCAGTCCAACACTCTGTGTCACACAGTGGTCAAAAAAACCCAGGCACCATCAGTAGGTCCATCAGTGGGACCAGGACACCAGAAGCCCTCCCACTGTTGCCCCGCAAGCACCAAGAAGACAGAGCATCACTGCCCCAGACAGAGAGTTCCAATTATATGCTGTGGCTAATAGCCACTGATGGACCTCTGCTCCATATGTTTATAAGAACATAATGCCAGATAGTGGAGACATAAATTTTATAAAAGACACTGACAAACACAATGAAAGATTTCCCAACAAAACCAAAAAGCTTTAAATAAAACATGCTCAAAAGATCAGCACTCTTGCAATATTTTATTTAACCGTCTCTGATAACTGAAGAAAGCAAAAGAGAGGGAGAAGGAAGCAGACTCGCTCTAGGGCCTGATAAAAGCCCTCCAGGGGCCTGATTTGGCCCTGAGGCTGCATTTTTGACGCCCCTGGTCTAGCACTTTCCATTGCCATCCCTGCCACCCCAGGAAAGGTCTGAACTTTTACTATACCAATAGATCCTCTTCCTTGCTGGTTGCTTTCATGCGTTCATCGGCTAAGGATTCCTCAGCTTGGCCGATCAGTTTGTCTTTTTCTGCAATCCTGCAATTAAAAATACAGCAGCAACGATTGAAAGCAGGGCAGAGATGTGTCCTCAAGACTGGGGAAGTTACACCGAGTCTGGTCTTGCCATGTATTAAAGCAAAATTCCGAAGGCTTTTGCATCAGGGCAGAGAAGAAGAATTGCAGATTTATACCCCACCCTTTTCTCTGAATCAAAGATTCAGAGCAGCTCACAATCTCCTTTATCTTCTTCCCCCACAACAGACACCCTGTGAGGTGCGTGGGGCTGACAAAGGTTTCACAGAAGCTGCCCTTTCAAGGACAACTCAGCCCAGCTTCCACCGGGATCGAACGCAGGCTGTGAGCAGAGAGTTCAGACTGCGGTACTGTAGCTTTACCACTCTGCGCCACGGGGCTCTTTAGAAATGACTTCCCTGGGCTAAAAAGAAAAAGTGATGATCTATTGGGACTGTTACAAATTATTCCACAGACACAGAAGAGGTGGGGGATACTTACACTTTGTGGAGTTCTTCTGCCAGGACTGAAGCCGAGTTCTGAAAGACAGAAGACGGGCGGCTGTAAGGCGTGGCTCTAAAGAGAGGACCTGCTTGAAGTCAGGGACAACTAGCCACAGATGGAACACTCTGTCCGTTTTCCACAGCTGCAAGAGCAGCCATTTTGGGTTGGGATTTGCCTTCCTGTGGCAGCCATTTTAGGGTGGTGCTACCAACCTCCTCCCCGCCAAAATTCCAAACCTGCCCAGAGGCTCAAAAAGGGCTTAGGGACCCCTACGCTGCCCAAAACAACCGCTACTCTGCCAACTGCGTACCTGAACAGCCATCTGTGAATGGAATTTCTGGACTTGAGTTTTCAAAGCCTCGTTCTGTTCCATCAGCTCCTTTCAGAAAGAGAAGACAAGGAGAAAAAAAAAGACCAAGTGAACAAAACTGACAAGCAATATGTCACTCTAAATCACAAAATCATAATTTGGAAGGGGCCATACAGGCCATCTAGCCCAGCGGTCCCCGACCTTTTTGGCATCAGGGACCGGTTTTGTGGAAGACAATTTTTCCACGGACCAGGTGCGTGTGTGCAGGGGATGAAAGTGGGGGATGGTTTCAGGATAATACAATTGTGCACTTTATTTTGGTGTGGTGGTTAAGTGTGCGGACTCTTATCTGGGAGAACCGGGTTTGATTCCCCACTCCTTCACTTGCAGCTGCTGGAATGGCCTTGGGTCAACCATAGCTCTTGTGGGAGTCGTCCTTGAAAGGGCAACTTCTGGGAGAGCTCTCTCAGTTCCACCCACCTCACACGGTGTCTGTTGTGGGGGAAGAAGGGAAAGGAGATTGCAGGCCACTCTGAGGCTTTCCTTGGAAGGTCAGCTGCTGTGAGAGCCCTCTCAGCTCCACCCACCTCATAGGGTGTCTGTTGTTGGGGAGGAAGAGAAAGGAGGTTTTGAGCCACTCTGAGACTCTGAGTGGAGGGCAGAATATAAATCCAATGTCATCTTCCTCCTCCAACCCTTGCAGAGAGCCAGTTTGGTGTAGTGGTTAAGTGTGTGGACTCTGATCTGGGACAACCGGGTTTGATTCCCCACTCCTCCACTTGCAGCTGCTGGAATGGCCTTGGGTCAACCATAGCTCTCGTGGGAGTTGTCCTTGAAAGGGCAACTTCTGGGAGAGCTCTCTCAGCCCCACCCACCTCACAGGGTGTCTGTTGTGGGGGAAGGAGATAAAAGGAGATCGTGAGCCACTCTGAGATTCAGAGTGGAGGGCAGGATATAAATCCAACGTCACCGTCGTCGTCTTATTATTATTACTACATTGTAATAAATAATGAAATAATTATACAACTCACAGCCAGGTTGCTAACAGGCTACGGACTGATACTGGTCTCCGGCCTGGGGTTTGGGGACCCCTGATCTAGTCCAATCCCCTGCTCCATGCAGGATCAGCCTAAAGCATCTCCGACAAATAATCAACCAGCAGTGTTTTGAAGACGCCCAATGAAGGGGAGCTCACCGCCTTCCTAGGCAGCTGGTTCCGCCTCTGGACTACTCTGACTGAATTCCACCTCCCTCCTAATATCCAGCCTGTACCTTTCTGTTGTAATCTGAGTCCACTGCCTAATGCCACTGTGTATGTGCACACACAGACACAAAGGCTAAAGCAGTTTTTCCGCCAGAGGACTCCATTTGAATCATTAAGACCTTGGAGGGGCCGTGGCTCAGCGGTAGAGCATCCGCTTGGCACGCAGGTCCCAAGTTCAATCTCCAGCATCTCCAGTGAAAAGGCCCAGGCTGGAGGTGTCGGGAAAGACCTCAGCCAGAGACCCTGGAGAACTGCTGCCAGTCTGAGTAGACAATACTGACCCTGATAATATAATATAATTCGATTTAATTTAATTTGTCGATTTATACCCCCCCGCCCTATCCCGCAAGCGGGTTACAACATTAACACCATACAACAACACTCAATAAATCATATCCAAACAAGCTTACAGGGCTCTTCGTACAGGGCCTAGTGTAAGCTCCAGGAGGATTGGCTACATCAGGGGGGCGTGGCCTAATAGGCAAAGGCGCTCCTGCTACAAAGAAAGCCCTGATTTAGGCCACACACCCTGATGTAGCCAATCTTCCAAGAGCTTACAGGGTTCTTTGTACAGGGCCTACTGTAAGCTCCAGGAGGATTGGCTACATCAGGGGGGGCGTGGCTTAATATGCAAAGGCGCTCCTGCTACAAAACAAAGCCCTACTTCCGGGTCTTCCCAGGAAGTGAAGTAACAGCGCACGTGATGCTGCAGCCCCCCTTGCCCCCGCCCCTCGGTCTTCCTGCCGTTTGCACGGCCTGCCGATCTTGGAGGAGGAAGAACAATGGGACTCCTGCGAGCGCCAGATACGTAACCGAGCGGCCCCGTACCTGAACCTGCCTCTGCATCGAATCCTCGGCTGTGACCCTCTTTTGTTCTGCTTCCATCAGCTGCATCATCCGTTGCTCCAGCTGCTGCTTGGAGACGATGGTGTCCGTCAGCTTGCTGTGGAGGCTCTGGATCTCATTGTCCTTGGTCACAAGCTTGTTCTGTATGTCTGCCATAAGAAAAAGATATTGGATTTATATCCCGCCCTCCACTCAGAGTGGCTCATAATCTCCTTTATCTTCTTCCCCCTGTGAGGTGGGAGGGGCTGAGAGAGCTCTCCCAGAAGTTGCCCTTTCAAGGACACTCCTGCCAGAGCTACAGCTGACCCAAGGCCATGCCAGCAGCTGCAAGTGGAGGAGTGGGGAATCAAACCCGGTTCTCCCAGATAAGAGTCCGCACACTTCACCACTACACCAAACTGACTCTCCAAGTGACAAAGGAGGGGGAAAGGTTGAAAGGTAGGATCACCCTCTTGTGCGTACACTTCATACAGGCCCATAGCCGCAGTGGGGGCTGGGGGGAGCAGGCCCATCCTTTAAACCGCCCCCCAACTGTATGGCCCCTCTATTGGAGGGCCTCCAATCTGTCCCCTTTGCTCATCACCACTCTGAACAAGTAGTAGCATGGCTGCTGGCCGTTTTGCTTTTTTCGCACCCTCTACGTAACACAGCGTGCAGAGCAAAGGCAGAGAGGGGAGTTAGCTTGTGGAACTCACGGCAGCTTACAGTGCAGAGAGCCCGGGGCCACCAAACCGAGTGGCCCCCCAGCCGCCCAGAGCCGGTGCATGGGGTTCTGCCACCCCCCCTCCCACAGGGGAAAAGTTTTGCACACCCACGGCGTGATAACATCACCCGGAGGTGATGTCATCATGTCAGTCACTGAAGTGCCATTGTTTCTGGGCGCTGAGGGGCAGGGGAGTTCTTCCGACCCTTCAGTGCCCAGAAACAACGAATGGCGCTTTCAGGCTTCTCTGAGGAGAATGCCGAAACCTGAAAGTGCTATTGTTTCTGGGCGCTGAGGGGCAGGAGAGTTCTTCCGACCCTTCAGTGCCCAGAAACAACGAATGGCGCTTTCAGGCTTCTCTGAGGAGAATGCCGAAACCTGAAAGTGCTATTGTTTCTGGGCGCTGAGGGGGAGGGGAGTTCCTCCAACCCTTCAGCACCCAGAAACGATGAGCGGGGCTTTCAGGCTCCTCTGAGGAGAAGGCCGAAACCTGAAAGTGTCCAGTCAGAGGCTCAGAGATGGAGCGAACGGAGAGGGGGCGCCCACCCTGTGCCCCTGTTGGGAGCTGGCGCCCAATGCAACTGCCTAGGTCACCTATTCCCATGCGCCGGCCCTGCAGCCGCCCCAAACAACCAATCCTGCTGTGTGCCCCACCAAACATGAAATCCTGGCTCCGGCCCTGACTTCGTATATATGCTCCGTACAACACGTAACTTACACTTACAAAGACAATAACATTTGAAGTTCCGGTTGGCCGTAGCCACTCCAAACATTATTTATTTATTTTAGTCTATTTCTATTCCACCCCTTCCCCGTAGGGCTCAGGGCGGAGCACAACATATAATAAAACAATAAAATACAATAAAAACATTTTACAAACAGACAACTTGACAGCACTCAGAAAATTTCCAGATCATCACAATATCGCACAGCCTGGCCATCTCATATGAACATATATGAACATATGAAGCTGCCTTCTACTGAATCAGACCCTTTGGTCCATCAAAGTCAGTATTGTCTTCTCAGACGGGCAGCAGCTCTTCAGGGTCTCAAGCTGAGGTTTTTCACACCTACTTGCCTGGACCCTTTTTAGTTGGAGATGCCGGGGATTGAACCTGGGACCTTCTGCTTCCCAAGCAGATGCTCTACCACTGAGCCACCGTCCCTCCCATCTCACATCATGACGAGATGTTATCCCATAAAGATGGCAGATATTATTCCATTTTATAGCACAGATGAGAATGCCAACAGGGAAGGCCAACCAGATCAAGAAACGGACGCCCGCAGCCTCGACTAAAAGCCTGGCGGAACAGCTCCGCTTTACAGGCCCTACGGAAGGCTAACAAGCCAGGTAGGGCCCGGATCTCTGTAGGGAGCTGATTCCACCAGGTCGGGGCCAGGACTGAAAAAGCCCTAGCCCAAGTTGAGGCAAGGTGAGCGTCTCTTGGGCCCGGGACAGCCAACAGAGGTTGGGAGGCCAAACGTAACGACCTCCCGGGCATATATGGGCGGAGACGGTCCTGCAGGTATGTCGGTCCCAGGCCCACCAGGGAAGGTTGCCAACTCCAGACTTGGAAACAGCCCCGGCGCTAGGGGTTCTGCCGCCCCAGGTAGAACCCCAAGCTGCTACAACCCCCCACGGGCTGCATTCACATGCACACAAAGCTTGCACATGTGGCACGATGACATCACCCGGAAGTGACATCATCATGCTGACGCGCTTTTCCCAAGTGTTCTTTATCAGCTCTGAGCGATCGGAGAAAGAATGCTCAGTGCACACACACACACACACACCCAGCCCTCTTCAGCTTTGGAAGGACCTGGGGGGGGGGGAGGGTGCGATTAGAAAAGTATCAGTCTTAAGGCAGCGGCTGTGGGTCAGTAGTAGAGCATCTGTTTGGCATGCCGAAGATCCCAGGTTCAATCCCCAGCATCTCCAGTTGAAAAGAACCAGGTGATAGTAGCTTATGTGAAAGACCACAGCCTGAGACCCTGGAGACCTGCTTCCAGTCTGAAGGGACAAGGGTCTGATTCCACACAAGGCAGCTTCATGTGTTCACGGCATGCCAAGGACCAAACCTGGGACCTCCTGCATCCCAAACAGATGCTCTGCCACTGAGCCACGGCAGACGTGTAACTGTAAAACAGGGGGGTCAACATGTGGCCTGGGGGTCGAATCAGGCCCCCGGAAGGCTCCTATCAGGCCCCTGAGCAACTGGCTTTCATCTGCTTCCTTCTCCCTCTCTCTGGCTTCCTTCTGCATCACAGCTTGCTTTGCCAGGCTTGCTCAATCGCACAAGAGCTACAGAGCAAAGTATCTATTTTCTCCATTGGGTAAGGCTCCTCCCTTGGGGAGGAAGGGGGAGGGAGAACTTGCTTTGCCAGGCTATCTCAATTGCTCAGTAGAGCTACTGAACCAAGCCTCTCTTCCTTCTATTGGCTGAGGCTCCCTTCCTTCTGGTCCCCTGGGGAAGGAAGGAAAGAGACCCTCCTCATCCTTTGTCCCTGGATCTCATGGGAGAGATACAAAGAAAGCAACTTTAAGACCAACAAGTACTAATGTTTTACGCATGTTTTAAGCTTTTTTTTTTTTTAAATCTTTAATTGTGTTTGTCCATGACCTTTACAGGGCTCTTTTCCTAGGAGCTCCTCTGCGTATTAGGCCACCCCCCCTGATGTAGCCAATCCTCCTGGAGTTTACAGCAGGTCCTGTACTAAGAGCCCTCTAAGCTCTTGGAGGATTGGCTACATCAGGGGGTGTGGCCTAATATGCAAAAGGAGCTCCTGCTGGGAAAGGAGCTCCTGCTTCTTTATAAAGTTTATATCTCTGCTCCTTAATCTTAAGTAAGCATGCCCATAGCCTGGCTTGACATGGCTCAGCCCAAGGTCTCATTTATGTCAGATCCGGTCCTCATAATAAAATGCGTTCAACGCCCCTGCTGTCAAGCGCAGAGAGAATACTATTGAGCAGCCGGGAGGGCTCCTCTGTGCTCACCCTCGTGCTCCGCAGTCCGTTTGCGGAGGTAGGCCTGCATCTCCTCCCATCGCCGATCGGCTTCCTGCTGCTGAGCCTGGAAGTGACAGAGAGTAAGAAGCATCACCGGACTGCGGAACTGCCCTCCTCCTCACACGATGATAGGACAGCCCCTGCCTATCTTCTGCAACCATCTCTGAACAGGCCACGGCTTCAAAATTTGATCACCAGAAGACTTCCACGCAAAGCGTGTAAATAGGCGTATTTAGTGAGATTAAACCAAAACAGAACTAAGGAACCCTGAGCGTTCTTGAAATTTTCCCCACAAAGTCTCTCAACAGTCACAAAGAATGACAGCCTCTTCAAATAGGATTTAATGAAGAGGTGGATGAAGTCCTTTAATTTCTTAGTGTTCCGCTCGTGATGGTGCGGAGAGAATAAGGAACCTCACGGTTTCAATAGTTTGTCCTTCCTCAGCCTCTTTCTCCCAACGTTACCCGGAGCCACAGCTCTACTCTTCACAACATGAATCCACGCATGCTCTAATTTGCTGCTGCCGGCAACATGGATCCATGTTGTAAAGAGTAGAGCTGTGGAGAAAGATTTAACCACTGCACCAAACTGGCTCTCCTTGAGGTCCTCTGGATCCAAGGCAGAGAATTCCACCCAGAAGTAAGTGTTGGGGGTAGGGGTAGCAAGCAAGGCTCTCCGCCTGGAGAGGAAACCATCCTGCTTATTTCCCAATCTTTGCCTATGCGTGCAAGGAAGGCCTGCAAAGAGCAACAAAAAGCATGGCTCCCTCTCAGTAATAGCCCAACAGAGCAGGGGTCCCCAACGTGGTGCCTGTGAGATCCCTGATGGTCGCTGACTTTTCTGGTGCCTGCCAAGAGTTTTTAGGAAATGGGTGGGGCCAGGTAGGGCTTCTGATTGATTGGCAATTTTTTAAAAAATGTTGCTTTGGCAGCAGCTGCCACCACAGAAGGATCTGCACTGTGTGACTGAAGTTAAGCCATGGCAGCCATTTTGTGGGTGGCTCTGCCTCCAGTGGCAGCCATTTTGTGGGTGGCTCTGCCTCCAGTGGCAGCCATTTTGTGGGTGGCTCCGCCTCCAGTGGCAGCCCATTTTCTGGGTGGCTCCGCCTCCAGTGGCAGCTCATTTTGTGGGTGGCTCCGCCTCCAGTGGCAGCCATTTTGTGGGTGGCTCTGCCTCCAGTGGCAGCCATTTTGTGGGTGGCTCTGCCTCCAGTGGCAGCCATTTTGTGGGTGGCTCCGCCTCCAGTGGCAGCCCATTTTCTGGGTGGCTCCGCCTCCAGTGGCAGCTCATTTTGTGGGTGGCTCCGCCTCCAGTGGCAGCCATTTTGTGGGTGGCTCTGCCTCCAGTGGCAGCCATTTTGTGGGTGGCTCCGCCTCCAGGGGCAGCCCATTTTCTGGGTGGCTCCGCCTCCAGTGGCAGCTCATTTTGTGGGTGGCTCCGCCTCCAGTGGCAGCCATTTTGTGGGTAGCTTCGCCTCCTGTGGCAGCCCATTTTGTGGTTGGCTCCGCCTCCAGTGGCAGCCCATTTTGTGGGTGGCTCCACCTCCAGTGGCAGCCCATTTTGTGGCAGCGCCCACCACACTGTGTTAGCATTCCAAAGGTGCCTACAGACACACAATGGTTGGGGACCAGTGTTCCCTCTAAGCTGAGTCAGTACGAGCTAGCTCACAGCTTTTTAGCCTCTGTCTCACACATTTTAGTCTTCACTCGGAAGGATGGTCCCGCAGCAAGCTAATTTAAGGAGCATCTCACGCTTTAATGCCAGTAGTAGAATTTTTTGATCACAAGACTCCACAGCTTAAAGCAGGGGTGTCAAACATGCGGCCCGGGGACCAAATCAAGCCCCCGGAGGGCTCCTATCAGGCCCCTGAGCAACTGGCTGTCATCTGCTTCCTTCTCCCTATATCTTGCTTTCCTTCTGCATCTCAGATTGCCTTGCAAGGCTTGCTCAATCACACAGGAGCTACAGAGCAAAACCTCGATTCTCTCTGTTGGCTGAGGTTCCTCCTCCTGTCCCACTGGGGAAGGAACTAAAGATCCAGAGCTTCCTTTGCCCAATTCCCTAATCCCATGGGAGAAATACAAAGTAGGCACCTTTACGATCAACAAGTGCTAAAAAAAGTTGTTTTTTTAATCATGTTTGTCTGTGTCCTTTAAAAAGTTTATATCTCTGCTACCTAATCTTAAATAGGTACACACATGGCCTGGCCCAACATAGCCCAGTACGGCGAGGTCTCATTTATGTCAGATCTGGCCCTCATAACAAAGAAGAAGAAGAATTGCAGATTTATACCCCGCCCTTCTCCTTGAATCAGAGGCTCAGAGCGGCTCACAATCTCCTTTATCTTCTCTCCCCACAACAGACACCCTGTGAGGTGGGTGGGGCTGAAGAGGGCTCTCACAGCAGCTGCCCTTTCAAGGACAGAGGCTCTGAGCGGCCTACAATCTCCTTTCCCTTCCTCCCCCACAACAGACACCCTGTGAGGTGGGTGGGGCTGAAGAGGGCTCTCACAGCAGCTGCCCTTTCAAGGACAGAGGCTCTGAGCAGCCTACAATCTCCTTTCCCTTCCTCCCCCACAACAGACACCCTGTGAGGTGGGTGGGGCTGAGGGGGCTCTCCCAGCAGCTGCCCTTTCAAGGACAGAGTCTCAGAGCGGCTCACAATCTCCTTTCCCTTCCTCCCCCACAACAGACACCCTGTGAGGTGGGTGGGGCTGAAAGGGCTCTCACAGCAGCTGCCCTTTCAAGGACAACCTCTGCCAGAGCTACGGCTGACCCGAGGCCATTCCAGCAGGTGCAAGTGGAGGAGTGGGGAATCAAACCCGGTTCTCCCAGATAAGAGTCCGCACACTTAACCACTACACCAAACTGGCTCTCTACCAAACTGGCTCTCTCTTTGAGCTCAACAAATGAGTTCGACACCCCTGCCTTAGAGGGAGTATCGCTGAGGATCCCTGCACTGGAAGGTCTTTTAAACCACAAGACCCCCCTAGCAGCAGCTAAACAGGCTGCAGACAGTCAGGAGTTTTTACCTTCAGCTGGTTGATGGCTTGTTCCGCGTTCTTCTTCAGAAGTTCCTCCTGCTGCAGCTTGCTGTTCTTCTCGGTTAGCTCGTTCACCAGCCGGGCACAATCCTGGCGCAGTTTGTTGAGCTCTGAAGACTGCCTGGATGGAAGAGAAGAGCCTCGTTCACCAGGTCCGTCGCTACGAGAGGGTCTGTTTGGTGTAGTGGTTAAGTGCGTGGATTTTTATCTGAGAGAACCGGGTTTGATTCCCCACTCCTCCCTTTGCAGCTGATGGAATGGCCTTGGGTCAGCCATAGCTCTGGCAGAGCTCTCCTTGAAAGGGCAGCTTCTGGGAGAGCTCTCTCAGCTCACAGGGTGTCTGTTGTGGGCAGAGAAGATATAGGAGACTGTGAGCAGCTTCTGGGAGAGCTCTCTCAGCTCCCTCTCAGGTGTCTGTTGGGGGGGAGGGAAGGCAGAGGAGATTGTGACCTCTCTGAGACTCTGATTCAGAGTATATGGTGGGATATAAATCCAATATCACCTTCTTCTGTGGGGGCACAGCCCCTGACTTCTGGGTCGGGCCCCTGACCCTGGGCCCCCAACCAGCCCCTGGAGTCTCTGTTGTGTCCTCGTGCACGGCGGAGGCCGCAGAAGCAGCCCCCAGCCTCCTGCGCAAGTTAAAAGGGCCCAGGCTGCCCGCCGATCAGCTGAGCGGCAGGCCCTTAAAGTCGTGCGGGAAGCTGGGACTGCTTCTGCCGCCGGGAACTGGAAGTAAGAAATGGGGGCATTCAGAATGGGGATGTTCAGAAAAAGCACTGAAAATCCTGTGACTGTGACACACCGTTGCCCCTGTGACAATCTAACGCACACACACACACACACACATGCAAAAAAACCCAAATTCAGCAGAAACAGAGACCGACTTCCCACTAGCTTTACGCCGCTCTCATGTTCCTCTTCTCCGCGGGGCTTCTGTCGGATTTCACACTATCTGCCCCAGGGCTGCAACCAGCTTAGCCTTTTCCGTGAAGTTTTCAGAGAATCTTATTTGCAGCGCGAAAAAGGCAAAGCTAGTTGGGGCAGATAGCGTGACATCCGACGGAAGCCCCACTGAGAAGAGAGCACGAGAGTGGCATTTGGCTAGTGGGAAATTGGTCAGAGAATCCCCCGGTGCATTCTTTTGTTTGAACTGGAAGGCTGCTTTTCGAGAGCCAGCATAATGTAGGGACTAAGATCTGGGAGATCCAGGTCTGAATCCCCACTCGTGCCATGGACGTGCACTGGGTGGCCTTGGACCAGTCACATACTCTCCGCCTGGACTACCTCAGAGGGTCGTTGCGAGGATAAAATGAAAGAGAAGAGAAGGAGGTGAGCCGCCTTGGGTCCCCACGGTGAGGAAAGGCAGGATATAAATGAAGAAAATAAAATGGAATTTTTTTCTCACCGTTTAGCCAATTGACTGCTCGTGCAATCAGTTAAATAAGAACATGAGAATCTAAGAAGAAGACTGTAGATTTATACCCCACCCTTGTCTCTGAATCAGAGACTCAGAGCGGCTTATAATCTCCTATATCTTCTCCTATATCAGTCTCCTATATACCCCACAACAGATACCCTGTGAGGTAGGTAGGGCTGAGAGGGCTCTCACATCAGCTGCCCTTTCAAGAGAAGCCATGTTGGATCAGGCCAGTGGCCCATCCAGTCCAACACTCTGTGTCACATAAGAGAAGCCATGTTGGATCAGGCCAGTGGCCCATCCAGTCCAACACTCTGTGTCACATAAGAACATAAGAGAAGCCATGTTGGATCAGGCCAATGGCCCATCCAGTCCAACACTCTGTGTCACATAAAAACATAAGAGAAGCCATGTTGGATCAGGCCAGTGGCCCATCCAGTCCAACACTCTGAGTAACATAAGAACATGAGAAGCCATGTTGGATCAGGCCAGTGGCCCATCCAGTCCAACACTCTGTGTCACTTAAGAACATAAGAGAAGCCATGTTGGATCAGGCCAGTGGCCCATCCAGTCCAACACTCTGTGTCACTTAAGAACATAAGAGAAGCCATGTTGGATCAGGCCAATGGCCCATCCAGTCCAATACTCTGTGTCACCCAATGGCCAAAACTCAGGGACCATCAGGAGGTCCATCAGTGGGGCCTGAACTCCAGAAGCCCTCCCACTCTTGGCGCCGCCAAACGCCAAGAATACAGAGCATCACTGCCCCAGACAGAGTGTTCCCTCTATACCTTATGGCTAACAGCCACCGATGGACTTCAGCTCCATATATTTATCCAATCCCCCCTTGAAGCTGTCTATGCTTGTAGCCATTGCCATTTCCTGCAGAGGTGAATTCCACCTTTGTGCATGGTGGCTATCAGCCAGGGTTTTAAAGTTAGGTGGGAAGAAGGGGTTCCCAAAATCCCAAATCTTGCTTTTTTCATCATATCCTGCAAAGTTCTGAATGACTCTCAACATTACTATTTGCCTCTCAGTCCTAAGATGATGAAGGCACATGCATCGTTGGGGCTTTTTTTGGAGTAGGAACTCCTTTGCATATTAGGCCACACCCCTGTAGCCAATGCTCCTGGAGCTTACAGTAGGCCCTGAATGAATAGCCCTGTGAGCTCCTGCAGGATTGGCTACATCAGGGGTGTGTGGTCTAATATGCAAAGGAGTTCCTGCTACAAAAAAAGCCGTGTGCGTCAATATGTCCCGTGTGTGATAGCCACTTCACCCCTGTGGCTTCAGGGAGCATTCCAAGGGCCGGTTAAAAAAAGCCACTCAAGGCAGGCGGTTCTGTGGAATCACCAATAGCGTACTTGCTTTCCATTTGGTTGGTGGACGTGCTGACGGCGTCTCTTAGGATACCATTCTCCTGCTTCAGGCGGTTGATCTCGGCCTCCATCTGCTCACGGAGCTGCTGGAACTAGAGGGGAGGGGGAGAGAGGGATATTGTAATGTACTGGGTTCAAAGCATGAGGATGTCCAAGAGATAGTGAGTTCAGCTCTTTATTCAGTGCTTCAGCATAGTGAGACGGGAACAGAACTGTCTGGCAGGACCAATGGCCCTGCTTATATGAATGCAAACCTCCCCACCCAAATACCCATTGCCATCATCCCATTACACACAACTATAGGTTAATAGCTGGCCCAATGATCCCTGATGGGCCTCCTTCCTGAATCCCACTGCCGTCATCCCATTACACACAACTATAGGTTAATAGCTGGCCCAATGATGAGAGAGAGAGAGAGAGAGAGAGAGATCCCTGATGGGCCTCCTTCCTGAATCCCACTGCCATCATCCCATTACACACAACTATAGGTTAATAGCTGGCCTAATGATCCCTGATGGGCCTCCTTCCTGAATCCCACTGCCGTCATCCCATTACACACAACTATAGGTTAATAGCTGGCCTAATGATCCCTGATGGGCCTCCTTCCTGAATCCCACTGCCGTCATCCCATTACACACAACTATAGGTTAATAGCTGGCCTAATGATCCCTGATGGGCCTCCTTCCTGAATCCCACTGCCGTCATCCCATTACACACAACTATAGGTTAATAGCTGGCCTAATGATCCCTGATGGGCCTCCTTCCTGAATCCCACTGCCGTCATCCCATTACACACAACTATAGGTTAATAGCTGGCCTAATGATCCCTGATGGGCCTCCTTCCTGAATCCCACTGCCGTCATCCCATTACACACAACTACAGGTTAATAGCTGGCCTAATGATCCCTGATGGGCCTCCTTCCTGAATCCCACTGCCGTCATCCCATTACACACAACTATAGGTTAATAGCTGGCCCAATGATGAGAGAGAGAGAGAGAGATCCCTGATGGGCCTCCTTCCTGAATCCCACTGCCATCATCCCATTACACACAACTATAGGTTAATAGCTGGCCTAATGATCCCTGATGGGCCTCCTTCCTGAATCCCACTGCCATCATCCCATTACACACAACTATAGGTTAATAGCTGGCCTAATGATCCCTGATGGGCCTCCTTCCTGAATCCCACTGCCGTCATCCCATTACACACAACTATAGGTTAATAGCTGGCCCAATGATGAGAGAGAGAGAGAGAGAGAGAGAGAGAGAGAGATCCCTGATGGGCCTCCTTCCTGAATCCCACTGCCGTCATCCCATTACACACAACTACAGGTTAATAGCTGGCCTAATGATCCCTGATGGGCCTCCTTCCTGAATCCCACTGCCGTCATCCCATTACACACAACTATAGGTTAATAGCTGGCCCAATGATGAGAGAGAGAGAGAGAGAGAGAGAGAGATCCCTGATGGGCCTCCTTCCTGAATCCCACTGCCGTCATCCCATTACACACAACTACAGGTTAATAGCTGGCCTAATGATCCCTGATGGGCCTCCTTCCTGAATCCCACTGCCGTCATCCCATTACACACAACTATAGGTTAATAGCTGGCCTAATGATCCCTGATGGGCCTCCTTCCTGAATCCCACTGCCGTCATCCCATTACACACAACTATAGGTTAATAGCTGGCCTAATGATCCCTGATGGGCCTCCTTCCTGAATCCCACTGCCGTCATCCCATCACACACAACTATAGGTTAATAGCTGGCCTAATGATCCCTGATGGGCCTCCTTCCTGAATCCCACTGCCGTCATCCCATTACACACAACTATAGGTTAATAGCTGGCCTAATGATCCCTGATGGGCCTCCTTCCTGAATCCCACTGCCGTCATCCCATTACACACAACTATAGGTTAATAGCTGGCCCAATGATGAGAGAGAGAGAGAGAGAGAGAGATCCCTGATGGGCCTCCTTCCTGAATCCCACTGCCATCATCCCATTACACACAACTATAGGTTAATAGCTGGCCTAATGATCCCTGATGGGCCTCCTTCCTGAATCCCACTGCCGTCATCCCATTACACACAACTATAGGTTAATAGCTGGCCCAATGATGAGAGAGAGAGAGAGAGAGAGAGATCCCTGATGGGCCTCCTTCCTGAATCCCACTGCCGTCATCCCATTACACACAACTACAGGTTAATAGCTGGCCTAATGATCCCTGATGGGCCTCCTTCCTGAATCCCACTGCCGTCATCCCATTACACACAACTATAGGTTAATAGCTGGCCCAATGATGAGAGAGAGAGAGAGAGAGAGAGAGAGATCCCTGATGGGCCTCCTTCCTGAATCCCACTGCCGTCATCCCATTACACACAACTACAGGTTAATAGCTGGCCTAATGATCCCTGATGGGCCTCCTTCCTGAATCCCACTGCCGTCATCCCATTACACACAACTACAGGTTAATAGCTGGCCTAATGATCCCTGATGGGCCTCCTTCCTGAATCCCACTGCCGTCATCCCATTACACACAACTATAGGTTAATAGCTGGCCCAATGATGAGAGAGAGAGAGAGAGAGAGAGAGAGATCCCTGATGGGCCTCCTTCCTGAATCCCACTGCCGTCATCCCATTACACACAACTATAGGTTAATAGCTGGCCTAATGATCCCTGATGGGCCTCCTTCCTGAATCCCACTGCCGTCATCCCATTACACACAACTACAGGTTAATACCTGGCCTAATGATCCCTGATGGGCCTCCTTCCTGAATCCCACTGCCGTCATCCCATTACACACAACTACAGGTTAATAGCTGGCCTAATGATCCCTGATGGGCCTCCTTCCTGAATCCCACTGCCGTCATCCCATTACACACAACTATAGGTTAATAGCTGGCCCAATGATGAGAGAGAGAGAGAGAGAGAGAGAGAGATCCCTGATGGGCCTCCTTCCTGAATCCCACTGCCGTCATCCCATTACACACAACTATAGGTTAATAGCTGGCCCAATGATGAGAGAGAGAGAGAGAGAGAGAGAGAGAGATCCCTGATGGGCCTCCTTCCTGAATCCCACTGCCGTCATCCCATTACACACAACTACAGGTTAATAGCTGGCCTAATGATCCCTGATGGGCCTCCTTCCTGAATCCCACTGCCGTCATCCCATTACACACAACTATAGGTTAATAGCTGGCCCAATGATGAGAGAGAGAGAGAGAGAGAGAGAGAGATCCCTGATGGGCCTCCTTCCTGAATCCCACTGCCGTCATCCCATTACACACAACTACAGGTTAATAGCTGGCCTAATGATCCCTGATGGGCCTCCTTCCTGAATCCCACTGCCGTCATCCCATTACACACAACTATAGGTTAATAGCTGGCCCAATGATGAGAGAGAGAGAGAGAGAGAGAGAGAGATCCCTGATGGGCCTCCTTCCTGAATCCCACTGCCGTCATCCCATTACACACAACTACAGGTTAATAGCTGGCCTAATGATCCCTGATGGGCCTCCTTCCTGAATCCCACTGCCGTCATCCCATTACACACAACTATAGGTTAATAGCTGGCCTAATGATCCCTGATGGGCCTCCTTCCTGAATCCCACTGCCGTCATCCCATTACACACAACTATAGGTTAATAGCTGGCCTAATGATCCCTGATGGGCCTCCTTCCTGAATCCCACTGCCGTCATCCCATTACACACAACTATAGGTTAATAGCTGGCCTAATGATCCCTGATGGGCCTCCTTCCTGAATCCCACTGCCGTCATCCCATTACACACAACTACAGGTTAATAGCTGGCCTAATGATCCCTGATGAGCCTCCTTCCTGAATCCAGGCGGCTATTGTTTTAGGGTCTCCAGCTCAGCCAAGTCTCTGCTGGCCCTAAGGCCAAACTCCAGTCCCAATACATAACAAATATAAAGAGACGGAGGGAGAGATGAGTTGTTCCATTTTGTTTTTAAAACCAGCAGTATTGCTTCTGTTTTTCACAGGGACACATGAACCTGCTATATATTGTCAAACCCATGATCCATTCAGCCAAATTCCATCCACTCTGATTAACAGCAGCTCTCCAAAGCCTCAAGCACACCTCTTTGTGGTCCACTACTCAAGATATCAGTAGCTTAACCAGAGATCCCTGCCCACGCAAAGCATCACATAGGAACATAAGAGGAGCCATGTTGGATCAGGCCAATGGTCCATCCAGTCCAACACTCTGTGTCACACATAAGAACATAAGGGAAGCCATGTTGGATCAGGCCAGTGGCCCATCCAGTCCAACACTCTGTGTCACACAATGGCCAAAAAACCCAGGTGCGATCAGGTCCACCAGAAGCCCTCCCACTGTGCCCCCCCCCCCAAGCACCAAGAATACAGAGCATCACTGCCCCAGACAGAGAACTCCATCTATACCTTAAGAAGATAGGAACATAAGAGGAGCCATGTTGGATCAGGCCAATGGCCCATCCAGTCCAACACTGTGTCATACAGTGGCCAAAAAAAACCAGGTGCCATCAGGAGGTCCACCAGTGGGGCCAGGACACTGGAAGACCTCCCACTGTGCCCCCCAATCACCCAGAATACAGAGCATCACTGCCCCAGACAGAGTTCCAACAATGAGCTGCAGCTAATAGCCACTGATAGACCTCTGCTCCATATGTTTATCCAATCCCCTCTTGAAGCTGGCTATGCTTGTAGCTGCCACCACATAAGAACAAAAGAGAAGCCATGTTGGATCAGGCCAATGGCCCATCCAGTCCAACACTCTGTGTCATACAGTGCCCTGTTGACTAGCTTGGAGAATGCATCTAAAGTTAACGTTGCTTTCTTTCCACCTTTCCCTCCCCCCCTTCCTTTCCCCATCATTTCCCTCCTTCCCTCCAACACTTGATGTTCATGTCTTGCGGCTCTCAAACATCTGTCGTTTATTCTGTGCGGCTCTTCCGTTAAGCAAGTTTGGCCACCGCTGCCCTAGACAAACGATGACCCTGGCACCCAACCAGATCAGTACTCTATTATCTGCAGATGGTTTTGAGAAACCAACAAGCCTTGCACGAAGGGCGCAGCTCCTCCATTATGAATCCCAAGCAAGTGGCATCCCGACATTTATTTATTTCTTGACTTTATCTCCCGCCCTTCCCGCCGAAGCAGGCTCAGGGCGTCTTACGACAATGAAAAACATTTACAAATACTGAGCGTTAACGAATTCAAACCTTAAAACAGTATAACGATTAAAACATATTAAAACAATTTTGGTGCTAATGATAAATTCCAATAACTTCAGTCTTCTGGAGTATCCTCATATGGAGCTATCAATTAAAAGCAAGTTGAAACAAAAGCTGTCTTGCGAGCCTTGCGGAACTCAACAAGGAAGTTGGTTCCACCAATAGGAAATATCTGGGGACTTTGGGGGTGGAGCCAGGAGACTTTGGGGTGGAGCCAAGATCAAGGCTGTGACAGGCATAATTGAACTCCAAAGGGAGTTCTGGCCATCACATTTAAAGGGACGGCACACAATGCCTTCCTTCCATAGGAAATAATGAAGGATAGGGGCACCTTCTTTTGGGGCTCATAGAATTGGACCCCCTGGTCCAATCTTTTTGAAACTTGGGGGATATTTTGGGGAGAAGCACTAGATGCTGTACTGAAAGTCTGGTGCCTCTACCTCAAAAAACAGCCCCCCTCCCAGAGCCCCAAATACCTGCAGATTAATTCTCCATTATTTTCTATGGGAATAAATCTCCATAGGGAATAATAGAGTTCCTAGCAGACATTTCCCTCCCCTCCCCCCGCTTTCTGATGACCCTGAAGCTGGGAGAGAGCCTCCAAACCGGGGGATCCCCTGCCCCCACCTGGGGATTGGCAACCCTAGACTTTGCGGCTTAGAGGGAACATTGGTAACAACCAGTGTTCCCTCTAAGTTGAGTTAGCGTGAGCTAGCTCACCTATTTTTAGCCTCCAGCTCACACCTTTTTGTCTTAGCTCAGGAAGGAAGACCCCAGAGCACACCCACAGATGCAGTAGCTCACAACTTTCATGCCAGTAGCTCACAAAGTGGAATTGTTGCTCACAAGATTCTGTCGCTTAGAGGGAACATTGTGCATGACCCTTTTTTTTGAGTCCTGACCCACCGATTGGGAAACTCTGACTTAAAACGCGGGAGGATATAGCTGTCCCCTCACTTCCACTTCCTGCTTCAGTAGAAAATGAGAAACAAAAGAAAAGGTCGGGGGACTCCTATTGCAAGGTTTTAAAAAGCAATGACAGAAGCCCCGGCACAAACTGACATGGCTTTTAGCAAGCTTAAACTTTGGCCCGATTTTAAGCTTGCCAGAGAAGCTGAGGTCATTTTGTGGGTGGTCTCGGGTTCCTTTTGCTTCCCTCCTATGCTGCTGGAAGCCACCGTGGGAAAAATGGAAGGCTCGGGGACCAGAGCAGTGGCTCCAGACTAGCATCAGGATGGCCCAAGTGTGCAACATTTCTCCAGTCCTGAACCAATGCCATTTATTTCATAAGAGAAGCCATGTTGGATCAGGCCAGTGGCCCATCCAGTCCGACACTCTGTGTCACACATAAGAACATAAGAGAAGCCATGTTGGATCAGGCCAATGGCCCATCCAGTCCAACACTCTGTGTCACACATGAGAACATAAGGGAAGCCATGTTGGATCAGGCCAATGGCCCATCCAGTCCAACACTCTGTGTCACATATAAGAACATAAGAGAAGCCATGTTGGATCAGGCCAATGGCCCATCCAGTCCAACACTCTGTGTCACATAAGAAAATAAGAGAAGCCATGTTGGATCAAGCCAATGGCCCATCCAGTCCAACATTCTGTGTCACACAGTAGCCAGGGGGAAAAAATTATATACACACACACACACTGTGGCTAATAGCCACTGATGGACCTCTGCTTCATATTTTTATTTAACCTCCTCTTGAAGCTATCTATGCTTGTAGCCGCCACCACCTCCTGTGGCAGTGAATTCCACATGTTAATCACCCTTTGGGTGAAGAAGTACTTCCTTTTATCCATTTTAACCTGTCTGCTCAGCAATTTCATCGAATGCCCACGAGTTCTTGTATTGGGAGAAAGGGAGAAAAGTACTTCTTTCTCTACTTTCTCCATCCCATGCATTATCTTGTAAACCTCTATCATGTCACCCCGCGGTCGACATTTCTCCAAGCTAAAGAGCCCCAAGCGTTTTACTTATTTCACTGATTTAAATCATTTCACTGATTTAAATCATTTTTATGCCTCCTTTCCAACCAGTCAGGGCCCCCAAGGCAAAGGAGATAAAAACATTAAAACGTATGAACAATTAAAAACAACATTTAAAAGAAGGAGAAGGAGGAAGAGGAGATGGGAGGAGGAGGAGGAGGAGGAGAAGTCTCAGAGTGGCTTATAATCTCCTTTCCCTTCCCCTCTCCGTAACACAGTAGCCTTCAGCAATCACACAGAGCATAAGCTTCACCGGTAAAAAGGTAAAGGTAATCCCCTGTGGAAGCACCAGTTGTTTCTGGCTCCAGGGTGACGTTGCATCACAATAGAAATCCCCCAACGCTTTTCACGGCAGACTTTTTCCGGGGTGGTTTGCCATCGCCTTCCCCAGTCATCTACGCTTCCCCCGCAGCAAGCTGGGGACTCATTTTACCGACCTCGGAAGGATGGAAGGCTGAGTCAACCTGGAGCCGGCTACCTGAACCCAGCTTCCGCTAAGATCGAACTCAGGTCGTGAGCAGAGAGTTTTGACTGCAGTACTGCAGCTTTATCACTCTGCACCACAGGGCTTCACCAGTATCCTTGGGCAAATGGCTGTGTTCCATTTGAAAGAAACTCGGTTGAGACACTAATTGAGAAAGGACGGAGTTCTTGAGGAAGACACGAAACTGCTCATATTTGAATAGCGAGTTGGGCTCAGGGATCCTTCTCTCCTATTTGGAAGTTTGTCTTTTGTTCAAGAGAAGTCCCATTAGCTCATGAAAGAAAGGAGGAAAGCACTCTTTATGGGACTATACTTGTAGGACGCCTGTGGTTGGACTGAAAAGCTTTTTCACCGTTCATGCCCTGCAACTTTACCAATATCGTCTTAACTGTTCTACACTGCAATATGCTTACATATATGTTTGTCGTGAATTGCACAGTCTTTTCATTCTTTTTAGATTTAGATTTTCGATTTATATCCCTCCCTCCCTGCTAAAGCAAGCTCAGGGCAGCTCACAGCCAACAAAATCACAAAAAACCCAATTCAACCGAATTAGTTACATGCCATAATTAAAATTAACAGTTAAAACAGTTTGGTGCTAACGTCATTTGGTGTCGTTTCATTTCCGATGGCATACGGTGCTTCTTAGATATCATTTCCTACTACTATATCAGCAATTCAAGATCAATTAAAGGCCAGCTGGAATAGTGTTGTCTTGCAGGCCTTGCAGAACTGGGTGAAGTCCCACAAGGCCCTAACCTCCTCCTGAAGCTCCACCAATAGAGGGCAGCAATCGGTACAAGGTGCTGGTTATTTATTTTATTTATCTGAGATTTATATCCCGCCCTTCCCACCAGGAGGCTCAGGGCGGCTTTAATTACCTTTAAAGCCCTATATGGCCTAGGACCTGCCTACCTTAGGGACCGTCTCTCCCCACGTTCCCCAGAGAGTACTGAGATCGGGTTCTCAAAACCTGCTTGTAATCCCCGGGCCAAAGGAGGCCCGTCTGAAATCCACAAGGGACAGGGCCTTTTCGGTAATGGTGCCTTGCTGGTGGAACCAGCGGCCGGAAGAGGTGAGGGCCCTGCGGGATCTTGGGCAGTTCCGCAGGGCCTGCAACACAGCCCTCTTCCGGCTGGCCTATAACTAACTGACAATGGAAACTTTATGGAAGGTTGTAGTGTATCATTTTGGCAGATCGCTTGTTCTATATGTTTTATTATTTACTTTGTTCTATACTTATTTTACTTGTTCTATATGTTTTATTATTTTAAATTGTCTAAATTGATGTATTTTTAAAGCCATTGTTGTAACTTGATGTATTTTAAAGCCAAACTTTATGTTAGATTTTATATGTTGTGAGCCGCCCTGAGCCGCTTCGGTGGGAAGGGCGGGATATAAATTGAAATAAACTGAAACTGAAACAGCAATCGAGAAGGCTGTTTCTCTGGTGCATTTCAATTTTGCCTCCCTTTCATATGAACATATTAAGCTGCCTTATACTGAATCAGACCCTTGGTCCATCAAAGTCAGTTTTGTCCACTCAGACTGGCAACGGCTCTCCAGAGCCTCAAGCTGAGGTTTTTCACGCCTACTTGCCTGGACCCTTTTTAGCTGGCGATGCCGGGGATTGAATCTGGGACCTTCTGCTTACCAAGCAGATGCTCTACCACTGAGCCACCGTCCCTCCCTCTTTCGTTTAGGCTGGAGACTGTGGTGCCTTGTGTTTTTTTAGCTGCATACTGGTATGTGGCGTAGAAAGTGCTGAATAACTATGAAAACGACCATCCATCATTCCCTAAAAAGCATCTGCATAGAAGCAAATTCTGTACAGCAGGGGTGGCCAACGGTAGCTCCCCAGATGTTTTTTTTTGCCTACAACTCCCATCAGCCCCAGCCATGCTGGCTGGGGCTGATGGGAGTTGTAGGCAAAAAACATCTGGGGAGCTACCGTTGGCCACCCCTGCTGTACAGCAACTTAAAAAATGAGTTTTTACCTTCATCTTCATCTGTTGGCTATCTTGGTAGAATTTGTTTTGAACGACGCCGTGATCTTTTTCCAGCGTGCCGATCCTCTCCCTCATTTTCCCCGCGACCAGGTTGTTCCTTTCTTTTTCGGCAACCAGCTCCTGGGACACGGGAGAGCAGGGTTTACTCCGGCTAGCAAACTCATTTCAACAGGGACAGGAGGGAAGGGAGGATGGGACTGAATATGAGCAACTGCAAGCATCCTTAGACACCCTCTCGCTACCGAAACAAAGATGAAAAAAGGCTCCCTGGGAGACCTACATGCTGGAGAAGAGATCTGAAGCGTGGGTGTCACAAGCAGGGGACCGAGGGCCTCTACTGGCCACCACCACTCTGGGAGTGCCCCACCCCCCACCCAACCCCTGTGTGTTCTTTCCTAACAAACACCTTGCATCATACGAACATAAGAGAAGCCATGTTGGATCAGGCCAGTGGCCCTTCCAGTCCAACACTCTGTGTCACACATAAGAACATAAGAGAAGCCATGTTGGATCAGACCAATGGCCCATCCAGTTCAACACTCTGTGTCACACTTAAGAACATAAGAGAAGCCATGTTGGATCAGGCCAGTGGCCCATCCAGTCCAACACTCTGTGTCACACATAAGACGATAAGAGAAGCCATGCTGGATCAGGCCAATGGCCCATCCAGTCCAACACTCTGTCACACAATGGCCAAAACCCAGGTGCCATCAGGAGGTCCACCAGTGGGGCCAGGACACTAAAAGCCCTCCCACTATTGTCCCTCCCCGACACCAAGAATACAGAGCATCACTTTCCCAGACATAACAGAAGCCAAGTTGGATCAGGCCAGTGGCCCACCCAGTCCAACACTCTTGTGTCACACAGTGGGAAAAAAAAAACCCAGGTGGCATCAGGAGGTCCATCAGTGGGGCTAGAAGCCCTTCCACTGTGGTCCCCCCCAAGAAGACAGAGCATCACTTGCCCCAGAAAGAGAGTTCCAACAATAAGCTGTGGCTAGTAGCCACCGATGGACCTCTGCTCCATGTATTTATCCATTCCCCTCTTGAAGCTGTATATGCTTGTAGCCGCCACCACCTCCTGTGGCAGTGAATTTCACACGTTAATCACCCTTTGGGCGAAGGACTTCCTTTTATCCGTTCTAACCCGACAGCTCAGCAATTTCCTTGAATGCCCACGGGTTCTCGTATTGCGAGAAAGGGAGAAAAGTCCTTTCTCTGCCTTCTCCATCCCATGCATAATCTTGTAAACCTCTGTCATGTCACCCCTCAGTCAACGTTTCTCCAAGCTAAAGAGCCCCAAGCGTTTCAACCTTTCTTCCTAGGGAAAGTGTTCCAACCCTTTAATCTTTCTAGTTGCCCTTTTCTGCACTTTTCCCACTGCTAGAATATCCTTTTTGAGCTGCGGTGATCGGAATTGCACACAGTACATCAGACAGTGGCCAAAGCCCAAGTGGTCATCAGGAGGTCCACTAGCAGGGCCAGAACTCCAGAAGCCCTCCCACCGTGGGGCCCCCCAGCACAAAAATGGAAAAGGAAATCCAACCTACAGAGCACAACTGTGGTTCTCGACAAGTGCTTCATGCCAGTAACCAGTCTCTGGGCTATGCTTCCACGAGAAACACCCTCTTCCCGCCGGCCACACTTTACGGGTTCCTCTTTGCCCCGGGAATCAGAGCCGTACCTGTGAGAGCTGCTTGCACTGCTCCTTGGCTATGGTGGCTTCTTCCTTCAAGGCCACCAACAGCTTCTCCTTTTCTTGCAGCTGATGCACGGCGGCGGCCGAGTCGCCCTTGCTGGCCTGCCAAAGCAACAGAACGCTGTCATATTATAGCACTGGATATGCAGCATCGGTAAGAGCCCCGTGGCGCAGAGTGGGGAAGCTGCAGTACTGCAGTCGGAACCCTCTGCTCAAGACCTGAGTTCGATCCCGGAGGAAGCGGCTTCAGGTAGCCAGCTCCAGGTTGACTCAGCCTTCCATCCTTCCGAGGTCGGTAAAAGGAGTTCACAGGAAGTACGTTGCAGGAAGCCTGATGGGGTGGGGAGACCCAATGCTCACATCCTGCACTCCTTGCAAGGAACATGGAATGCAAGCCCTGGGACTTTCCCTATGAAGAAAGGTTAAAAAGCTTGGGGCTCTTTAGGATGGAGAAACGTCGACTGAGGGGTGACATGATAGAGGTTTACAAGATTATGCATAGGATAGAGAAGGCAGAAAAAAGTCCTTTTCTCCCTTTCTTATAATACAAGAACTCGTGGACATTCAATGAAATTGCTGAGCAGTCAGGTTAAAATGGATAAAAGGAAAGACTTCTTCACCCAAAGGATGATTAACGCATGGAATTCACTGCCACAGGAGGTGGTGGCAGCTATAAGCATAGCCAGCTTCAAGATGGAATTGGATAAGCATATGGAGCAGAGGACCATCAGTGGTTATTAGCCACAGCGTATTGTTGGAACCCTCTGTCTGGGGCAGTGATGCTCTGTATTCTTGGTGCTTGGGGGGGGGCACAGTGGGAGGGCTTCCAGCCCCACTGGTGGACCCCCTAATGGTACTTGGGTTTTTTGGCCACTGTATGACACGGAGTGTTGGATGGGCCATTGCCCTGATCCAACATGGCTTCTCTTATGTTCTTACTGGAGAGAAGAGAAAAACAAGGCAAGCCGGTCCCAGGGTGGGTTTGGGGTAAATACCAAGGGTCATACGAGACACAATTTGGGTGGTGGGAGGTGCTGAAGTTGTAGCTGAACTACACAAAAATCAGTGACTGAAACTGTTGGAATCCCATTTTAGATTATATAGAACAGTAAGTTGAAATCTTTTTGAAAGCATAAAAGAATCTTAGCAATACTTGTGAACTTGTCATTGAAAGGGCTTGATCCAACATGTTCTCTTATGTTCTTAAGTGTGACACAGAGTGTTGGGCTGGATGGGCCATTGGCCTGATCCAACATGGCTTCTCTTATGTTCTTATGTGTGACACAGAGTGTTGGACTGGATGGGCACTGGCCTGATCCAACATGGCTTCTCTTATGTTCTTAAGTGTGACACAGAGTGTTGGACTGGATGGGCCATTGGGCTGATCCAATATGGCTTCTCTTATGTTCTTAAGTGTGACACAGTGTTGGACTGGATGGGCCATTGGGCTGATCCAACATGGCTTCTCTTATGTTCTTAAGTGTGACACAGAGTGTTGGACTGGATGGGCTATTGGCCTGATCCAACATGGCTTCTCTTATGTTCTTATGTGTGACACAGAGTGTTGGACTGGATGGGCCACTGGCCTGATCCAACATGGCTTCTCTTATGTTCTTAAGTGTGACACAGAGTGTTGGACTGGATGGGCTATTGGCCTGATCCAACATGGCTTCTCTTATGTTCTTATGTGTGACACAGAGTGTTGGACTGGATGGGCTATTGGCCTGATCCAACATGGCTTCTCTTATGTTCTTATGTGTGACACAGAGTGTTGGACTGGATGGGCCATTGGCCTGATCCAACATGGCTTCTCTTATGTTCTTAAGTGTGACACAGAGTGTTGGACTGGATGGGCCACTGGCCTGATCCAACATGGCTTCTCTTATGTTCTTAAGTGTGACACAGAGTGTTGGACTGGATGGGCCATTGGGCTGATCCAACATGGCTTCTCTTATGTTCTTAAGTGTGACACAGAGTGTTGGACTGGATGGGCCATTGGGCTGATCCAACATGGCTTCTCTTATGTTCTTAAGTGTGACACAGAGTGTTGGACTGGATGGGCCACTGGCCTGATCCAACATGGCTTCTCTTATGTTCTTAAGTGTGACACAGAGTGTTGGACTGGATGGGCCACTGGCCTGATCCAACATGGCTTCTCTTATGTTCTTATGTGACACAGAGTGTTGGACTGGATGGGCCATTGGGCTGATCCAACATGGCTTCTCTTATGTTCTTAAGTGTGACACAGAGTGTTGGACTGGATGGGCCAAAGGCCTGATCCAACATGGCTTCTCTTATGTTTTTTAAGAAATGTTTTGAGGTGGTTTGCCATCCCTACCTCTGCATAGCAGACTTGCACTTTGGGGGTCTCCCATCCAACTACTAACCAGGGGCTGACCCTGCTTAGCCAATGAGATCTGGTGAGATTGGTCTAGCCTGGGCCATTCAAATTAGGGCAGAATTGGTGGGCAATGCTGTCAACACTCAGCCGACTTACAGCCATCCCACAGGCTTTTCAAGGGAAGAGATGTTTAGAGGTGATTCGCCGTTGTCTGCCTCTGCGTAGCAACCCTGGACTTCCTTGGTGGTCTCCCATCCAAGTACCAACCAGGGCTGACCCTGCTTAGCTTATGAGATCTGACTAGATCGGGTTCGCCTGGCCCATCCAGGATAAGAGATTTAACAGGCAGCTATAAGGTATATAGAACGGGAGAAAATGATTCTTCGACTGAGTAAAGATTAAAACAAAGAAAACTCAAGCGGCAGCACAAGGCTGCTAATTTGATCATGCAAGTGATCAGGGCTTTTGTTTTGTAGCAGGGACTCCTTTGCATATTAGGCCACACCCCCTTGATGTAGCCAATCCTCCTGGAGCTTACAGCAGGCCCTGTATTGGCTACGTAAGAGTGAGTTTGGTATAGTTGTTAACTGTGCAGACTCTTATCCAGGAGAACCGAGTTTGATTCCCCACTCCTCCACTTGCAGATGCTGGAATGGCTATCGCAGGAGTTGTCATTGAAAGGGCAGCTGCTGGGAGAGCCCTCTCCAGCCCCACCAGCCTCACAGGGTGTCTGTTGTGGGGGAGGAAGGGAAAGGAGATTGTGAGCCGCTCTGAGACTCTGTCCTTGAAAGGGCAGCTGCTGTGAGAGCCCTCTCCAGCCCCACCCACCTCACAGGGTGTCTGTTGTGGGGGAGGAAGGGAAAGGAGATTGTGAGCTGCTCTGAGACTCTTCGGAGTGGAGGGCAGGATATAAATCCAATATCTTCATCTTCATCATCTACCATCATCATCATCTATCATCTACCTATCCTATATACCTACCTTATCTACCTACCTACCTTAACTATCTACCTACCTACCTTATCTACCTATGGTCTTATTTGGAATACTGTGTACAATTCTGGTCACCGCATCACAAAAAGGATATTATAGCATTGGAAAAAGTCCAGAAAAGGGCAACTAAAATGATTAAAGGTTTGGAACACTTTCCCTATGAAGAAAGGTTAAAACGCTTGGGGCTCTTTAGCTTGGAGAAACGTCGACTGCAGGGTGACATGATAGAGGTTTACAAGATTAGGCATGGGATGGAGAAAGTAGAGAAAGAAGTACTTTTCTCCCTTTCTCACAATACAAGAACTCGTGGGCATTCAATGAAATTGCTGAGCAGTTGGGTTAGAACGGATAACCCAAAGGGTGATTAACATGTGGAATTTACTGCCACAGGATGTAGTGGCAGCTACAAGCATAGCCAGCTTCAAGAGGGGATTGGATAAATATATGGAACAGAGGTCCATCAGTAGCTATTAGCCACAGCATTTTATTGGAACTGTCTGGGGTAGTGATGCTCTGTATTGTTGGTGCCGGGGGGAGGGGCCAAAGTGGAAGGGCTTCTAGCCTCAGTGGTGAACCTCCTGATGGCACTTGGGTGTTTTTTTTTGCCACTGTGAAACGCAGAGTGTTGGACTGGATCGGCCACTGGCCTGATCCAGCATGGCTTCTCTTATGTTCTAATGTACCTAATTATCTACCTTATCCATCTACCTACCTTATCTACCTATTTATCTGCCATATCTACCTATCTGCCTACCTATCTGCCCTATCTATCTATCTATCTATCTATCTATCTATCTATCTATCTATCTATCTATCTATCTATCTATCTATCTATCTGTCTGTCTGTCTGTCTGTCTGTCTGTCTGTCTGTCTGTCTGTCTATTATCTATCTATCATCTGTCTGTCTGTCTGTCTGTCTATTATCTATCTATCATCTGTCTGTCTGTCTGTCTGTCTATTATCTATCTATCATCTGTCTGTCTGTCTGTCTGTCTGTCTGTCTGTCTATCTATCTATCTATCTATCTATCTATCTATCTATCTATCTATCTATCTATCATCTCTCTGTCTGTCTATCATCCATCCATCCATCCTACCTATCTATCCACCCTGTCTACCTATCTATGTTGATTTCTATCCCCCTCCTCCCACAAATGGCTTGGGGTGGCACTGATAATATCACTGAGTCACATGGGGGGCACCCAGTTCGTCACCTCCAGAAGGCTCCTAGTTTGCCTAGTGGCAGGGCCAATCCTGTGCTTAGCATCTGAGATCTTGTCAGTGCCCAGAAATGCATGCAGTCCATAAAACAGCAATGACTGCACAGACCCCACCTGTGGGGTCTCTACCAATCCACAACAAGAGAGCAGTTCTGACCTACGGTCCCCGTTCTGTCCTGAAGTAGCACTCACCTTCTGAAGAACATCCTGGATCACATTTGATTTCTCCTTCAGCAGCTCCACCACACTCAAGGCTTCCTCTTCGGTGAAGATCATGTTCTTCATGGCCAAGAGGAAGTCCTTAAATTTCACTTCTGCGTTTTCTGCAATTCAAACAACAGCCATGTTTGCAAGGCGGCCGTCCGTGCACATTTTCTCTTTGCCAGGATGAAAACAAAGCTGGAGAAGAGCAAAAAGAGGAGACCTCACACCTGTTTAGCATGGCGCTGCTTTGATTGGGATAGAAGGACTGAGAGATTCCCCATTCTTCCTTGTATCTGACCAAGGCAGCGTTGACTTCCCAAAGCTTATACCTTGAAAATCTTAAAATCATAGAATAATAGAGCTGGAAGGGACCTCCAGGGTCATCTAGTCCAACCCCATGCACAATACAGGAAATTCACAAGCACCTCCCCCTAAATTCACAGGATCCACATTGCTTTCAGAGGGCCCTCTAGCCTCAGTTTAAAGTCCTCCAAGGAAGGAGAGCCCACCACCTCCCGAGGAAGCCTGTTCCACTGAGGAACTGCTCTAACAGTCAGGAAGTTCTTCCTAATGTTGAGCTGGAAACTCTTTTGATTTAATTTCAACCCGCTGGTTCTGGTCCTACCTTCTGGGGCCACAGAAAACAATTCCACACCACCCTCAATAGGACAGCCCTTCAAGTACTTGAAGACGGTGATCCTATCACCTCTCAGCCGCCTCCTTCCCAGGCTAAGATGGTGTCTAAGATGCTACTGAGCTCAAAACTGAGCCTTTATCTGATTCTGTTACCCAATCAGATTATATGGTGGTCAAGAATCACAACTTTCCCTTCCAACCTGCAAATGACTCCCAGACTGTATTGGAGAACACAGAGTCTTCAATCAGAAAGTTCCTACTTAACTTTAACATAGAAGAAGAAGAAGATGAAGACATTGGATTTATATCCCGCCCTCCACTCCGAAGAGTCTCAGAGTGGCTCACAATCTCCTTTCACTTCCTCCCCCACAACAGACACCCTGTGAGGTGGGTGGGGCTGGAGAGGGCTCTCCCAGCAGCTGCCCTTTCAAGGGCAGAGTCTCAGAGTGGCCTACAATCTCCTTTCCCTTCCTCTCCCACAACAGACACCCTGTGAGGTGGGTGGGGCTGAGAGGGCTCTCCCAGCAGCTGCCCTTTCAAGGGCAGAGTCTCAGAGCGGCCTACAATCTCCTTTCCCTTCCTCTCCCACAACAGACACCCTGTGAGGTGGGTGGGGCTGAGAGGGCTCTCCCAGCAGCTGCCCTTTCAAGGGCAGAGTCTCAGAGCGGCCTACAATCTCCTTTCCCTTTCTCCCCCACAACAGACACCCTGTGAGGTGGGTGGGGCTGGAGAGGGCTCTCCCAGCAGCTGCCCTTTCAAGGGCAGAGTCTCAGAGCGGCCTACAATCTCCTTTCCCTTCCTCTCCCACAACAGACACCCTGTGAGGTGGGTGGGGCTGAGAGGGCTCTCCCAGCAGCTGCCCTTTCAAGGGCAGAGTCTCAGAGCGGCCTACAATCTCCTTTCCCTTTCTCCCCCACAACAGACACCCTGTGAGGTGGGTGGGGCTGGAGAGGGCTCTCCCAGCAGCTGCCCTTTCAAGGGCAGAGTCTCAGAGCGGCCTACAATCTCCTTTCCCTTCCTCTCCCACAACAGACACCCTGTGAGGTGGGTGGGGCTGAGAGGGCTCTCTCAGCAGCTGCCCTTTCAAGGGCAGAGTCTCAGAGCGGCCTACAATCTCCTAAGAACATAAGAACATAAGAGAAGCCATGTTAGATCAGGCCAATGGCCCATCCAGTCCAACATTCTGTGTCACACAGCGGCCAAATATATATATATGTATATATACACACACACACACACACACACACACACATATACATACACACACACACACACACACACACACACACTGTGGCTAATAGCCACTGATGGACCTCTGCTCCATATTTTTATCTAACCTCCTCTTGAAGGTGGCTATGCTTTTGGCCGCCGCCACCTCCTGTGGCAGTGAATTCCACATGTTAATCACCCTTTGGGTGAAGAAGTACTTCCTTTTATCCATTTTAACCTTTCTGCTCAGCAATTTCATGGAATGCCCACGAGTTCTTGTATTGTGAGAAAGGGAGAAAAGTATTTCTTTCTCTACTTTCTCCATCCCAAGCATTATCTTGTAAACCTCTATCATGTCACCCTGCAGGCGACGTTTCTCCAAGCTAAAGAGCCCCAAGTGTTTCAACCTTTCTTCATAGGGAAAGTGTTCCAGCCCTTTAATCATTCTAGTTGCCCTTTTCTGGACTTTCTCCAATGCTATAATATCCTTTTGAGGTGCGACGACCAGAACTGCACACAGTACTCCAAATGAGACCGCACCATTATGATACTGGCTGATTTGTTTTCAATTCCCTTCCTAATAATTCCCAGCATGGCATTGGCCTTTTTTATTGCAAACGCACACTGTCTTGACATTTTCAGTGAATTATCTACCACGACCCCAAGATCTTTATCATGGTCAGTC
The DNA here is from genome assembly GCF_032191835.1 of Heteronotia binoei. Taxonomy (NCBI): domain Eukaryota; kingdom Metazoa; phylum Chordata; class Lepidosauria; order Squamata; family Gekkonidae; genus Heteronotia; species Heteronotia binoei. Next base: position 14,128,786 of record NC_083243.1, read on the forward strand.
TCTGCCAGTTCACACCCCATCAATTTGTAGCTGGGATTCTTGGCCCCAATGTGCATTACTTTGCACTTGGCCACATTGAACCGCATCTGCCACGTTGACGCCCACTCACCCAGCCTCAACAGATCCCTTTGGAGTTCCTCACAATCCTCTCTGGTTCTCACCACCCTGAACAATTTTGTGTCATCCGCAAACTTGGCCACTTCACTGCTCACTCTCAACTCTAAATCATTTATGAACAAGTTAAAGAGCATGGGACCCAGTACCGAGCCCTGTGGCACCCCACTGCTTACCGTCCTCCACTGCGAAGACTGCCCATTTATACTCACTCTCTGCTTCCTATTACTCAGCCAGTTTTTGATCCACAAGAGGACCTGTCCTTTTACTCCATGACTCTCAAGCTTTCTAAGGAGCCTTTGATGAGGAACTTTATCAAAAGCTTTCTGGAAGTCAAGGTAAACAACATCTATCGGGTCTCCTTTGTCCACATGTTTGTTCACCCCCTCAAAGAAATGTAGCAGGTTAGTGAGGCATGATCTTCCCCTACAGAACCCATGCTGAGTCTTCCTCAATAACTCGTGTTCATCAATGTGCCTACTCATTCTGTCCTTGATAATGGTTTCTACCAACTTCCCCGGTATTGAAGTCAGACTGACTGGCCTGTAATTTCCTTTCCCTTCCTCCCCCACAACAGACACCCTGTGAGGTGGGTGGGGCTGGAGAGGGCTCTCACAGCAGCTGCCCTTTCAAGGACAACCTTTGCCAGGGCTATGGCTGACCCAAGGCCATTCCAGCAGGTGCAATTGGAGGAGAGGGGAATCAAACCCGGTTCTCCCAGATAAGAGTCCGCACACTTAACCACTACACCAAACTGGCTCTCCCTGTCCTTCTTAGGAGGGATTGCTTCAGCACCCCAAAATAACATATTGCAAATCCTGGAAATGTCGAATAGCCACCAGTTACCCACCAGAGCAATCACAAGCAGCAGACTGAACTCAAAGCAAAATATCCAAGAGAGGCAGGTAATCAACTCTGACCAGGGAGGCAAAGGGCCTTGGTTTACTACAGTTCATGTTCATGTCCTCAGAAGTTCCACTAAATACAGGAAAAACCTTCAGCTGACACCCCTGAAGGAGCTTACCTTCTGGTCAAGATAGGGGAGCGCTGCTAATTTAGGTGGGCAAATCCCAAGCTAAGGCAGGAAAAGAATTAGTGACGTTTGAAGAAGGTTACAGATTATGGAATCAGGGGGGGATGGGGTCGGGGTAAAGCACACAGTACTGTTTTCGGCAGGCATGATCTAACCAGGTCAAGATTGGTGGCCACGTTAGTCCATCTGTAGCAGCAGAAAAAGAGCAGGAATGCAATAGCAACTTAAAGGAAAAGAAAGGAAAGGTTCCCTGTGCAGGAGTCATTTCTGACTCTGCGGTGACGCTGCTTTTCACGGCAGACTTTTTACGGGGTGGTTTGCCATTGCCTTCCCCAGTCATCTATGCTTTCCCCTCAGCAAGCTGCGGAATCATTTTACCGACCCCAGAAGGATGAAAGGCTGAGTAAATCTGGAGCTGGTTACCTGAAAACCCAGCTTCCGCCGTGGATCGAACTCAGGCTGTTGTGTGTGAGTCTTTAAGTTGCTTAAAGACTCACACCCTGTGCCATGAATTGTGTGAGTCTTTAAGCAACTTAGACTCACAAAATAAGCTCCAGGAGGATTGGCTACATCAGCGGTGTGTGGCCTAATAGGCAAAGGAGGTCCTGCTAGAATTCCTTACAGGGCTCTCAGTACAGGGCCTACTGGAAGATCCAGGAGGATTGGCTGCATCAGGGGTGTGTGGCCTAATATGCAAAGGAGGTCCTGCTAGAATTCCTTACAGGGCTCTCAGTACAGGGCCTACTGGAAGCTCCAGGAGGATTGGCTACATCAGGGGTGTGTGGCCTAATATGTAAAGGAGGTCCTGCTAGAATTCCTTACAGGGCTCTCAGTAAAGGGCCTACTGGAAGCTCCAAGAGGATTGGCTACATCAGGGGTGTGTGGCCTAATATGCAAAGGAGGTCCTGCTAGAATTCCTGACAGGGCTCTCAGTACAGGGCCTACTGGAAGCTCCAGGAGGATTGGCTACATCAGGGGTGCGTGGCCTAAGATGCAAAGGAGGTCCTGCTAGAATTCCTTACAGGGCTTTTAGTACAGGGCCTACTGGAAGCTCCAGGAGGATTGGCTACATCAGGGGGTGTGGCCTAATATGCAAAGGCGGTCCTGCAAGAATTCCTGACTGGGCCCTCAGTACAGGGCCTACTGGAAGCTCCAGGAGGATTGGCTACATCAGGGGTGTGTGGCCTAATATGTAAAGGAGGTCCTGCTAGAATTCCTTACAGGGCTCTCAGTAAAGGGCCTACTGGAAGCTCCAGGAGGATTGGCTACATCAGGGGTGTGTGGCCTAATATGCAAAGGAGGTCCTGCTAGAATTCCTGACAGGGCTCTCAGTACAGGGCCTACTGGAAGCTCCAGGAGGATTGGCTACATCAGGGGTGCGTGGCCTAAGATGCAAAGGAGGTCCTGCTAGAATTCCTTACAGGGCTTTTAGTACAGGGCCTACTGGAAGCTCCAGGAGGATTGGCTACATCAGGGGGTGTGGCCTAATATGCAAAGGCGGTCCTGCTAGAATTCCTGACTGGGCCCTCAGTACAGGGCCTACAGGAAGCTCCAGGAGGATTGGCTACATCAGGGGGTGTGGCCTAATATGCAAAGGCGGTCCTGCTAGAATTCCTGACAGGGCTCTCAGTACAGGGCCTACTGGAAGCTCCAGGAGGATTGGCTACATCAGGGGGTGTGGCCTAATATGCAAAGGAGGTCCTGCTAGAATTCCTGACAGGGCTCTCAGTACAGGGCCTACTGGAAGCTCCAGGAGGATTGGCTACATCAGGGGTGCGTGGCCTAAGATGCAAAGGAGGTCCTGCTAGAATTCCTTACAGGGCTTTTAGTACAGGGCCTACTGGAAGCTCCAGGAGGATTGGCTACATCAGGGGGTGTGGCCTAATATGCAAAGGCGGTCCTGCTAGAATTCCTGACTGGGCCCTCAGTACAGGGCCTACTGGAAGCTCCAGGAGGATTGGCTACATCAGGGGGTGTGGCCTAATATGCAAAGGCGGTCCTGCTAGAATTCCTGACAGGGCTCTCAGTACAGGGCCTACCGGAAGCTCCAGGAGGATTGGCTACATCAGGGGGTGTGGCCTAATATGCAAAGGAGGTCCTGCTAGAATTCCTGACAGGGCTCTCAGTACAGGGCCTACTGGAAGCTCCAGGAGGATTGGCTACATCAGGAGGGTGTGGCCTAATATGCAAAGGAGCTCCTGGTATTAAAAAAGCCCCATCTACAACTAGAGAGGAAATAAACTTGACACGATCTCAGGCCCTCTGCAAGTGCACTGGGCATTTCTGGCTCTGCAGCTCAACCTGGTCGCCCTCAGGGCCGTCCCATTTCCTTTGGACCGGTACCTTTATCGGTTTCGTTCTTCAGCTTCTTAGCGTTGCTTTTCTGCAGCCCTTCGATCCCATCCGGTTTTGCCAAGCCAGCCAGCTCTCTCTTCCCCGTGGCTGAGTTCTGGTCAGCATTGTCCATCAAAGGGATGTAAGTAGTTGCGTGAATCAAGGGCTCATCCACCAATGGCATCACTGGAATTTCAGAAAACAAGAGTGATCAGGAGAGGTTAGGTACTGAAAAAAGAGTCAGCCGGTTTGAGTTTGGCGTGCACCTTTTCAAGATAAAATCAAGTTTTCAAGTTAAAATCGAGAGTTTCCGGCTCAACATTAGGAAGAACTTCCTGACTGTTAGAGCAATTCCTCAGTGGAACAGGCTTCCTCGGGAGGTGGTGGGCTCTCCTTCCTTGGAGGTTTTTAAACAGAGGCTAGATGGCCACCTGACAGCAATGAAGATCCTGTGAATTTAGGGGGAGGTGTTTGTGAGTTTAGAGCGGTTCCTCAGTGGAACAGGCCTCCTCAGGAGATGGTGGGCTCTCCTTCCTTGGAGGTTCTTAAACAGAGGCTAGAGGGCCATCTGACAGCAATGAAGATCCTGTGAAGTTAGGGGGTGGTAACTGTGAGTTTAGAGCAGTTCTTCAGTGGAACAGGCTTCCTCCTCGTGAGGTGGTGGGCTCTCCTTCCTTGGAGGTTCTTAAACAGAGGCTAGAGGGCCATCTGGCAGCAATGAAGATCCTGTGAACTTAGGGGGAGGTATCTGAGTTTAGAGCGGTTCCTCAGTGGAACAGCCTTCCTCGGGAGGTGGTGGGCTCTCCTTCCTTGGAGGTTTTGAAACAGAGGCTAGAGGGCCATCTGACAGAAATGAGGATCCTGTGAATTTAGGGGAAGGGGTTTTTGAGTTTCCTGCATTGTGCAGGGGGTTGGACTAGATGAACCTGGAGGTCCCTTCCAACTCTATGATTCTAGGATTCTAAGTTGGTTGGTTTGCCCGTCAAAGTGGCTGAATTCTCTTTTGCTGTTCCAGAGGAAGTGTCAAATAATACTTCAATAAACAGACAAGACTCCTGCACTGTGCTCCAGTCTAGTACAGCAGCTGAAGGCTAGGGGGCTCTATTTACCATTGGCAGTAACCAGGGCTTTTTTTTGTAGAAAAAGCCCAGCAGGAACTTATCTCCATATTAGGCCACACCCCGCAACATCACCATTTCTTTCGCACGGAGCATCTGACGAAGAGAGCTGTATTTCTCAAAAGTTTACACTATAATAAAATGTGTTAGTCTTAAAGGTGCTGCTGGACTCCACTATTTTGCAGCAACATACTAACACGGCCAGGGCGCTTTTTTTGTGGCAGGAACTCCTTTGCCTATCAGGCCACACACCCCTGATGTAGCCAATCCCCCAAGAGCTTACAGAGCTCTTCTTACAGGGCCTACTGTAAGCTCTTGGAGGATTGGCTACATCGTGTGTGTTTGGCCTGATATGCAAAGGAGTTCCTTCTACAAAAAAAAAGCCCTGAACACAGCTAACTCCTCTGAATCTCTTACTAAGCATCACTTGCCCCAGACAGAGAGTTCCATCAACACGCTGTGGCCAATACCTGTCTACCTTAGGGACCCGTCTCTCCCCATATATTATTCCCCAGAGGGTACTTAGATCTGGATCACAAAACCTGTTAGAAATCCCCGGGCCGAGGGAGGCGACATTGAAGGCTACCAGGGAACGAGCCTTCTCCATTGTGGCCACCCCCACTGGTGGAACCAGCTCCCAGATGATGTTAGAGCCTTGTGGGATCTAGCCCAATTCCGCAAGGCTTGCAAAACAACATTATTTCGAATGGCCTTCAACCAAAGTAATAATAATAATAATAATTTTTATTTGTATCCCGCCCTCCCCGCCGAAGCAGGCTCAGGGCGGCTCACAGACATGGAAGTACCATGATTACATTTAATACATTATACGGTAAAATACATTAAAATACATTGAATAAATAATTAATAAATAATTTGTTAAAACCATTACAGTTCAGGTGCTACAATGCGGACATATTGGATGTATATCAGATGGCTAGGTGTCATTTCAGGATTCAATCTTATAGGCCATTTGAAAAAGGCTAGTTTTACAGGCCCTGCGGAACTGATTATAGTCCCGCAGGGCTCGAACCTCCGCTGGTAATTGGTTCCACCAATGAGGGGCCATTACTGAGAAGGCCTGCTCCCGAGTTATTTTCAGTTTGACCTCCCTTGGTCCAGGGATTTTTAAAAGATTTTGGGAGCTAGATCTTAGTGCTCTCTGGGGAATATATATAGAGAGGCGGTCCCTAAGGTAGACAGGTCCTCGGTCATATAGGGCTTTAAAGGTAATAACCAGCACCTTGTAACGAACTCGGAACACAAGTATGCTATATAGTGTTGAACATCACAGTACGGAACTAGCACCGAAACTGTTGTTTTAAAATTGCAAATTCTTTAATTTTAACTGATTATTGTAATTGGTTTTTATTGTTTTATGGTTTTATTGTTCTATTGTTGATATCCAATGTTGTTAGCCGCCCTGAGCCTGCCTTGGCGGGGAGGGCGGGATATAAATGCGAAATAAAAAAAAATAAAAAAAATAAAAATAGCCGCTGATGGACCTCTGCTCCCTATGTTGATCCAATCCCCTCTTGAAGCTGCCTATGCTTGTAGCCGCCACCACCTCCTGCGGCAGTGAATTCCCTGTGTGAATCACGCCAGCAGGTGGTGCTAGAACCACCCCAAACGGTTCGCCACGTTTCTCGCCCCCAAGCAAGACAGGCCTATAGTGGCTACATGCAGCCCTTAGTTATGTTTCCCCTTGCCTTTCAAGCTGCAGAGTGGCCGCAGTTAGGGGAGACGGGGAGTTCCAGCATGTCTGGATGCTTCCTGCACCAACAAAGATCCCCATACATATGCAACTTAAAAACAGTAAGGTAGAAGAACTTCTCCGCTCCACTTTGTTTAGGGTTGCTAAGTTCAATTCAAGAAATATCTGGGGACCCTGGGGGTGGAGCCAGGAGACACTGGGGGTGGAGCCAGGAGACATTGGGGGTGGAGCCAGGAGACATTGGGGGTGGAGCCAGGAGACACTGGGGGTGGAGCCAGGAGACACTGGGGGTGGAGCCAGGAGACACTGGGGGTGGAGCCAGGAGACATTGGGGGTGGAGCCAGGAGCAAGGTTGTGACAAGCATAATTGAACTCCAAAGGGAGTTCTGGCCATCACATTTAAAGCGACTGCACACTTTTAAAATGCCTTCCTTCCATTGGAAAAAATGAAGGATAGGGGCTCAGAGAATCTGGCCCCCTGGTCCAATCTTTTTGGCGGGGGAGGGCGGGATATAAAAATAAATTTATTATTATTATTATTATTATCTTTTTGAAACTTGGAGGGTGTTTTGAGGAGAGGCACTGGACGCTATGCTGTAAATTTGGTGGCTGTGTCTCAAAAGACAGAGGCCCCCCAGAGCCCCAGGTATCAGCAGCTCAATTCTCCATTATACCCTATGGCAGGGGTGCCCAAACTGTGGCTCTTTCACACATATTGTGAGGCTCTTGGAGCCCCCACCACCCTGCTGGCTGGCTTGCCTCTTTAAATCACTTCTCCAAGGCAAGTCAGCCACAAAAAGGTATTCAAAATTAAAGTTGCTTTCTTTCCACCTCTCCCTCCCTCCCCATCTATTTTCCTTCCTTCCTTCCTTCCTTCCTTCCTTCCTTCCTTCCTTCCTTCCTTCCTTCCTTCCTGCTCTCAAACATGATGTTCATGTCTTGTGACTCTCAAACGTCTGACGTTCATGTCTTGTGGCTCTTGAACATATCAAATCTATTCAATGTGGCTCTTACTTTAAGCACGTTTGGCCACCCCTGCCCTATGGGAATCGGTCTCCATAAGGAGTAACGGAGTGCCCAGCAGACATTTCCCTCCCTCCCCCTTCTGATGACCCTGAAGCGGGGGAGGGCCTCCAAACCAGGGGATCCCCTGCCCCCACCTGGGGTTTGCAGACCCTAACTTTGTTGGTTTTGTAGAAGAGGCCCTGAAAAAAGACGGCCGTCCCATCTAGATGCCGCCCAAGTGTCAGAGAACTAGTCAATGGATCTTTGCAGAACCACAGCTCAGTAAACAACTCAACGATGACTAGTTCAGGAATGAAAGCAGGAAGCGGCCTTACACTGAATCAGACAGTCCATCAAGTTCAGTATCGAGAGCCAGTTTGGTGTCGTGGTGAAGTGTGCGGACTCTTATCTGGGAGAACTGGGTTTGATTCCCCACTCCTCCACTTGCAGCTGCTGGAATGGTCTTGGGTCAGCCATAGCTCTGGCAGAGGTTGTCCTTGAAAGAGCAGCTGCTGGGAGAGCTCTCTCAGCCCCACCTACCCCACAAGGTGTCTGTTGTGGGGAGGAAGGTGAAGGAGATTGTGAGACTCTGAGATTCAGAGTGGAGGACGGGATATAAATCCAATATCTTATTGAACATATGAACATATGAAGCTGCCTTATACTGAATCAGACCCTCGGTCCATCAAAGTCAATATTGTCTTCTCAGACCGGCAGCGGCTCTCCAGGGTCTCAAGCTGAGGATTTTCACGCCTACTTGCCTGGACCCTTTTTGGAGATGCCAGGGATTGAGCCTGGGACCTTCTGCTTACCAATCAGATGCTCTGCCACTGAGCCACCATCCCTCCCCTGCTCTCCAGGGTCTCAAGCTGAGGATTTTCACGCCTACTTGCCTGGACCCTTTTTGGAGATGCCAGGGATTAAACCTGGGACCTTCTGCTTCCCAAACAGATGCTCTACCACTGAGCCACCGTCCCTCCCTATTCTTCTTCTTGTCTACTCAGACTGGCAGTGGCTCTCTAGAGCCTCAGGGAGAGGTCTTTCACATCGCCTACTACTTGATCCTTTCCACTGGAGATGCCGGGAACTGAACCTACGACCTTCTGCATGCCAAGAAGATGCTCTACCACTGAGCCACGGCCCCTCTCAAGAGAAACACCCACTTTTCTCTCTCACATACCAATCCTGCCTCAGTCTCCCCTGATCACGCTCAAAGACACAGCAAGCATTTTGACAAGACTGTACTGGAACTATCTGGGGGTTTCTGTCAGTAGCTGCCGGAAGAGCATGTTAACTTCACCACCTGACAGTATTCCAACCCGTCCAGGCTGGGAAGTGCTTACAGCAGTGGCTGATCCCAAACTATACGCTCTGATCAAAGCTGTTCTTTAGCTTCAATTGCCTTTTGTCCTGAGTGGCTTCTCTATGACTGAACGCCGTTTTTATATAAATTGGAGGATACTCTCTACTACTTTCAAACACTTTGCTTCCGGAACTGGAACCCTCTTTGAAGGAAAAATTTTAAGCGGGACCTCCTCCCACAAAAAAAAATGAAACACTATAACAGGGGTGTCAAACATGCAATTCAGGGGCTGAATCAGGCCCCCGGAGGGCTCCTATCAGGCCCCCGAAGCTGTCATCTGCTTCCTTCTCCCTGTATCTTGCTTCCTTCTGCATCACAGCTTGCTTTGCAAGGCTTGCTCAATCGCACAGGAGCTACAGAGCAAAGCCTCTATTTTCTCAATTTGCTGAGGCTCCTCTCTTGGAGAGGAAGGGGGGAGGAACAGCTTGCTTTGCCAGGCTCTCTCAATTGCACAGCAGAGCTACCGAGCCAAGCATCTTTTCCTTCTATTGGCTGTAGCTCCTCCACCCACCCCCCATCCTCTGGGGAAGGGAGGAAAGAGCCAGAGCTTCCTTTGCCCAGTTCTCTGGATCCCATGAGAGAAATACAAAGAAAGCACCTTTAAGACCAGTGAGTGTTAACGTGTTAAGCATGTTTTTAAAAATATATATTTGTGTTTGTCTGTGTTCTTCACAAAATTTTTATCTCTGCTACCTAATCTTAAATAGGTACATATACAGCCCAACCCGACATGGCCCGTCCCAACAAGGTCTCATTTATGTCACATTCGGCCCTCCTAACAAATGAGTTTGACACCCTTGCACCATACCATTTTCTGTCTTTTGTTTCTTGGTCGAAACTTTCTTCTTCCCTGATGTGCTTTCTGGTTTGATCTCATGATGTATCAAGAGAGAGTCTTGCTTTTTGGATGGGGACTGTAATGAATCACTCTTCGCATCCTGGTCATCTGCAAGGAAAGAAAAGTTGCATTGGGAAAAGTCCAGAAATAGAATTGGAAACAGTGCAAAAAAGGGCAACTAGAAGGATTAAAGGGTTGGAACACTTTCCCTATGAAGAAAGGTTAAAATGCTTGGGGCTCTTTAGCTTGGAGAAACGTCGACTGAGGGGTGACGTGATCGAGGTTGACAATATTATGCATGGGATGGAGAAAGCAGAGAAAGAAGTCCTCTTCTCCCTTTCTTATAATACAAAAACTTGTGAGCACTCCATAAAATTGCTGAGAGTTGATTTAGAACGGATAAAAGGAAGTCCTTCTTCACCCAAAGGGTGATTAACGCATGGAATTCACTGCCACAGGAGGTGGTGGCGGCTACAAGCATAGCCAGCTTCAAGAGGGGATTGGATAAACATACGGAGCAGAGGTCCATCAGTGTCTATTAGCCACAGCATATTGTTGGAACTCTCTTTCTGGGGCAAGTGATGCTCTATATTCTTGGTGCTTGGGGCAACAGTGTGAGGACTACTAGTGTCCTGGCCCCACTGATGGACCTCCTGATGGTGCTTAGGTTTTTTGGCCACTGTGACACAGAGTGTTGGACTGGATGGGCCATTGGCCTGATCCAGCATGGCTTCTCTGATGTTCTTATGTGCATCAGCTTGTCTAGTTACCTAGAATCGCAGTCTCTTTCCTACATGCAGAAAATTAAAAAGAAATCAAACAAGAAGTCACACTGTTTCGCTTTAAAAAAAGGGGGGGGGAACATGATAGAGGTTTGTATAATTTTGCATGTGCTGGAGAGAAATTCTTCTCCCTCTTCCAAAATACTAGAACTTGAGGGCATCTATGAAACTCAGGGGAAACAAATTCATGATAGACGGAAGCGATATACAGCAAGGGATAAAAATGTGGAACTTGCTGCCAGAGGATGTAGTGACAGCCACAGGCATAGAACGCTTTAAAAGGGGATTAGATAGAATCATAGAGTTGGAAGGGACTTCCAGGGTCATCTAGTCCAACCTCCTGCACAATGCAGGAAACTCACAAACACCTCCCTCTAAATTCACAGGATCTTCATTGCTGTCAGAGGGCCCTTTAGCCTCTGTTTAAAAACCTCCAAGGAAGGAGAGCCCACCACCTCCCGAGGAAGCCTGTTCCACTGAGGAACCGCTCAAACTCACAAATACCTCCCCCTATATTCACAGGATCTTCATTGCTGTCAGATGGCCATCTAGCCTCTGTTTAAAAACCTCCAAGGAAGGAGAGCCCACCACCTCCCAAGGAAGCCTGTTCCACTGAGGAATTGCTCTAATGGTCAGGACGTTCTTCCTAATGTTGAGCCGGAAACTCTTTTGATTTAATTTCAACCCATTGGTTCTGGTCCTACCTTCTGGAGCCACAGAAAACAATTCCACACCATCTCCAGCATCTATATGACAGCCCTTCAAGTACTTGAAGATGGTGATAAACAGGTTTCCTACCTGTAACTGATGATCTTCGAGTGGTCATCTGTGCAGTCACACTTGTGGGAGTAGGCGCCAGCGCCGACCTCGATCGGTAAACTTCAAAGCTGTGGATTTCCGCGCCCCCGACCCAGTGCGCATGCCCAGAAGCCCCACCGCGCATGCTCACTGGGACGGGCGCGGACATCCCGCCAGTTCCTTCTGACCGCCGCGTTAGCCCCATGGAGGGACCGGCTGCAGCGGGGAAGGCGGGCGGGTAGTGTGACTGCACAGATGACCACTCGAAGATCATCAGTTACAGGTAGGAAACCTGTTTATCTTCTTCGTGGTCTCTGTGCATCACACTTGTGGGAGATTAGCAAGCTCAGGCCTACCTGGTGGAGGGTACGCCGGTCCATCACAAGGAAACGGACTGCAACACTGCGCGGCCCACCGAGGAGGCTTGTCTGCGCCGCAGGTCCAGGGCATAGTGCGTCATGAAGGTGTGTGCCGAGGACCATGTGGCTGCCCCACAGATGTCCTGTAGGGGAACTCCCTTCATAAACGCCTCCGACGTCGCAACAGCCCTTGTCGAATGGGCACGGAGCGGTCCCGGCAGCGGTTGCTTCTGAAGAAGATAGCACAAGCGAATAGCTCCCGTGATCCACTTGGACAATCGCTGTGACGAAATACGCTGCCCCAAGGAGGACGCAGCGTAGGACACAAACAATCTGGCGTCCTTCCTGGAGGGTGCGGTGCGATGCAGGTAGAAAGAGAGCGCCCTCTTGACGTCTAGAGCATGCAGCAACCGCTCAGAGTCATTAGCCGGAGAGGGAAAATAGACAGGTAAATGGATCTCAGAATTGAGGTGAAACGGCGACACCACCTTAGGCAGGAAAGTGATGTCTGGGCGCAGGGTGACCCCCTCAGCCGAAAACACCAAGTAGGGAGAGTCGCACCTGAGTGCGGCCAATTCCCCGACCCGCCTTGCCGAGGTGATTGCCACAAGGAAGGCCGTCTTCCATGCCAGGAGGTGGGAAGGACACTTAGCCATCGGCTCGAATGGTTTGGCCGTCAACGCCTTGAGAACTAGGGGGAGGTCCCATGCTGGCGTAGGGGCCCTCACTGCCGGGTACAGCCTCGCCATGCCCTTGAGAAAACGCTTAGTGTCTGGATGTGTAAAGGGCGAGTGGCCATCAATCGGAAGATGTTCTGCAGAGATGGCAGCCAAGTAGACCCGTACCGAGGAGGGCGCCAGGCCCCCGTCTAACAGCGTAACTAAGAAGTCCAGAATTAACGATAAGTCCGCTCTTTCCGGCACCACAGAACGATCTGTAGCAAACTTGGCAAATCTGGCCCATTTGGCCGCGTATGACCTTCTGGTAGATGACTTTCTGCAATTCAGGATGACAAACTGGGTTCTGTCTGAAAATCTGGATCCAGACGCCAAGCCGTGAGTCGCAGGTTCGGGATGTCGTGGTGCAGGACTTGTCCTTGGTGAGAGAGCAGGAGGTTCCCCACCTGAGGGAATCGGTGGTAAGTTCCTCCCGACAAGCGGAGGACCAGTGGGAACCAGGGCTGTCGAGGCCACCATGGCGTCACCAAGATTCCCCGTGGACGTTCCCTCAGGAGCTTCTGCACCACCTTGGTGAGTAGCGGTATGGGGGGGAACAGGTATACTGAGTGGTACCTCCACGGCACCAGGAGTCCGTCCCCCAACGCTAGGGGGTCTACTCCTCCCCTGCAGCAGAACAGGTCGCATTTTGTGTTTTGCCTTGTAGCGAAAACGTCCAATTCCGGGGCTCCCCAACGGCGGAAAACCGGTTGCAGAAACTCCCAGTTGAGCTCCCACTCGTGCAGGAGAGCTCCGCCCCGACTCAGGAAGTCCGCTTGTACGTTCCGGTCCCCGGGGAGATGAGCTGCTCGGAGGAACACCCCTTGAGAGATGCACAACTCCCAGACCAGGAGGGCCAACTTGCAGAGTCTCTGAGACACCGTGCCCCCCTGACGATTGATGTACGCCACTGCTGTGGTGTTGTCGGTCATCACCGCCACCGACCTGCCCCCCAGAAGCGGTTGGAAGGAGCGAAGGGCATGAAAGATGGCCAGCAACTCGAGAAAGTTTATATGCTGGCTGGAGTGGTGGCTCGGCCAACGGTCCCCCACGCACATGCCTCCCATGTGGGCCCCCCAACCCCATAGGGAAGCGTCCGTGGTGAGCGTGAGGGTCGGTTCCGGCCTGTGAAAGGGAGCCCCTTCCATCAGGCGACTTTTCAGCCCCCACCAGGAGAGGGATGACAGGATTTCCGCAGGAACCGTCAGCAACTTGGAGGGGTGCTCCACATTGCACTTGAAACTCCGCAGGAACCAGAGTTGCAGCGGCCTCATCCGGAGCTTCGCGAACGATAGGACAGACGTTGTCGCTGCCATCAGTCCCAGAAGTCGTTGCAACGTCCGTGCAGGGGCGGTCGGATTCAGTTGGAGAGAAAACACCAGTTGCACTATAGCGTCCGCTCTGTCTGGAGGGAGAAACGCTTTGCAGGCTCGAGTATCCAGGATCGCCCCAATGAATTGTACCTTCTGAGAAGGCGTCAGACGAGACTTTTTTAAATTTATTTGGAGTCCCAATTCGTCCACCAAGGCCAAGGTGATTGTTATGTGCCGCAGCAAGAGCTCCCTCGACTCCGCGACCAGGAGCCAATCGTCGATGTACGGGAAGAGTGTCACACCCCGTAACCTCAGGTGGGCAGCAATGACCACCATGGTCTTGGTGAATACCCTTGGGGCTGTACAAAGGCCGAATGGTAGGGCTCGATACTGGAAGTGTTCGTCTCCGACCGTGAAGCGCAGATACTTCCGATGGCGGGGGTGGATGGAGATGTGGAAGTATGCGTCTTTCAGATCGAGGATCGCCATCCAGTCTCCTCTGCTCAGAAGAGGAAGGATGTACTGCAGCGAAGTCATCCTGAACTTGTCGCACCTCACGAATACATTCAGTGCTCTCAGGTCCATAATCGGCCGAAGGCCTCCATCCCGTTTGGGGACTGCAAAATAGCGGGAGTAGAAGCCCTGACCTTCCTGGTCCGCAGGAACCTTCTGGATGGCGTGTTTCTGAAGGAGTGACTGGACCTCCTCGCAGAGGGTTGGAGATGGTGCTGTGGAGACGAATCTCGGGGTACACGGGGGGTGGGAGAACTCTATACAGTAGCCCATCCTGATTATATACAAAACCCACCGGTCCGAGGTGATACGGGACCAAGCAGGGAAGAATTTGGCAAGGCGGATGGAGTCCAAGTCCGATGGGCCAAGCGTCCCAGGGGGGAAGTCAAAGGCCCTGCTTGCCCTGCTTCGCACCCTTCTGGCGAGCCGTCTGGGCGGAAGATGGGGAGTACTTGGGCTTTGACTGGTAGGAGGGTCGAGTGAAGGGAGCCGATTTCGAGCGCCACTGCCTCTCAGGCGACTTGGAGTACGGCTTCTTCTGCCAGGTTTTGGGCCACTGACGCTTAGATGGAGGGCGCGGCCCGGACACCCCTAGGTTCCTGGATGTCTTGATACTTTTATCCAGCTCCTGGAGGACCGAGTCCGTCGTCGAGCTGAACAAACCCGCCCCGTCAAAGGGGAGATCCTCGACATACGCTTGTGTGTCGGGTTGAAGCGCTGTGGATCTCAGCCATGCGTGCCTGCGCAGGGAGATAGCCGATGTAAGGGCCTTCGCACAAGTGTCCCCTGAATGCCTGGCAGAATTTAGCTGCTGTTTTGCCAGGGTCATACCCTCTTTCTGCAACCGCCTTAGAGCATTGCGGCTCTGTTCGGGGAGGGAACCCAAGATGGTGGAGACTTGGTCCCAGAGGGCGTATTGGTAGCGGCCATAACAGGCTGCGTAGTTGGCGATCTTAACGCCTAGGGAACCGGCTGAATAGAGTCTTCTCCCCATGGCGTCTAGTTTCCTGCCCTCTTTATCTGGTGGGGTGGAGTGTGTCTTTTTTGCCTTGGAAGACGACGACACGACCACCGAATTGGGCTTAGGGTGCACGTAGAGAAATTCTGCTGATGCTTCCTGTATCCTATACATGTGATCCAGCCTGCGAGAGGAGACAGGCGTGGAGGCAGGCTTGTCCCAGGAGGCCTTGGCTGTCTGTAGCATGACGGTTGTAAGCGGTAAAGCAATAGCTGTGGAGGTATCCTGTTGCACTATGTCAAAAACCGTGTCCGTCACCGTGGGCTGAGGCTGCACAGTGGTGAGAGAGAGGGTTTGAGCCATTCTCTTGATGAGATCACCGTAGGATTTGAGGTCCTCGGAAGGTGAGATTGGCTGCTCCTCGGACGTCTTTACAGGAGGTGAGGGTTCACCGCTGGAGGTCTCTCTTTCGGGCGATGAGTCATCCAGAGACCTGGAAGAAGCATCAGGGGAATCATAGAGTTCGGATCGGTGCCGGGTAGGAGGCTCTGGAGCGACCGGGGTAGATTCCTTCATCGATGGGGAGCGCTGCTTGGGGTCCTTCTGGACCGGTGGGTCCCGCTCGGGAGGCTTCGAGACCGACGCCGACGGTGCATTTCGCTGCGTCCTGTGGGACGTCCGGGATCGGTAGGAGGTCTCAGAGGCTTGATCCCAGTCCTTCTGGCGTTGCTGAAGCCATGGGAAGGGAGGCTGCACCGGGTACGCCCCGTACAGGTATTGCCACTGCCTCTGGTCCCAGGGGATCTGGGCTGCCTGATATCGTGGCGAGCGGTCCTCCTCTCGGCAGCGAGGGGAGTGGCTGCTGGAAGATCGGTCCCGACGGTGTGGGCTTCGGGACTGAGAAGTCGATTTTTCGATAGGGCTACTTCCGGTACCGACGCGTTGGGCCGACTCAATCTCCGAATCGGAATCGGAGATGACGAGTTGAGTCGACATCGATGCCAGCTGCGAAGTCGATTGTCGGACGGGCGAGGCGAAGAGTTTCAGTGGCGGGACGATTGGTGCTGTCGGATCGGCCGGGGATGCCGGTGCGGAGTGAGTCGTCGCTGCACGCTTTGACTTCTCCGACTTCTTGTGTTTCTTTTTCTCGACGGGCATCCCTTTGTCCTCCTTGGGCCTTTTGATCGGCACCGAGGACTCCGAGGCGGCTACCGAGCCCGAACGCTTTCGGGGTCGGTCGGTATCGATGGGCCGCCCGGTATCGACCGGAGTCGATGTAGACTGGTCCGCCTGACCAGCCGCGGACTCGGCCTGCTCGGTTCGGGGAGACAGTGCTCGCTCCATCAGGGCCGCCGCAAGTCTAGCCGCTCTATTCCTCCGCGTCTGTTTGGAAAACTTGGCACAGTGCGAGCAGGAATCGGGCCTGTGTCGTTCCCCCAGGCACAGTAAGCACAAAGAGTGTCCGTCAGGTGGGGCAATTTTGTTCCCACACTTGGAGCAGCGGCGGAAAAATCCCCACTTTCTTTCCATGCGAGGAAGGAAAGGCGGGAAGAACGTAGAAGGGGAGAGGGGGCCCCTACCCCGAAGGGCGGGAAAACAAAAAAAAGGGAAAAACCCCGCTCTCCCAAACAAGACGAAAACTAAGCTATCTACACTATCTAAAACTAAACTAACTAACTATATACAACTAAGCTAGCAAATCCGAATGGATAGAGAAAAAGTTCACCGACCGTGGCAGATAGATCAACCGATCAGCGCGGCGGTCAGAAGAGAACTGGCGGGATGTCCGCGCCCGTCCCAGTGAGCATGCGCGGTGGGGCTTCTGGGCATGCGCACTGGGTCGGGGGCACGGAAATCCACAGCTTTGAAGTTTACCGATCGAGGTCGGCGCTGGCGCCTACTCCCACAAGTGTGATGCACAGAGACCACGAAGAAGATCATATCACCTTTCAGCCGCCTGCTTTCTAGGCTAAACATGCCCAGCTCCTTCAACCTTTCTTCATAGGACTTGGTCTCCAGACCCCTCACCATCTTCATCGCCCTCCTCTGGACCCGTTCCAGCTTGTCTCTATCCTTCTTAAAATATGGTGCCCAAAACTGAACACAATACTCCAGGTGAGCTCTTACCAGAGCAGAGTAAAGCGATACCGTCACTTCACGTGATCTGGACACTATACTTCTGTTGATACAGCCCAAAATTGCATTTGCCTTTTTAGCCACCGCATCACACTGTTGACTCATGTTCAGCGTATGATCCACTAAGACCACTAGATCCTTTTCGCACATACTACTGCTAAGACAAGTCTCCCCCATCCTATAACCATGCATTGTATTTTTCCTACCTAAATGCAAAACTTTACATTTATCCCTATTAAAATTCATTTTATTGGAGGATACATTCATGGAGGATATGTCTATCAATGCCTACTAGTCATTGTGGCTGAGAAGAACCTCCACTTTCAGAAGTACTAAGCCAAACCAAAAGCATGAAAGGAGAGTCCCAGCCTAGCTCTCCTGGGACTCTCCTGATTCCCCTTCCCACCAGGGCCAGATCGCCCACTAAGCCAGGGGTGGCCAACAGTAGCTCTCCAGATGTTTTTTTGCCTACAACTCCCATCAGCCCCAGCCAGCATGGCCAATGGCTGGGGCTGATGGGAGCTGTAGGCAAAAAAAACATCCGGAGAGCTACCGTTGGCCACCCCTGCACTAAGCAAACAAGGTGGTTGCCTAAGGTGCTGAGAGGGGGGAAGCCGAATTGGACTCCCCCTCTCCTGGTGCCCAAGACAACTGCCTTGTTTGCCTCTCCCCCCTCCCACTGCCGCTGCTGTCACCACACAACAACAAGGCTGGGCCCTACCGGCTTCAAGGCAGCCGCACGGTTTTGGAAGCCAGCACTGGAGGACGCTTTGCTCCTCATTGGTTCCGGAAAGGAGGGAGGAGAACCCTCCTCCCACGCTGGCTTCAAAAAAGGCACGGCTGCCTCGAAGCCGATAGGGCCCAGCCTCGTCACAGCAAGCTTCCGGGGGGGTGGGGTGGCGTGTGGCAGAGCACGGCAGGGTGCTGAGTAGGGAGCCTGCCTGGGGCACCGTGCGTCCCTGGGCCGGCACTGCTCTCCACAGTCAAAAATCCAGGAGCGATCCGCTGCTCAAAATCACATAAGAAGTGGAGAAAGGGTGGTGCAGGCTTCTCCAGGGGTTACTGAGGGCTGCTGGGGGCGTGGCAAAGCCCCTGGTGGCTGGCTGGCTGCCCGCTCTCCTAATCCAGGGATTGTTATGCAGCTGCACCTACTATTCAATAGACAAGGTAGGTGGGGGGGAGGAGGGGGAACCCTCAGGAGCTGTGCTCCTGTGAGTTCCTGCTGAATCTGAGGCCTCTAAGCAATTTGTATAACATGCCAAAAACACCGACGCAGTACATCCCCCAACTCTAAGTGTCTCCCTCCCCCCCAAAACTCAGATTGCTACAGGCCAATACCTATTCCGTTCTTCTGCTTCTTCTGCCCAGACTTCTTCTTCGACCCAGCGGTGTCCGAAGGCGGGGTGGGCTGCTTAGTAACGGGGACCGGCTCTGCTTTCTTCCCCGCAGGTTTGGATCCCTCCACTTCCCTCGAGGCGTGTTCCTCCGGACTGCCTTTGTGCTTCTTCTCCTTCTTCTTGCGCTCCCGAAGGCCGCTGGGGGCCTCCGTCGCCCCCACGGGGGGAGGCACGAGATGCTCTTCATCCGCCCCCAGAGCGTCCGAGAGCTTGAAGTCCCGGGAGGCGCTCTCCGAGTCGGATTCGTGAAGGCTCCCGTTCTGGGCCTCCTTCTTCTTGCTCTTCTTCTTCTCAGCTTTCTTCTTGTCGGTCTTGGTGGGCGGGAACCTCTGCTCCCTCTTCTGTTTCGCCACGGCTTCGTCGTACAGCGTCTCCTTCATGAAGAGCCAGAAGAAGAGGAAGATGACGGCGATCACCACGGAGGGGACAAGGACGATGAAATAGGTAGACTCGTAGAATTCCATTGTGCTTTTCTTTTAACTACCGCCGATGAGGATAAACCTAGGACGGGGCGGAAAGAGAGGGAAATAATAAGAGACAATTCAAGACAGAAGAAGATGATATTGGATTTATATCCCAACCTATACTCAGAGCCTCAGGGCCGTCACAATCTCCTTTACCTCCCCCCCCCCCCAACAGACACCCTGTGAGGTAGGTGGGGCTAAAAGAGCTCTTACAAGCAGCTGCCCTTTCAAGGACATCTCCTACGAAAACTATCCCAAGGCCATCCCAGCAGCTGCAAGTGGAGGAGTGGGGAATAAGAGTCCGCACACTTAACCACTACACCAAACTGGCTCTCTCTGGATCAGCAGGATTTGCATGTTCTAAATTTAGTGATGGAGAGTGCTATCAGAGCAGTTTACAATCTCCTTTATCTTCTTCCTCCACAACAGACACCCTGTGAGGTGGGTGAGGCTGAGAGAGCTCTCTCAAAAGCTGCCCTTTCAAGGACAACTCCTACGAAAGCTATGGCTGACCCAAGCCCATTCCAGCAGGTGCAAGTGGAGGAGTGGGGAATCAAACCCAGCTCTCCCAGAAAAGAGTCCACTACACCAAACTGGCTCTCAATGTCCTATAATATGTATGAGCTCCATAGCTCTTTACAATCAGCGACTCAACATTTTTTGATGATACCTGGCCCTCAATGAGGGCCAGGGCCTTTTTGGCTCTGGCCCCCATCTGGTAGAATGAGCTCCCCCTGGACATCTGGGCCCTGTGGGATCTGCTTAAATTCTGCAGGCCTGTAAAACAGAGCTCTTTCGCCAGGCTTTCAGCTGAGGCAAGCCAAGCAAATGCTCTACCACTGAGCCACAGCCTCTCCCCAGACCAATGGTCTGAGGCGATTTCATATTTCCCAGAATCCTCTTCAGCAAGCAAGATTTCTATAGGGAGCAAACACATTCCTTCAAGCTAGAAAATCTGAAAGTCAATAATGAAAAGAGGCAGAAGCGTTCCTTCACACAACAGCGAGAAAACCAAAGGCCATCCGATCTGTCTTCCAGCCACAAAGGAAGGCTCTCTTGCTCACTGAAACCTCCCTAAAATTAGGTCACATCATCCGGATTACCACACAGCAGAATGTGAGTCAGCAAGGGAGACAGGACCTCTTTGCTCAGCAGGGAAAAATTAATGAGGCCTACAGAGCGGTGACATTTTAAGACCATGGCTTCCCGCCACCTCACCGAAAGCAATAAATTAAGTCTCTCAGTCAACATTTCGAATTACAGGTTTTGAAAATAACAACAAATGGCAATAGAAAAAAAAAATCAAGGATCTAATCCATAATAATGACAACCAGGATCTAATCCATAATAATGACAACCATAATAATGACAACCATTTTGGGCAGGAGCACAGAGGAGAAGAGCTCCGGAACCTCTAAATTTTATTGTGCTCTTTCTTTTCCATAAAAAAAGTCAAGGTAGTCCCCTGTGCAAGCAACAGTCGCTTTCAACTCTGGGGTGATGTTGCTTTCACAACGTTTTCACGGCAGACTTTTTTACGGGGTGGTTTGCCATTGCCTTCCCTGGTCATCTACACTTTCCCCCCACCCAGCAAGCTGGGTGCTCCTTTTACCGACCTCGGAAGGATGGAAGGCTGAGTCAACCTGAACCGGCTACCTGAACCAGCTTCCGCTGGGATCGAACTCAGGTCGTGAGCAGAGCTTGCACTGCAATACGGCAGCTTACCACTCTGCGCCAAGATGGACTAAATTATATAAGCTCTGCACTGACCATAAAATGCTGCTTAAATTACAATTGTCATAATAATAATAATAAATAATAATAATAAATTTTATTTCTATCCCGCCCTCCCCGCCTCGGCAGGCTCAGGGCGGCTAACAACATTTTATGAAAACATACAATAATGGATAAAAACCTTTAAATTTAACAATATAAATTTAACAATATAAAACATTAACAATAAACTTAATAACATTAAAACCAGTCTAATAAATACAGTTATTCGGCGGTATAGATCTTCCAACCGCATTGGCGGATCTTAGTAACCGATCTTCCTAGCAGTCCACGTCAGCCATAGCTCTGGCAGAAGTTGTCCTTGAAAGGGCAGCTGCTGGGAGAGCCCTCTCCAGCCCCACCCACCTCACAGGGTGTTTGTTGTGGGGGAGGAAGGTAAAGGAGATTGTGAGCCGCTCTGAGACTCTTCGGAGTGGAGGGCGGGATATAAATCCAATATCATCTTCTTCTTCTTCTTCACGTGTGCAAGTTTAAAAAGGACAGTCTTGCAGGCCCTGCGGAACTGATCAAGGTTCCGCAGGGCCCGCACCTCCTCGGGTGCCTTTACCTTAAAGGGAGGTAAAGATTGACTCAGCCTATGCAAGCACCAGTCATTTCCAACTCTGGGGTGACATTGCTTTCACAACGTTTTCACGGCCAACGTTTTACGGGGTGGTTTGCCATTGCCTTCCCCAGTCATCTACACTTTCCCCCCAGCAAGCTGGGTCCACATTTGACCGACCTCGGAAGGATGGAAGGCTGAGTTAACCTTGAGCCGGCTACCTGAACCAGCTTCCACTGGGATTGAATTCAGGTCGTGAGCAGAGGGTTCCAACTGCAGCGTTTTACCACTCTGCCCCTCACCAAATACTTGTTTCTGGGCTCCACGGTTCAAACCCCCTGTGAGAATTTTGCGGAACTCTTTAGATTTGACAAACTTTCTAATATTTTTCCCTACAAAAAAATGGGAAAATAACCAAAACATATAAGGCAGACAGGTGGAAACCTTCCTCATGCCACTGTGGCCACATAGGAGAAAATAATTTAAAAAGGATGGTGGGAGGAAGGTTTTACGATGACAATTAAAATTTGAGAAGCATTTTAAGGTAGATGCCGAGCTGATACAATTTAGTACAACTTCCTGTTATGTCAAGGGTGTGTGGAATATGAAAATAAGCTATGCAAATAAGTTGTGCTAATGATCTCCGGCATCTCTTTGTCTACGAAATGACCCCTGATATTATTCTTCACCTCAGTCCCCAACATTCTGTGGTTGGCTGGCTCCGCCTCCTGTGGTCGCCATTTTGTAGCCTCATCCACCACCTTGGGTCAGAAATCCAAAGGTGCCCACAGATTCAAAATGGGGAGAGGAATCCTGGTCTGTGGCCTTGTACTGTGCTGAGGTCCCTTCGCTCAAACTCTGCCCTCCCCATGTTCCACTCCACATCCTGAGGAACTTTCCAACCCAGAGCTGGCGAGTCGACCTGAGGTACACCCAGGGGTGGAATTCTAGCAGGAGCTCCTTTGCATATTAGGCCATACCTCCCTGATGCAGCCAATCCTCCAAGAGCTTACGAGGCTCTTTTTTGTAAGCTCTTGGAGGATTGGCTGCATCAGGGGATGTGGTCTAATATGCAAAGGAGCTCCTGTAGAATTCCACTCCTGGGTACACCTCAGATTCATGGAGCTGCCTCAAATATTCCAACGGGAAACCTGGGTACAGATCTGGCGGCTCCACCTCCAACTGGATCCGGTAGGACCGGAAGTGGGCACCAAAGGATAAAAAGGCCAATGTGCCTTCCTTCCCCTCCAGGAAATGCTAAAGTGTTTGGGATTTCCCCACGTAGAAAAAAATGAAAGGTTGACTAAGGAGTGATCCGTTTAACACCTTACAAAACAAACGAGGGTGGGATTACGGAAGAGAGATTCTTCTCTTCCCTGCTTTACATGTACAGGTAAGTGAGAGGCGTTTAAGACCCGGGAAACAAACTTATGCAAAGCTGTGAGCCCGGAAATGCCTGTCTCCAAAAGGGTTTGGAGAGGAGCAAAGGTACCGAAGAAGGACGTGAGTGAGATTAATGCAATCATGAATGCAGAAAGAAGGGAGCAAAGTTCTCTTCTTCTTCTCTCCCTAGAAATGGGAATGGCCAGACCTTTTTTTGTAGCAGGAACTCCTTTGCATATTAGGCCGCAACACCCCCGATGCAGTCAATCCTCCAAGAGCTTACAGGGCTATCAGTACAAGTAGTACTCAAAACTCAAGTAGTTTTGTATTAACTGCTGCATATAACATATGAATATTACTAGACTCAGAGCACCTTACAATCTCCTATATCTTCTCCTCCCACAACAGGCACCCTGAGAGGTGGGTGGGGCTGAGAGGGCTCTCACAGCAGCTGTCTTTTCAAGGACAATTCCTACAAGAGCTATGGCTGACCCAAGGCCATTCCAGCAGCTTTAAGTGGAGGAGCGGGGAATCAAACCCTGTGAGGTGGGTGGGGCTGGGAGAGCTCTGACAGAAGCTGCCCTTTCAAGGACAACTCTGCGAGAGCTATGGCTAACCCAAGGCCATTCCAGCAGGTGCAAGTGGAGGAGTGGGGGAATCAAACCCAGTTCTCCCAGATAAGAGTCCGTGCACTTCACCACTACACCAAACTGGCTCTCTAGTGTGATATAAGACATCTACTTGATTGAGGAGTCTATTTCCTTGTGTTCTGGATAGCTGTGCATCGTTGTTTTAACACAGGAGCCCAGTTTTGCTATTGCTTGTCCAAAGTTGCTTTAGCAGAGGCAGACATAGGAGACTGGCCATTTGACCCTGCAGCAGCCTACTTTCCAAGGTGCTTAAGAAAGTGAATTAAGTTGCATAAGTCGCCAAGTCACCCGCCCCAGCCTCCAGCGATTTATAGGTTCAGGGACACGCCCCAAATGCCAACGTGCATCAGGCTGAATCTCTTAGGCAACCGTGCTCTTGATATTCTTGTTCTGAGCGACTGGATTTGGGGGTGGAAGAACTAGGCGCAGACTCAGGAATGTGAACGAAGTTTGATTCCTGCGTTACCTTTGATTCCAGCGGCGCCTTTGTTAGGCTTTAAGGTGCAACTGGACTCTTGCTCTTTTCTTTAGCAAAGGATTTTTAAAAAGGGAGTCCCCTGTGCAAGCACCAGTTGTTTCCGACTCTGGGGTGATGTCGCATCACGACGTTTTCACGGCGGACTTTTTTACGGGGTGGTTTGCTATTGCCTTCCCCAGTCATCTACGCTTCCCCCCCACCCAGCAAGCTGGGGGCTCCTTTTACTGGCCTCGGAAGGATGGAAGGCTGAGTCAACCTCGAGCCGGCTACCTGAACCCAGCTTCCGCCGGGATCGAACTCAGGTTGTGAGCAGAGCTTAGGACTGCGGCACTGCTGCTCTACCGCTCTGCACCACGGGGCTCCTGCTCTTTTCTCTAGCAAAAGGATACAGGCATTCGAATCCTTGGCAGCAGAAGAACCGCTGAGGGCAGGCTCTCGCTCCGGGGAAGGCGGAAGTCATGGGCCCCTGGGTGCAGTTTGACCTTGCTGTGAGCAGAGTTGCCAATAGGCGCTTGCTGGTTATTGCCTAGAAGTCACGCCACTGCTGTTTCGAAAAGTTCATTCAACCAACAAGGTAAACAGGCTGAAGCAGACAGGGAAGACCAAAACAGCAGCAGAGCAAGCCAAGCTTTACGGCCCCCACAGTACTCCAAGCCAATGTTGCAAAGGCCCAGGGTTGGATTAACAATTAGGCCACGTAGGCACCGGCCTACGGTCCCCCACATCTTTAGGGGCCCCGGGCCAGCTCCCCACTCTGGTTTTTCCCCTGCTTGCAGCCCTCCCACCTGCACACGCAGCCAGATAACAGAACTGCCCTTTGCTCGACTTGCCTGGTGCGGCTGCTGCTGGCATCATCGCCACGTTTGCCTCTCTCTGCCTCTCCCCCCAAAAGCATTGTCAAGGGGGCTTTTGAGAAGGTGCCTAAAGGTTGCTGCAGGGGCTGCAGGTGGCGGGGTGGGCGCTTTGACTCCGAGATCATTTGCAAGGGCCCCTCTGGAATTTTGACTGCCTAGGCGCAGGGGTAGGGAAGGGAAGGTGGCTCAGTGGTAGAGCATCTGCTTGGGAAGCAGAAGGTCCCAGGTTCAATCCCTGGCATCTCCGAAAAAGGGTCCAGGCAAATAGGTGTGAAAAACCTCCGCTTGAGACCCTGGAGAGCCGCTGCCAGTCTGAGAAGACAATACTCATTTTGATGGACCAAAGGTCTGATTCAGTAGAAGGCAGCTTCATATGTTCATTGGCTCTCTAGATGTTTTTTGCCTACAACTCCCATCAGCCCCAGTCATTGGCCATGCCGGCTGGGGCTGATGGGAGTTGTAGGCAAAAAAAAAATCTGGAGAGACACTGTTCCCTACCCCACGCCTATTTGCCTGGACCCTTTTTTAGTTGGAGATGCCAGGGATTGAACCTGGGACCTTCTGCTTACCAAGCAGATGCTCTCCCACTGAGCCACGGTCCCTCCCATATCGGCTCACCTCCGTTTGCTCTAGAAAACTGACAGCGGTGTAGAAGACGACTTCTCTGAGAGATGCCTCAGTGGTTAGGGTAACAGCGTGCTGTACCCCAGTGCTTTTTTTTTGTAGCGGGGACTCCTTTGCATATTGGGCCATGCACCCCTGATATTATAGCACATGCCTTCCAGTGCTATATCTTTTTTTGAGGTGTGGTAACCAGAATTGCACACAGTATTCCAAATGAGGTCGCACCATCGATTTATACGGAGGCATTACGATACTGGCTTTGTTTTCAGTCCCCCCTACCTAATAACCCCCTGCGTAGCACTAATAATCCACCCGCATTGCAGTCACACACTGAGTGGACACCTTCAGTGAGTTATCTACCATGATTTCTCCATTAATCTTAATTCTCTTTTCATACTTTCTACGCCTGTGGCCATCACTACATCCTCAGGCAGCAAATCCAACATTTTAATTGTGTACTGAGTCCGTTTCAAAGTGCTGATATTGACCTTTAAAGCCCTATATGGCCGAGGACCTGTCTATCTATGTGACTGCCTTTCCCCATAAGTTCCCCAGAGAGCACTGCGTTCGGGAACTCAAAATCTGTTGTCCATCCCTGGACTAAGAGAGGCCAGGCTAAGCTCTACATGGGCCAGGGCCTTCTCAGTGGCAGCAAGTCCAGAAAAAGGGCAACTAGAATGATTAAAGGTTTGGAACACTTTCCCTATGAAGAAAGGTTAAAACGCTTGGGACTCTTTAGACTGGAGAAACGTCGACTGCGGGATGACATGATAGAGGTTTACAAGATTATGCATGGGATGGAGAAAGTAGAGAAAGAAGCACTTTTCTCCCTTTCTCACAATACAAGAACTTGTGGGCATTCGATAAAATGGCTGAGCAGTCTGGTTAGAACAGACCAAAGAAAGTCCTTCTTCACCTAAAGGGTAATTAACATGTGGAATTCACTGCCGAGATGGTGGCAGCTACACGCATAGCCAGCTTCAAGAGGGGATTGGATAAAAATATGGAGCAGAGGTCCATCAGTGGCTATTAGCCACAGCGTATTGTTGGAACTGTCTGGGGCAGTGATGCTCTGTATTCTTGGTGTTTGGGGGGGGGGGGGCAAAGTGGAAGGGCTTCTAGCCCCAAATGTGAACCTCCTGATGGCACTTGGGTTTTGTTTTTTCTGGCCACTGTGTGACACAAAGTGTTGGACTGGATAGGCCATTGGCCTGATCCAACATGGCTTCTCTTATGTTCTTATGTTCACCAGTGCTGTGGAATGCTCCCCCTGAGGCCATAAGAGCCCTGCTGGATCTCTCCCAATTCCACAGGGCTTGTAAAACCAACTGTTTTCAACAGGCCTATAGTAACTAGCGGGAGAAGGCCGCTGCTTCTATGCTGCCGAGCAATTCCACCAGAAGGACCACCAACAGATAAACAGAAGACCTAATATAATCTATCCCGCCTATGCTTTAAGATTCTGTATAGCACCTAACCTCTTGTCTTAAATTGTTAACTGCTTGTGTTTTTATTGTTTTATACCTGTAATTGAGATTGTCGGTTTTATTATGACTGTTCGCCTGCCCTGAGTCCGCTTCTGGAATGGGTGGGATATAAATTAAAGGTAAATAAAATAAATAAAAATTAAAATAAATTAATCACTCTCTGTATAAAGGAGTTATTTCCTCGCGTTCATCCTGAACCTCTTGCCCATCGGCTTCACCGGATGTCTCTGAAGTCAGCATTATGCGAGGGGCAGAAAAAAGCTCTTTATCATTTGTTATGAGGGCCGGATCGGACATAAATAAGACTTTGTCAGGCTGAGCCATGTGCATCATAAAATGTAATACCAGAGTTAGAAACTTTATAAAGGGCGCAAAAACAAAGGTTTTGTTTTAAACTTAAAACATTAGCACTTGTTGGTCTTAATGGTGCTTTCTTTATATCTCTCCCGTGTGGCCCAGGGAACTGGGCAAAGGAAGCTCCCAGGAGTGGAAGGATCCTCAGCAACAGAAGGAAGAGGAGCTTGGCTCAGTAGCTCTGCTGTGCGATTGAGAGAGCCTGTCGAAGCATACTGTGATGTAGAAGGAAGCAAGAGAGAAGGAGAAGGAAGCAGATTGCAGCCAGTTGCCCGGGGGCCTGATTTGGCCCCTGGGCTGCATGTCTGACACCCCTGCTCTATCTACTCTCTCCTTCTACTGCTCCTTGCATAATTTTGCAAACTTCTTGCATAACTTTAGAAACTTCTATCACATTCCCACCCCCTCCTTAGCCAACCATTTTCTATACTGAGAAGTCCCAGATTCTCCAGGGCATCCTAGCCCTTTAATCATCTAGTATTTTGGGAGACAAACAAAAGAAGTTCTCTCTGTCCACTCTTTCCACCCCAAGCACGATTTGACAAAGATCCATCAGGTTCCCCCACCCCCCCTTAGTAATCACTTGCTAAATGTTTTCCAGCTCTGTGATACACCTTTTAGGATGTGATGACTGGAACTGCATACAATATTCCAAATAAGGCCGCGCCGCAGCTCTCTACAGTACCAAATCCTCGAACTTCTAATCATCCCAGTTTAGAAAATGTGTCAATGGTTAGTTAAGATCCCTCATTATAGAAAAACATTTATGCTCACTCAGTTGAATTCTTTTCTCTCAGCCATACCGGAAGGCTGATTCGCAGGCATACTTTATTCTGAGCAAGTTTATAAATACGGATCTGCTCAGCTTGAGTCCTTAGAACAGGGGGGTCAAACATGCAGCCCGGGGGCTGAATCAGGCCCCCAAGGGGCTCCTATCAGGTCCCTGAGCAACTGGCTGTCATCTGCTTCCTTCTCCCTCTCTCTTGCTTCCTTCTGCATACCAGCTTGCTTTGCCAGGGAGCTCCTATCAGGCTCCTGAGCAACTGGCTGTCATCTGCTTCCTTCTCCCTCTCTCTTGCTTCCTTCTGCGTACCAGCTTGCTTTGCCAGGGAGCTCCTATCAGGCCCCTGAGCAATTGGCTGTCATCTGCTTCCCTCTCCCTCTCTCTTGCTTCCTTCTGCATCACAGCTTGCTTTGCCAGGCTTGTTCAATTGCACAGAAGCTACAGAGTAAAACCTCTATTTTTCTCAATTGGCTGAGGCTCCTCCCTTGGAGAGGAAGGGGAAAGGCAGAGCTTGTTCTTCCAGGCTCTCTCAATTGCACAGCAGATCTACTGAGCCAAGTCTGTCTTCCTTAGTCCTTAGGACTGCACGATTGCAGTCCAAGCTCTGCTCACGACCTGAGTTTGATCCCGGCGGAAGCTGGTTCAGATAGCCGGCTCAAGGTTGACTCAGCCTTCCATCCTTCCAAGGTCGGTAAAATAAGAACCCAGCTTGCTGGGGGGAAAGTGTAGATGACCGGGGAAGGCAGTGCCAAACCACCCCGTAAAAAGTCTGCTGTGAAAACGTCGTGATGCGGTGACACCCCAGAGTCAGAAACGACTGGTGCTTGCACAGGGGACTACCTTTACCTTTAAATATTTAGCTGTGGTGATTGCCTTTTTAACATCTGTTCAAGATCTTCGAAACAAAGGTAAGTCCAGTAAAATCAAAGGGCAAATCCTTGAACATCTAACCATCCCAGTTTAAGAGGACATGCCAAGGTTCAGTTAAGACTTTAGCATCCTTAGCTAGGGCTTTCCCAAAGGATTGGCTCAAAGACTGTTCGTGAACCTTCTTATGCAGAGGTGCTACAGTGCTTTTGCCATCCAACTGAGTCAGGTTAATAAATCCTGAAAAGGAAAATGCACAAGAAAGGCAGGTAGACCGACTTCCCCCAAGCGCTACAGAGAAGCTCCAGACAAGACAGCGTTTGGTCACTAGATCCTGTACAATCAGTATTTAACACTACAACAGAATGAAGCCATCGTTTTCAAATGTAGATTTCCCCCTACCCCCGCCACCGCAAACGCTCACAGGGTAGCCGATTGCAGCAAGACAGAATTCCTATCCTTTAAGGAAAAAAAAATTCTATTTATAGCCTCCCTATGCCTGGGACTTATAATACATTCACTTGCATATTTGTGGAAATCTATACATAGCCTCCGAAAACAGAAGCAGGATACAAATTCTGTGCTGTGTTCAGAACCTACGGGCGAAAGCCATGCAGAAAAGCTGCCGGACAGTCAGAAGGAATTATAGATGCAACATTTAACTGGAGAGGAACCAACGACGGTCATATTTAACCTTTCTGACCCCCGTTATTGCATCAGCTCAAATTAGGATATAAATAGAAGCGGTTTGCCCAGAGGTGAAACTCGCAGTGCACAGTCAATAATGGCAATCCCCCGCCCAGCTTAATTTCCCTGTTCTTCTTTTTCTTCTATGCCCAATCAAAACAAAAGTGAAACGGAGAAGGAGAAAATAATGGATGTGTCATTATCCGCGTGTGAGTGAAGTGCCATCGACGATTTACAGAATCAGAGGATGGTGGAAGACAGGAGGGCCTGGCGTGACTTTGTCCATGGGGTCGCAAAGAGTCGGACTCGACTGTGCGACTGAACAACAACAGAATCATAGAGTTGGAAGGGACCTCCAGGGTCATCTAGTCCAGAGGTCCCCAACCACTGGTCCATGGACTGGTACCCGTCCATGGCATGATAGCAGCTGGGTCGCACTGCCC